>NC_092709.1:130016816-130316816 GCF_047496885.1 Scyliorhinus torazame
CCTTCAGCCTCTGCCCCACTTTCTCAATCGCCACCCTGAGCGGCTCCACCACCTTAGCCAGGTCCTCCAAGACCTTTCGTCTGCTGCTGGAACTTATTATTTAAAAACTCCACCAGCTGCTCCATCGACCACTGGGTGGGCAGCACTGCCCCCTTACCCTCCATCATGACCTGTGGCGCTTCACAAGAACTGCCCTGCTCCAACGTCTCTTTATCTTGTAGCACTTCTCATCCTCTGATCCATGCACTAGACTGCTCAGAGGAGTATTACCTTCCCTGGGCCCTCACACACCTTTCGCCCTCAAAAAGACCCCCACATTGTGGAGAAGGACCAACAAAATCCACCTTGAGCGGGAGCCACCAAGTGAAAAGGTGGGATTTTTCTTGAGCAAACAGCATTAAAAGTCATACAGGACCATAACCAGTCAGAATAAATAGGCCCACATGGCACTGCATATGAATTCGGAATTTCTTCAACTATTCTCTGTGTTAGATTCCTCCTTCTTTCTGTCCTGGTAATTACTTTCAGGTGGTTTTGATAAATTATCTTTCTGCAATAATTATCCAGAGTCACACAGTGACTAATACATTTGCCAGGTGTTGAGACCTAAGATAACTATCAACATGTCATATTGCCTTTCAGTAACCAGCACAATGTTAAATGCACTGACTAATATCTTGCATTAAATAGCGGGCAAGTGTAGCAATTCATCTACTTTCCAATGTCCTTACACATCTGAAGTACGTACCAGGAGTTCATGAGTTCTGAACATAAAGCAGTGAGGGGGTGGCACAAAGCAGGCACGAACTGTTATACACCTCATCGGATTTGCCTTTCCATTGACAAGTAGGCAAAGCATTGGACATGCCACACCCACCTTGTCCAGGCTTTGAGAGGTGTCATTAACAACCCTTGATGGGACAGCTGGCGGTCTTTCCCCAAAGGTGAAGTTTTGGGGTACTTCACTAGGTTGGAGGTCAGGAGGACACCTCCAGTCCTCACAATAATCTTTTGACCCGCTCCTGACAGGTATTGCTACCCATCACCCAGCACCCCTCCCTTCCAGCCAAACCAGCTGCCCTGACCAGGCACCTGTTCCTCTTCAACAGGCCAAGCTGAATGCAGTACCATAGAATTCCTACAGTGCAGAAGGAAGCCATTTGGCCCATCGAGTCTGCACTGACCCTCTGAAAGATCACTCTGCCTAGGTCCACTCCCTCACCCTATCCCCGTAACCCCACCTAAACTGCATATCTTTGGACACTAAGGAGCAATTACCATGGCCAATCCACCTAACCTGCACACCTTTGGACAGTGGGAGGGAACCAGAACACCTGGAAAAAAAACATGCAGACATGGGGCGAAAGTGCAAACTCCACACAGTCACCCAAGGCCGGAATTGAACCTGGGTCCCTGGAGCTGTGAGGCAGCAGTGCTAACCACTGTAGTTGGCTAATTTTGGTTCCCACTGGAGTCGGGTGTTGGGGTTACAATTCAATAGATCTGAAGATGTCTTCATAATCATACATTGGTTAAACATAAATCTTTATTGGCTCTTGGAACAATTTACAAATATACAGAAAAAGATAGAAGCTAGGAACTGTCTCCATGCTTGCTGGTACACAAGGTTCTGTCCAACACTTGACTGCCCTGGGAGCAAATCATTGCTCTCTTCCATCACTGTTTGGACGGTACTGTACTCAGTCCCACAGTAACCTGTATATTCCAGACCCTTAAACTACACTCCTCAGCCTGGTGAGCTGTAACTGAGAGATCATACAATACCTGCTGTGCTTTAACAAAATGTTCCTGAGACATGGAGTTGAATGTGATTTGGGTCTCCTGACTGTCGCATTGACTGAGCATTGTGAGCTCACCACTGATACCTCACCAATTCAGTGTCCACTTCTCCTTATTATCCCAGTGATCAGTGCCTGACATTGTATCAAGTAGGCTTTTGGTTAGAAACAGACAGCTCCAGCTCCAGGCTAGGTGATGGAGTTTATTTGGCAGAAACTGAATGTGCGATCGTACAAATCTGACGCGGTGGCCTCTCGTGGGATTTGCGACGCTCGGGACACCTTGCGAGATCACATTAAATCTCATGAGCTGCTGCGATCTGGATCCCGCCCAGTGAGGGCAAGATCGCATATTTAAGTGAGCTTATTTTTATGCCAAGAGTCTCCCAAGGCTCAGGATCAACCATCCATGCCTGGGAGACCTCACCATGGTGCCGTTCATCACTGGTCTACACAAGCGAGGACCAGGCAGAGCAGCACCTGGGCGGTTTCCCAGGCCTTCAGAGGCTGCCGGGTGGTCAGGCTCTGGGCAGGGTGGTACTCTGGCACTGCCAGCTAGACATCCTGGCAATGCCACTCTGGCACTGCTGGGTGCCAGGGTAGCAGTGCAAGGCTGGCAGGGCACTGCCAGGGTATCAGGCTGGCAGTGCCAATGTGTTTGTGTGGCAGGTTGCCCATGCCAGGGATCGGGCCTGGGGGTGCCCTGCTTTGTGAGGAGGGCTTGGAGACCCCCAACTCTGGGGGGGTGTCCAGAGGCCGATGTGGGGGGGGAGGGGAAGGGGGGGGGGGTTGAGAGATCGATGTGGCATTTAAAATGGAGCCTCAATCTCTTCCTGTACTGATGAACTGCTCGTTAGTGCGGAATATGAAGGTAATTGCAGCCTCGGCGGGGGATTCCTCACTGAGGCCCGACACAAAAAGTTCCATTTGGTTGCAGTCACAGAGAAACACCCCGCTAAACACACCCAATTATACCCGTTTAATTGCGCCTATAATATAGCTTAAATAAAGTTTAATCTTTATGTAATATAACTTTAAAAGAGTTATATCTTTTACAGTCAGTCTTAGCCCTTCATTGCGCCACATCATTACTGGTACACATAACTCTCTTATCTGTCCACATGCCTTTATCGTCAATGCCTTGTTGCCATTCTACCCTTCATAATCCCCCATGTACTCATTCTTCCATTTCCACCTCCAATCTGAAAGTTGCTGTGGTGAGTGTGCCTGATGCTTAATTGGTCTAGTTTCACACCACTAGAACTAGTGTGAGTGGTGAAGGGGCAAATATCTGGGAGTTGGGGTTGAATGGCGAAGAGATATAGGCCTAAATCTTCCGGTCCTTTCTGCCATAGGAATCGTCACTGGTTGGACACAGAATTTAATGGACAAAAGACATTGGTCAGGAATTTCCGCTCCTTGGACGGGTGGGAGTGGTGCCCATAAATAGGCAGAGACGAAGGAGGAAGACAGATGAGGGTATGATGATCCTGAAGAAACAAAAGGCTGTAGGGATTTTTCAAAGTGCTGTTTTATTTAAACAGAAAACACTCATGTGTTTACAGGCTTTTTTGTAATAGGAAAATCCCTATTGAGATTCCTGTCCAGTCATTAAAATCTTTTCTTCACTGTACAAGAACTGGTTTTAAGCTTATTTACTTTAAATACTTTTTAAAGTATGTAAAGAATGATCACTGCGCCAGAAAGATTCCACCCAACTTTGGGCCTCCAACCTCATTGTGACGAGACTAGTGAGCTGTGAATGCCTACATGTCTCAAGGCAGCTCGACTGTGCAGAGGATTGCAATTTAGGGCCACTGCATTAGCAGCCCTCGGGGAAAGGGAGGAAAGAAATCAGGGGCGAAATTCTCCCCCAACGGCGCGATGTCCGCCGACTGGCGCCAAAGACGGCACCAATCAGACGGGCATCGCGCCGGCCCAAAGATGCGGAAGGCTCTACATCTTTGGCGGCCTAGCCCCAACATTGAGGGGCTAGGCCGACGCCGGAGGGATTTCCACCCCGCCAGCTGGCGGAAATGGCGGTTGTTGCCCCGCCAGCTGGCGCGGAAATGCGGCGCATGCGTGGGAGCGTCAGCGGCCGCTGACAGTTTCCCGGCGCATGCGTGGGAGCGTCAGCGGCCGCTGAAAGTTTCCCGCGCATGCGCAGTGGGGAGAGTCTCTTCCGCCTCCGCCATGGAGGCGGAAGGGAAAGAGTGCCCCCACGGCACCGGCCCGCCCGCAGATCGGTGGGCCCCGATCACGGGCCAGGCCACCGTGGGGGCACCCCCCGGGGTAAGATCGCCCCCCCCCCCCCCCCCAGGACCCCGGAGCCCGCCCACGCCGCCTGGTCCCGCCGGTAAATACCAGGTTTGATTTACGCCGGCGGGACAGGCAATTTCTGGGCGGGACTTCGGCCCATCCGGGCCGGAGAATTGAACGGGGGGTCCTGCCAACCGGCGCGGCCCGATTCCCGCCCCCGCCCAATCTCCGGTACCGGAGACTTCGGCAGGGGTGGGGGCGGGATTCACGGCGGCCAACGGCCATTCTCCGACCCGGCGGGGGGTCGGAGAATGACGCCCCAGAAGTGAGGTGGGGGGTGACAAAGCACAGGACGATTGGGAAAGAGTGAATCAAAAGGGAGAAAGGGGATGGCAATTGGGACAAGGTCAAAATGGGATTGGCAATGGTCTTTTTCACTCCAGCGGAGCTGGGAGTGGTCCTCCAGCACCTCACAGTTCCACATTTGGTAAATACTTAGGGGACCATTGGTTAGGCTGCAATGCAGACCATCTTTCTCTGAATGCAATGGGATGCAAGAAGGCACTCCAATTTTCACAGGAAACCTCAAACAATCATTAAGTCCTTAGAGGGTCTGATGGTTGTTTTGAGTGCAGCACTAGGTGCCTCTTTTTCTGCCATCACCATTATGGCACATACAATGTATATTGAGAGCATATGGCCTGCCATATCGGATGCTTAGGTACCCATTTTGCACATGATAAACAGATGCAGTGCCATTGAATTTATAAGCCATTCAGTTTAATTCTGTTTTCAAAAATAACTGCAGAGTTTATGTTGCTTTACCAATGATTAGCAAAAGTCCTCTGATGTGGTACTAGTATAGCCATAGGTTGTTTGCAGCACTATAGCAATACATACTGGAATTCTTTGAAGATGTAACTAGTAGAGTTGACCAGGGAGAACTGGTGGATGTGGTCTATTTAGTCTTTCAGAAGACTTTCAACAAGGTCTCATATAGCAGATTACTATGTAAAGTTAAATCGCATATGTTTGCGGGGAGTGTCTTGAGATAGATAGAAAGCTGGTTAGCAGCCAGGAAGCAAAGAGTTGGAATAAATGGATCTTTATCCGATTGGCAGGCAGTGCCCATAAATAAGTGGGGTGTACTGCAGGGTTCTTTGCTAGTACCCCAACTATTTACATTATATAATCAATGATTTGGTTGAGGGAACTAAATGTAGTATCTCCACATTTGCAGATGATACAAAGTTGGCTGGTAGGGTGAACTGTGAGGAGGATGCAGAAATGCTTCAGCAGGATTTGGACAGGCTGAATAGGCATATGCATGGCAGATGCAGTATAATGTGGATAAATGTGAGGTTATTCACTTCAGTAGCAAAAATAGGAAGGCAGATTATTATTTGAATGGGTGTAAATTGAGAGAGGTGGATACTCAGCGAGTCCATAATGTTGTATTAGTCCCTAAAAGTAAGTGCGCAGGTACAGCAGGCAGTAAAGAAGGCAAATGGTATGTTGGCCTTCGTAGCAGAGGATTTGAGAATAGGAATAGGGATGTTTTATTGCAATTGTATAGGGCATTGGTGAGGCCACACCTGGAATATTGTGTGCAATTTTGGTGTCCTTATCTGAGGAAGGATGTTCTTGCTGTAGAGGGAGTGCAGCAAACGTTTAACAGGCTGATTCCTGGGATGGTGCGGCTGTCATATGAGGAGAGACTAAGTTGATTAGGATTCATTGGCGTTTAGAAGAATGAGAAGGGATCTATAAAATTCTAACAGAATTATGCAGGGTAGATTCAGAAGAATCCAGCCCAATGTTCCTGAGTCCAGAACTAGGGGTCATAGTTTGAGGGTAACGGCTAAACCTTTTAGATTAAATTAGATTTAGATTTATTGTCACATGTACCGAGGTACAGTGAAATGTATTGTTCTGCGTACAGTCCAAACAGATCGTTCCATACATAAAAAATATAGGACATGTGATAAATACACAATGTAAATACATAGACATCGGGTGAAGCATCCAGAATGTAGTGCTACACAATGGAGACGATACGTGGAGAGATCAGTTCCATCCATAAGAGAGTCATTCAAAAGTTTGGTAAATGCGGGGAAGAAGTTGCTTTTGAATCTGTTTGTGTGCGTTCTCAGACTGAACAGAGGAGAAATTTCTTCACCCAGAGAGTGGTGAATTTGTGGAATTCACAACCAAAAAAAGTAGTTGAGGCCAAAATGTTGGGTAATTTCAAGAAGGAATTAAATATAGTTCTTGGACTAAAGGGATCAATGGATATGAGGGGAAGACAGAATCAGCCATGACTATAATGAATGACGGAACAGGCTTGAAGCACCAAATGGCATCCTCCTGCTCCTATTTTCCAAGTATGTTTCCAAGCATAGTAGTTACAAAGCAGTGACAGGCCATTTCATCAACCTCCAAATAGGCAAAGTTTAATCGCATAAAGCTGTCCTATTCCCATATCTCTTCAACTCATTTGTCTCTCACCCAACTATCCAATCTAATCTTCAATATTGACCAGCCTCAGCCACTGACTTGAAAATCTATCTACCTCACTATGTGCAAAGTACCCTCCAGAAGTGTCTTCAGTTCCCTGCTCTTCTTTCTCAGCTGTTGAGAAAAAGACTTGGAAAGTAAGTTATTTGATGAAACAATATACAAAAGGAGGTTATAAATTTCACAGCCTTATCAGAACAGCAAAGTAAGTTGGATGCATACTTGAAGGAAACATTGCAATGGATGTTGCATAGCTACTGGGTTAGGATTGAAATACATAAAGAGATCTATTTAGGCTAAATTTTAAAATTACACAAAGCTAGGAACTGCTGACAGGGATATTATTGTATGAGTTCTAAAGATATTGATATGAAATTCATTCCTACTAGTTTAACAGTGCTAATTTCAATAGGTCAATGTCCACCCCTTTACATGGTGGGGAGATGAAATTGATATGAAGGTGTTGATTATTTGTAATATAACATTGATGACAGTAATTATTGTTTTTTCAAATAAATTCCAATTAAGGGGCAATTTAATGTGGCCAATCCACCTACCCTGCACATCTTTGGGTTGTGGGGGCGAGACCCATGCAGACACGGGGAGAATGTACAAGCTCCACACAGTGACCCGAGGGCGGGATCGAACCCGGGCCCTCGGCGCCGTAAAGCAGTGGTGCTAGCCACTGCACAGCCGTGCCACCCTGGTGGCAGTAATTATAACCTACAGCACTGGTCACAATGTTCATTAAAAAAAGGGGGGGAAAAAAACTTATTTTGCAAAGTAGCAATGGTGCAACTTCGTGACAAATTCAGAACAGTTGTACACGATGGGCGCGATTCTCCACTCCCACGCCGGTTGGGAGAATCGCCAGGGCCGCCAAAATTTCCGGGGACGCCAGTCTGACGCCCTCCCGCTATTCTCCAAAGCGGCAGGAATGGCCCGGTCGGGTTTTGCGGGCCGCAGGCCAGAGAATCGCCGGAGACACCGAAAATGGCGATTCTCCGGCACCCCCGCTATTCTGAGGCCCGGATGGGCCGAGTGGCCAGGCCAAAACGGCGGGTTCCCCCCGGCGCCGACCACACCTGGTCGCTGCAGTCGTGAGCGGTGCATGAACGCTGGGGGGGCGGCCTGTTGGGGGGCGAGGGAGGATCCTGCACCAGGCTTCACCTTGAATGTGGGGTGGCCGCGATCGGCGCCCACCGATCGTCGGGCCGTACTTTCTGAAGGAGGACCTCCTTCCTTCCGCGGCCCCGCAAGATCCGTCCCCCATCTTCTTGGGGGCAGATTTAGAGAGGACGGCAACCACGCATGCGCGGGTTGGCGCCGGCCAACACGCGCATGCGCGGATGACGTCCGTTATGCGGCGCCGGCCGCGTCATCTATGCGGTGCCGCTTTTACGCGGGCGACAAGGCCTGGCGCGTGTAGATGACGTGGCCCCGATATTGGCCCATTGTCAGGGCCTGAATCGGTCGGGACCGGGGCCGTTCCGCGCCGTCGTGAACCTCGACGGCGTTCACGACGGCGCGGCCACTTAGGCGTGGGAGTGGAGAATCCCGCCCGATACCTTTGACAAGATCAAACTAGTCAATAATGCCATCAAACAATGACTGAAACGAAATCAAGAAGCATTGTGATAAGGGGTGTCATTCTCCGACCCCCCGCCGGGCCGGAGAATCGCCGGGGGCTGGAGTGAATCCCGCCCCCGCCGGTTGCCGAATTCTCCGGCACCGGATATTCGGCGGGGGCGGGAATCGCGATGCGTCGGTTGGCGGGCCCCCCCCCCTCGATTCTCCGGCCCGAATGGGCCGAAGTCCCGCCGATAAATTGCCTGTCCCGCCGGCGTGGATTAAACCACCTTTTGAACGGCGGGACAAGGCGGCGTGGGCGGGCTCCGGGGTCCTGGGGGGGGGCGCGGTGCGATCTGGCCCCGGGGGGTGCCCCCACGGTGGCCTGGCCCGCGATCGGGGCCCACCGATCCGCGGGCAGGCCTGTGCCGTGGGGGCACTCTTTCCCTTCCGCCTCCGCCACGGTCTCCACCATGGCGGGGGTGGAAGAGACTCCCTCCACTGCGCATGCGTGGGAAACTGTCAGCGGCCGCTGACGCTCCCGCGCATGCGCCGCCCGGGGATATCATTTCCGTGCCAACTGGCGGGGCAACAAAGGCCGTTTCCGCCAGCTGGCGGGGCGGAAATTCCTCCGGCGCCGGCCTAGCCCCCCAATGTTGGGGCTCGGCCCCCAAAGATGCGGAGCATTCCGTACCTTTGGGGCGGCGGCGCGATGCCCGTCTGATTGGCGCCGTTTTGGGCGCCAGTCGGCGGACATCGCGCCGTTGCGGGAGAATTTCGCCCAAGAATCTGGAAAATTTTTATATCAGTGAAAAACAGACCAGACTGATGGACTGGAGCCATAGAAATTGCACTTGGAAAAATCTTCCACATAATTTGTCATACCTAGGCCGGGATTCTCCAAAATCCCGGCCAAGTATTGACGCCGGCGTAAACACCGTTTCACGGCAGCATCAACGGACCTCTAGGCCCTGCGATTCAGGGGGCCAGCACGGTGCCGGAGTGCTGTGCGCTGCTCCGGCGTCGTTACGTGGACCTGCACCTGCATGCGCGTGGTGGCCGTTTCCACGCCGGCGCATGCGCGTGGTGGCCATTTCTGCGGCGTGCAACATGGTGTAGTGAAACAGTGGGCCCACGCGGAAGGAGGTAGGCCCCCTCCAGATCGCACGTGGCTGACGATTGGTAGCCCCCGATCACGGGCCTGGCCATCGTGCAGCCTCTCCGGAATCTGATACCCCCGCTCCATCACCAGGACGGCCACCGCGGCCGCAGGTCCGAGCTACCGCCGGGTGGTTCCAAATTGGGAACCCGGCGGAACTCGGCGGGAACGCGGCTGGTTGACCGCGGAGAATCGCTGCAGGGGCCAACCGGCGCTGCGTCGACCGCGCGTTCGCAACTGACGCTGATTCTGTGGTGGCTGGAGAATCGCGTCCCGGCATCGGAGCGGCGTAGCGGGCATTCCCAGCGTCACTGACGATTCTCTGACCCGGCACGGGCTCGGAGAATCCCGGCCCTAAAGTTTGAAAGGATCACTATGTTGTGGAATTTATATTTTGTGTCGTCAAGTGTTAACATCAAATTTGTGAAAGGAGAAGCAGGGCATTCAGGGCATTCCAAAATCCCAGCACCACCAGGTTCAACCTCAGAGCATGCAGACCGTGATACTGAGCCCTGTGCTACCATTTCAAACTGGAGAAATCAATTGTTTGTAAGATATTAAAAGATATTAAAAGAATTGCATAATATCGCTTTGACTGAACTAGCTTCCATATCTCAATGTCTAACCTGGCATTTACCAGTTTTAAAAGCTCACTGATTAACCATTGTTTGCGAAACTGAGAAATGCCATGACTTGTAGTTAATGATTGAATGGGCTTAGAATATACTAGGGACTGGCAACTTCCTGATTACACAGTGCTATGTCAATGTTTAAGGACAACTCAGACATGATTGGTACCTTGCAGATAAATCAATAAGAATGGCGCTGCCTAATTGATGAATTGTTCAGCAAGACCAATGTGAAACATCTATTTTGGTTCCAACTGGTTTGGCTTATTTGAAACAAATGATTATGTAACAATGTAGGAAAACTGCCATTCTGGTAATGACTCAGAAGTAAAGTACCTCATAATTAGCATGGATACTCTTTTGTCTGGTTTTGTCTCCATCCTGTTTTATTTTTATCATTCTTTTGTTCTGGTTTGCTCGGCCAATGAGTCAACCACATTGCTATGGCCTGGAGCCACATGAAGGGTTAGGGCGCATTTTTCACAGAAAATGTCAAAGGGGCCGATTTTTTGACCGCATTGTGCCCAGCGCAAATCCTGCTATGCCGGGAAAATTCCAGGAGAGGCCTGAAACAGATTTGCGCCGGGTGCAAAACAGTTAGCAATGTTCCTGGGCCTACCAGCAGATGTAATCAGGGGGCCGAGGGCAGTGTCAGGGGACACGATGGCCTCACATCACCCCCCCCCCCCAACTCTTCACCCCCCCCCCCCCACCCCCCCCCCCCCCCGCCCCGGGTGTGGTCATCACATCTGGTCTCCGGTTTGTGGCCTTTCTTGTCTTCAGCTTGTGGCAGCTGAAGTAGATTCCCATTCTCTTCTAGGTTAAGGTGACTTCGGGGTTCTATTGGTACAAAATAACCCTGTTTTGCATAAATGTATGGGTAAAGCTGGTACCACATCCACCTGAAAAGTTAGGAATTTTAAATTTTAGGATTTTCACACACTCAGGACAGAATTTTACAGACCCTCCCGCCTGTGGGTTTTCCCGGTCTAGCGGAAGTCAATGGAGTTTTAAATGTATCGCTGTATTTTCTGGCCCTGGCCTCTTCCTGGCGTGACCATAAAATTCTGCCCTCTATTTTTACTGTCCTTCCATCAAGTGATGAGAACAGTGATTGCATTTGCTAAGGAATTCTTTAATGTAGAATGGAATAATGGGTGAATTTCTCCCATCTGAGACTAGGTCCTATGGCAGATTTGATTGCATGCGTCCAGCCATCATATCTGGGTGCCATACTTAAAAGGTACTCAACATCACTGACCCACTGTTTTAGAAAGAAAATGGAACTCCTGAAGAACGAAGATAGATCTCCCGGTGTAGCCACTTAAAATGGCCAACTC
The DNA here is from genome assembly GCF_047496885.1 of Scyliorhinus torazame. Taxonomy (NCBI): domain Eukaryota; kingdom Metazoa; phylum Chordata; class Chondrichthyes; order Carcharhiniformes; family Scyliorhinidae; genus Scyliorhinus; species Scyliorhinus torazame. The sequence goes on from NC_092709.1 coordinate 130,028,089, forward strand.
CCGATTCAAAATGGCGAACGGCAAAGGCTGATGGGAAATCAGCCAACAAGACAAAAACCAGCAGCTGCAGGTTGGCTGTGTATTTACCTCTGGAAAGGCCAGACAAGATCGATACCAGCAACCATCAGCATAACAAAACAACAGCCATCTGCATACTAATGAGCAATCCCCAGGAACAATAAGCAACATTTAGACACACAAAGCAAAACCAGACTCTTCGGCGCCAGCAGGAGCCTACACAAAAGGAGGTGAACGAGCACATCAAGACCGCCCATCGATCAGGGAACCGCTCCAACATTGGAGAAAATCGAACCAAGCAATTGGGACAAAGTCCAATCACTTGGGACCAGGTACAGGGTCCGCCCCGAAAGGCGGGAAGCCCCTGGGGACTATAAGAATTGAGCCCCAAGTTCAAATCGCTCTCTGCTCTTCTTCTCCACCTCTTCGCGCTCTTCGTCTGCCCAGGTCACCCAGCGACAACGAACCAACATTGACCGTGACCGGTGCAGTGACTCCAGTGATCATCAAACTCATAAGTCTTAATTCAACGCTCGCTATGAGATAGGCGCTCCTAGCTACCAATCTGTACCAACTTCGAATCCCGCAGGCTCAGAACCCGAACGAAAGGCTATTTGTTTCCCTGACCTGGTGGGCCAGTTCCAAGTTAAGTATAGGCCTGTTAGTTGTAGAAGTAGCTTAGACGTAGAATTTGTGCATGAGTAGTGATTACTGTGTATAATCAATGTGCTTTGATTTAAATCTTACTAATCGGTGTATTGGATTATTGATCATTACTCGGACTTGAACCTCGTGGCGGTATCATAAAGATACCTGGCGACTCAAGAGCAAAGGTAATAAAACAAAGCAATTGAACTAAGGCAAAGTTAGCAACACCGGGGACACTCTGAGGCAGAAAAATCGACTTCCTCGATGACACTGAATGTAGAAGATCCACCTCTAGATGCTCCCTCCACCCACTGCGGTGGTATTTCAGGATGCTGGTTCACTGGCAGCCACCATCCCAAACTCAGGAATGCCCCAGGCATTCTTCAGCTAAGTCCCAATTTCTGCATGCCGCATAGTTCCAGATGTGTTCTGGTCCAGCGTGTTTTCCTGCTGGCATTGCTGAGATTTGGGCGTGCAGGGAGAATGCCAGTTGGACCGTCACTGGCATTCCATCAGAAAGATGCAAATCAGTTTCACACTGACCACCAGAGGGCTTCCCGATTCACCATGGCGGACACCAGCAAAAGATCATGCTAGAAATTCACGCTGGCATGTAACTGATTTTTAGGCCTCCTACTGAATTCTGCATCCGAACCTGCCGACCATTGAATCCACCCAATTTCTTTCTCCACAGTTATAGATCTGTTAAAAAATCACTTTCTCCAAAGTAAGCGATTTCAGAGTTGTGCATTTTTATGATTTAACTAGTATGCTATTAATCACAGAGAAAGACAGAAAATCTTCATTATCGGTGAAACAACAACTTCACCCTTAAAAATGTTGCGGCGTGTGTGTAGTAGCAGAAGACAGATTAAAATATTGTGATAGAGAGAAAACGATGTTAAAACAGAAACTGGGGCGTCATTCTCTGACCCCCCACCGGGTTGGAGAATCGCCGGGGACTGGCGTGAATCCCGCCCCCGCCGGTTGCCAAAGTCTCCGGCACCGGAGATTCGGCGGGGGCGGGAATCGCGCCGCGCCGGTAGGCGGGCCCCCCCGCGCGATTCTCCGGCCCGGATGGGCCGAAGTCCCGCTGCTAAAATGCCTGTCCCGCCGGCGTAAATTAAACCACCTACCTTACCGGTGGGACAAGGCGGCCCGGGCGGGCTCCGGGGTCCTGGGGGGGGGGGCGCGGGGCGATCTGGCCTTGGGGGGTGCCCCCACGGTGGCCTGGCCCGCGATCGGGGCCCACCGATCTGCGGGCGGGCCTGTGCCGTGGGGGCACTCTTTCCCTTCCGCCTCCGCCACGGTCTCCACCATGGCGGAGGCGAAAGAGACTCCCTCCACTGCGCATGCGCAGGAATGCTGTCAGCGGCCGCTAACGCTCCCACGCATGCGCCGCCCGGAGATGTCATTTCCGCGCCAGCTGGCGGGGCACCAAAGGCCTTTTCCGCCAGCTGGCGGGGCAGAAATTCGTCCGGCGCCGACCTAGCCCCTTAAGGTTGGTGCTCGGCTCCCAAAGATGCGGAGCATTGCGCACTTTTGGGGCGGCGCAATGCCCGTCTGATTTGCGCCGTTTTGGGTGCCAGTCGGCGGACATCGCGCCGTTTCCGGAGAATTTCGCCCATGTAATTTTTAATACTTTATTGACCATAAAGGAAAATCAATCTTATCAGGCACAGGGTATACATATTCGAAAGCTATTAGACTTCTGAGGGGATTTCTAAGTTTGTGTGGTATTTCCCTGTGCTATATATTTCCATGACCTTATATTTATACTTCTTATTGGAACAATGAATGACTGTCCCACAAGCTATTTAAGTAGAAATCACACTAGTAAACGGAGGCCAATGATCAGCACTGCATCTGTGCATTTAATCATGAGGGCACGGATTCTGCCTTGTCCAGTGCAGCAGGCAAGCTCAAAGACAACAGAAGTCTTGCTCAGAGATGTCCCTGAATTCTTTTTATTAAATGATGTTTCAATTTCTCCAATAAAAGGGCAATTTAGCATGGCCAATCCACCTACCCTGCACATCTTTGGGTTGTGGGGGTGAGACCCACGCATACACGGGGAGAATGTGCAAACTCCACATGGGCAGTGACCTGGGTCCGGGATCAAACCCGGGTCCTCGGTCTGTGAGGCAGCAGTGCTAACCACTATGCCATCATGCCGCCCCGAGATGTCCCTGAATTAAATGCTATTTAACATTAGAAAAAGTACATCTGAATGACTAAAATTATTGACCCTTCTTAGATTACTCGACGGGGGATATCAATTGTTGAGTCTGAAGAAATGCATTATAAGCATACCTGTGTGAATCACTAGTTTATTTTTCACAGAAGTAACATTGCTTAGCTGTCTGTGCATTACAGTTTGTAACCTTTATTTGTATAAACCAGTTTAAAGAAATATGTTATGAATTTACATAAAAACTCACTTTCTGCATCTAGGCTATTTACAGTTCAAGTGAAAATGACATGCAGATTTGATTAATCCATATTTTATTAAAAAGTATAATTCAAAAGGTTTATTTTCAATTTATTAATGAGTGTTGGACTGATGCAACCTATTCTTAAAATGCAGCTTTAATTTCACATCCATTGTTGTTGTAATTTTGAATATATCATCTATTCTGTCACAAAGGCAACAGGGGTAGGTGGGGGGGAATACCAAACATAATGTGGTATGCATTCTCTTCAAACAATTTGTTTTAGAAATATCTGGAAGGAATAAAAGGAAATTATTAGTCAGACATTATTCTCATAAACCTCAAATGATGCTGTTCCCTCTGTTCAAGGTGCTTTGTGAAACGATTATTTCACCTCATGTGGTTCAGCTGTCTAAAACCTCGTTCAGCTTGTGCTTAAAGCTGAGAGGATGAATGTTTCAATGTGGCGTCCTCAATTTTATATGGTGACATATCGAATGACTGTTTCCAACAGAAAGGAAATTGAAGCATAACAGGCCCGCAAGCTGTAAAGTGAGGTTTTGTACACACTGGACCTGTGAAGCACAGCTCTACGTACCTTGTCACTGAACAAAATGCCACATGGGATTCTGTCAAAGGCTAACATTGCACTGCTCATATCTGAAGAAATACTTGGACAATGGGGGCAGATGCATGGGAGCACAACTGCCTGAAAGTTCCCCTACAAGTCACACACCATCCTGACTTGGAATTCTATTGCTGCTGTTCCTTCACTGTTGTTGGGTCAAAATCTTGGCACTGCCTCCTGTGGTGATACACCACTGTACTTCCCTAAATTGTACATAGTTATATAATAGTTGTGTGTAACGTGGCCCTGTAATCCTGTGTATTGTACTGTGTATTGTACTGTAGCTCTGTAGAGGTTCGGTCACCTGTATGTAACCTGACCTGGCCATGGAGAGCTCCACCTTGGCCACTCCCCCGGGAGTTAGGATAAGGCCCAGCTTCTGAGACCTGACCCATTTTGTCTGGGGTCGTCTGTGTCGGGTAAGCTTCCTATGTAGTGTATTAAAGCCTTGTTTAAAGTCTCACGTGTCTTTGTGGTTCTTGACGCTTAGTGCATCACCTCCCTAACAGCACTGTGGTGTACTTACAGCGGTTTAAGAAGGTGGCTTGCTATCACTTTCTCAAGGGTAACTTGTGGAAAATAAATGCCGGCCTAGCCAACGACGCCCACCTCCCATGAAAGAATGTTAAAAAATCATCAGTAATGTGACTTTAATTGTTTAGCTGCCCGACTTGGTGGAAGTCACAGCGGCGATTTTGTAACCAGTTAGGCAAGCCCTAATAGACAATCATTTTGACTTTTATTCCCGAGGAAAGATACTGTGAAATCCTTCAACCAAAATTATGCTAGGACTCTGTGGTCCAGGGCTACATGGCATTTATCTGACATTTAAAAATTACATCTGAAGTTAGCTCCATTATGTCTGTGTTGCAACCAAATAAACCTGCAATCCTGTTGGGATAAAGCAGGATTTTAGCCGCACAGAGGACTTGGGACCGCACATGGCTGAAGAAATAGGACTGGTAGGTGCAGTGAATGCTCCAGAAAGTTCTCTTGGAATTTGGATCCTACACCGGGCATAGGTAGGAGTGCAGAAGGCCTATTTTAAGTTGAATCAGGCAGGCAAATGGCTGCACTTGGAGTCCAGTTACATTTCAACTGTTTGTCACAGTTTTCAGGCAGTTGGAAATGTTTTGTGCTGGCTAGTCAACTTTGAGTACAAATGATCGTTATCCAACTTTGAGCCTTGATAGTGAATGCTGGTGGGCTATTCCACAGTGGAAGGATTCACTGCCAAACACAAATCTGTCTTCACCTGACATCCACACATCATGTCCAGCAGCGATTACTGGCTGGTAAGCAAGAGCAAAGACCCAGACAACCACTCCCCCCCTCCCCCCTCTCTAACCCTAGGGTACTAAGGGAACTGTTGCATCCCAACCATGAAAAAGCAGCCATTGGTTTCAATACTTGGAGTTGATTTTTCTTTATAATTTTATACTGCAATGAACAGGACAGTCAATGCATTTGGTTCACATCCCCATTTAAGTGTTGTACTTTGATGGACTTAAAGGCAGAGCTGCCATTTTTAGATTTACCTCAAAGGTTAGCAGTGAAGATTTAGTCAGCATCTAATTGGTGTGAACCCCATATATAGGGCAGAGGCAGTCCAGTTTTTGCCTGAAAATTCAATTGCACACAACATTATGCCTGTTTCATAGTAAGGGAAAACGGTGAGCACGGCTCTGTTTTCATCTACCAAGTTAAAAGAGGCAGAAACAGAGCAAAGTACTAGATAGGCTGCAGCATGTATTAATTTTTGGTGATGAAAAACAACATGGCATCAATGAATGGTTGACTGTTAATAGATGACAGTGACAATGGGCTGGGGTTTCATGGTGCCAAGGAGACACTCTGGAGGGGTGCACATGGCATCTGGGACATGATTCAGGGATTCCTGACCCCATATTTGGCATTGCCAATGTTCAGGAGTGCCTTTTAAAGGTGCAGGATGGTTCAGGCCGTGGGCCCATACCCCGCACTCCCAACCTGGCTGCCTCTATTGTGGGGATTGGTGTGCCATAGCCCTCCACAATTTTCATGGAGTTGGGCCAACATTTCAAAGAGTCATGGTTCATCGCACTTCAGAGCCCCATTTTGCATTCTTGGCATGAAAACTCTGGCTGGCTATTAGAGAAAGGAAACAACTGAGTCCCAGGGAAAACATTGCTTGATGAACAAACAACTCTAGCTCTCTGATCTTGTCTGTCAATTTCACAATGCTAATTTGCACAAAATAAAGAACATTCAAATCCTTGCATTTTCAGCTATTGTTATTTTAAAAGGTCTGGATGATTGCCACTTTATTGACCTGTAGTATAAAAGGAGTTTTCCGTACAGACAATGGGAGGTTATCAATGGATGAGTTTTTTTTAACACATTCTATTGTTACTATAATGTTCATTGGTTCTCTTCAGAGTGTATAGTGGGTGAATGGAAGTGCCTTAACTTGGCATGGAGGATATGACGGGTCATGGAAGTGGGTGGAGGTGCATAGATTGACATTGAAGATGTGAGAGGCCATGGCAGAGTTGGTGGCGGGGTATGAGGTGGAAAAGGATGGGGCATGGGGACTGTGTGCTGAGTGAGGAGATGTAGCTTTCCTACATTCCCAGGGAAAAATACAAATTAATACAGCAAAATAATTCTTCATTTGACAGCAAGGATAGTCATGAGAATATTTTTAAAGTTTTAATTTTCAAAGAATTCCATACCTGAAAGACTTTCTTTTATAGGCTAACTGAAGAGCAATTTAAAGTGCCCCTTATGCAGTCGTAAATATGCTTCTTATTTAGGTAGTGGAAATGGGAGCAACCTCATTGTGTGGTATAATTCCAATGCCCTATTTCCTTATAAATACAAGCTTCTAGGATGTGGGGATAATTATTTTCCATTTGGTGATAACACAGCTCTGGCCAATATTAAAACCTACAGCTGCTCTTCTGTGACAATTAATATTTGAAATCACAACTTTTAATAACTCGGCTGGAGAAAAAATAAAGAGTAAAAGGTTTCACATAATTGGTTCCGTTACAATACAGCCAGAGGTGGAGTGGCAATTTTCAAAGTGAGTATATTGTACATTAGGGACAGGGTTGTTTTATTTGCTGGAGAGGCTCAGTAGTCTTACCCCCTCTCACCGAAAACATTCTTTGTTACTAAATTGGATGCATTTTCCAGCATTTTGGAATGGTTTATCTTTTATATAAATGCTTTTTTGGCATGCATGCAACTTCACATGAGCTGTGACTCAAACAATCCACTTTCCTTTTGTCAGGAAACAATACTTTGTCGGCCTAAAAATTACTTTGCCAATTTAACCGATGGATTTTTAATGATATAATATATTCCTCTGTCCATTATTTGAATGTAGATTTCAACCATTTATTTTAATGGGTATACCCCTCTGTTAAAATAACCAACAAAATGCTATACAAATACATTAAGCATTCAGCAAACAAATATTGCTGATTGTAATTTCTAAATTTTGATCTCAAAATTATATATTGGGCTGGATTCGCCGGTTTCCCAGCCAGGTGTTTCTCAGCAGTGTGCTGTTCGCTGGCAGCGGGATTAGATACTCCTGCCGTTTTTCAATGGGATTTCCCATTGAAGCCATCCCATGCCGCCGGGAAACTCACAGGTGGGGGTGCACTGCCGGTGGAAAAAGTGAATCGCAATGACCAGAGAATTCCAGCCATTGAAAATGTAATAGTGCAATTTAAAAAATAGCTTTTTCACAATAACTACCATTGCATTGGAGAACCTTCATCAGGCGATAGCTATCCATATTGGGTTGACCTTGTGCGATTTACCATCTTGTGCATTTGGGTCCAGGACCTTGGCCTCCAACATTAAAAAAAAGACTCCACTTGCCACAACCCCTTTTCCAAACTGTCAAAAAATGGCTTCCACAAATAGCTTGCACACTTAACATACCTCTGTCCACTCTCCACTGTACGCTTAGAAGTAGCACAAAAGAATGAACACAATAACAGAATCCAATGTTTTCCTCTTGGGTATGTTACATGAAAAGAGGTTTAAAAAACTGTAAATCCTTATTGAAAGAAACCATGACAACAAAACACTGTGCACATTCTGCTGTCCTGTATTGAACACCTCCCATAGTTACAGGGATCCAGCAAGATAAAGATGGGCCTGGCTGACAGCAAGCAAAGTTCAAGGGTTGTGGTGGCTGGAGTGAGTTCTTAGGTTTCTTGATACTATTGAATACCTCTCGCTTCAGTTCATAGGAGCTGACGAGCAATTCTGCCATGAAATGGCGTCGACCTTGGGAAAAAGTTTTACGAGAGGGGCTGTCCAAAATTTCTGTGTCGGGTGAAAGGAGTTGGCTGTAGGACAAAGGAATGCTGCTTTTATGGTTTATTACTCTCCCGAGCCATGTGAATGAAATGCTATGCTGTAGCCAACTTCATAACATTGGTGATTTTACAACCATTGTAGAATACTTGCAGTAATGTTTTCTCACAAAAGAGTCACCATGTTTTAAAGCAATTATTTGTACATCAAGCTCTTTGATGTATTTCCAAATAATTTCCTGGTATGGTATAAATGTCAGACTTTCTTTTCTTCTATCAGTCAGTTCCCACGTCTTAGATTTTATCCACACATTGTTAGATAAATAGATTACTGGTGGGTGAAGCTGTATAAGAGACACTTATTCATAACATTTACCTTGATATCTAATTCAAGAGTAAGGCAATAGAGTGTTAAACAGGGCCGCCTGAGGCATTTTTGTTTATATTCATTGTTATCAACCTATCTTAAATATATATGAGCATTTGTGTATAAATCATACATTAAATGTGCTTGTAGGCATGTGCAGAGCTGACATCAGTAAACTGTTAGCCTTCTTCAATTTTTACTAATCTGTCTTGGCCTTAGTTACTTACAAAGGCATTCTAGTTGAATGCCTTTCTGATTGGAACTTCTCTTTCAATTTCTCCTGTGTTAGTTTATCAATGACATCTAAAATTATGCACACTGTTTTCCAACATAACAAATGGTAATATAAAATATATGCGGCAGTGAAATATTGCAGATCTGACAAGGTTGGAAATGAATTATGAAACAGATTCAGATGACTTCCTCAAATACTAGAATGAAGCATCAGCCCCCGTTTAACATTATGATGGTTTGCTGCTTGTACTGGATATCAGGGTAAATGGTATGAATTAATGCGTAGCTTCACTCAATTTACTTATTCTGAATTCTTGCATAGAATTTATAAGGCAGAAACAGGTCATTTGGCCTGCAGAGTTGTGCTAGTGTTTATACCCCACAATTTCCTCCTTCTACCCCTTTCACAACACTCCATCAACATATCTGTTTATTCCCATTTTCCTCTCATGCATGAGCATAACCTCCCCTTTAAAGCATTTGCCTCAATCACTCCAAGTGGCAGTGAGTTTGATTTTTTTTCACCACTCTATGAGCAAAGAAGTTTTCCCTAAACTTTGTATTGAATTTATTCGTGACTACCTGGTTTTTATGGCCCTTAGTGGAAATGTTAGCCTATCATGCCCCTTCATAATTTAAAAACCTCTATCAGACTTTTTTAAGAGAAAAAATATAATTCTGTTCAGTGTTTCCAGGTAGTTGTATCATACCTGTCAATACTTTTTTTTTGTTGCATTTTCTCCATTATATTTTCAGTAATATGGTTTACTTTTCGTGAAATGCAGGTCAGAGTTATGTTTGTTACTAAGGGCAGCATGGGTGGAGCTGTGGATTAGCCCTGTTGCCTCACGGTGCCAAGGTCCCAGGTTCGATCCCGGCTCTGGGTCACTGTCCGTGTGGAGTTTGCACATTCTCCCCGTGTTTGCGTGGGTTTTGCCCCCACGACCCAAAGATGAGCAGGGTAGGTGGATTGGTCACGCTAAATTGCCCCTTCATTGGAAGACATGAATTGGGTACTCTAAATTTTTTTTTTTTAAATGTTTGCTACTAAGAGTGGTCAAACCATGTCTACCATAACTTCTCTGCTTTTGAATTATATTCCATAATGGACCCAGTGCTTTGCTTTCAGTTCTTATGGTTTTGTTAACCTGCCTGGCTACTCTCAATGATTTGTGAATTTGTACTCCTACATCCCATTGCTAAGTAAATTGAATTTATGAAATGTACCTGATTAAGCATTGTTATCTTCCCCCAATATTAGCAAATTGTTTGATATCATGAATCAATGTCAAGGTATATGTTTATAGGATCTCAGGGATTATCCAGTTTCATGTACTGGTTCATGGATCATCAGTCCTTGAAATATGGAGTAACAATACCGAAATACAAGTTATTCTCGATAGCGACTTGCAGTAAAATTCACAGTTTCCCAATACCAAATTTAATCGAGTATTTTTGATGACACCATAACCCATGACAGCAAAGTCTGAGTAGCATTCGTAACCCAGACACTGCCATACAACCACTGATAGAGCTTTGCTAACCTTGACGATAACATGGTTTGTTGTATTTTGTAGTTAGATTAGTTGAACACGGTACAGCCATTCACACATTAGTGAAAGGAAAATATAGGTTCCGTGCCAAGGAGGTATAGGACATTCTCTGAATGATACTAGAATTCTTTGGTGCAATAAAATATGTTGTAGATGAGCAAAATACACTGCACATCAATCACACCAGGAGATTCCCTGTACACAATGCTACGTGAAATGATGCCACAAATTATCTAAGAAATTATACTGCACTGATCATTATATTTATAATATATTTAACAACTATCATGTATCAGGATATGCTTTATGACTGAAACTTTTCTTTAGAAATGCTCTGTCACTGTGTTCCTTTCAAATGGATAAGAAGCGTGTCCTGTACTTGCAGGAAGAATACATTCTTACATCACATGAATTGAGACCAGATACAAGTAGGTTACTTATGTAGTGACAATATAAAATTTAAGCGGTTTTCCCATACAGTGAGTCAGTTAGCTCAGTTGGCTGGATGGCTGGTTCGTGATGCGGAGCGACGACAACAGCGCGTTCAATTCCCGTACCGGTATTCATTGAGGTCTGGCCTGCTCAACCTCACCCTTAGCCTGAGGTGTGGTGACCCTCAGGTTAAATCACCACCAGTCAGCTCTCTCTTAAACAGGGGAGAGCAGCCTATGGTTCTCGGGGACTATGGTGATGTTCATTAATATACAAAAGGACAGGAAGGTCTAAATATTACTTACCAGAAGTGGTTTGTAGATGATTCAGGTCCTTTAGTTTTATATTCAATGCTCAAAGTATAGATCTCCACAAACAGAAAACACTGGTGCTGTGACTAAAACAGAAAGAGGACGATTTGAGAGAAAGATGACTGTTCAAGTATATATATGAAAGAAAAATCTAGCCCATCCTTTTCAAAGGGAAACCCCTCAGAAAAACAGTCACTTTCTCACCAGAATTGTAGCCAGAATGTTTCAACTTTTTGACCCTCCCACGGATTTCTCTTAAAATGGATAGAAAAAAGGTTGAGCTCCCTGAGTGATGTTGCAAGTGTGAGGATTCCCTTGTCTGCCTAGCTGTAATGGAAAAGAGGGTAGACACACTCCCACACTGCAAGAGGAAACCCGAAAGGAAAGCCTTGTGAACACTGCAGCCTACACGAGTGGAAAACTTGTATCAACAGCAATGGTAACAACATTACAGAGCTGTAATTTACAGTAATAACTTTGAATAATCGTAAATGTTTTTTTTAATAAAACAATCAGTGGGTCGGTTATTTTTTTTTTAAATGGCACAAAATTTACCTGAAAAGAGTTGCAGAAGAAATGTAATGTGCTGATATCACTGACCACAATGAGACAACATCACAGCATTTGAAGTACTAACTGAGGCATGAAGTCGATGCTCATTCTTCTTAATAGCTGTAGCCTGAGATACATTTAAAATGCTTGCTATTTAGAAAAAAAGACATTGCCTGAAAATGACTACAATTGACAACGGGTTCTGATAAAGGGGTATCAGAGCTAAATTTGATGGTGGGGCCTCCTTGGCAACTGGCCAAATTAACATGCCGGGCAGGCAGGGAAAAATGGCAGAAGGTGCAACTGAGAACCGTTCGGGGTAGTTCTCGGCAATTGAATTGCTGGGTAGGCTGCAGATCAGGGCCAGGAACAGGGAATGGGTCGGCCACGATCTTGGGACAGGTGTAGATCAAGGATGGGAGTTGCCATTTGTGTCAGAGTCTAAAGATGGCATGAAGGAGGCCGAAGGCTTCCACGCAGGCTGAGGGGAAGCTCTTCCATTCTTCCTCACCCACCAGGTGGGCATTGGAAAGCTCATATCATGTGGAGTTGGTAGAGGGTTGCCAACTGGAGTTAAATGTATTCCTGGAGGTTTTATCACATCACTTGCCCCTGTGCTCCAGCCATTAGTCGGCCATCCTCGTGATGTTAACGGCAAATAACGGCAAAAGGGATTATTATTTAAATGATAAAAAATTAAAACATGCTGCTGTGCAGAGAGATCTGGGTGTGCTAGTGCATGAGTCGCAGAAAGTTGGTTTTCAGGTGCAACAGGTGATTAAGAAGGCAAATGGAATTGTGTCCTTCATTGCTAGAGGGATGGAGTTTAAGACTAGGGAGGTTATGCTGAAATTGTATAAGGTGTTAGTGAGGCCACACCTGGAGTATTGTGTTCAGTTTTGGTCTCCTTACTTGAGAAAGGATGTACTGGCACTGGAGGGTGTGCAGAGGAGATTCACTAGGTTAATCCCAGAGCTGAAGGGGTTGGATTACGAGGAGAGGTTGAGTAGACTGGGACTGTACTCGTTAGAATTTAGAAGGATGAGGGGGGATCTTATAGAAACATATAAGATTATGAAGGGAATAGATAGGATAGATGCGGGCAGGTTGTTTCCACTGGCGGGTGAAAGCAGAACTAGGGGGCATAGCCTCAAAATAAGGGGAAGTAGATTTAGGACTGAGTTTAGGAGGAACTTCTTCACCCAAAGGGTTGTGAATCTATGGAATTCCTTGCCCAGTGAAGCAGTAGAGGCTCCTTCATTAAATGTTTTTAAGATAAAGATAGATAGTTTTTTGAAGAATAAAGGGATTAAGGGTTATGGTGTTCGGGCCGGAAAGTGGAGCTGAGTCCACAAAAGATCAGCCATGATCTCATTGAATGGCGGAGCAGGCTCGAGGGGCCAGATGGCCTACACCTGCTCCTAGTTCTTATGTTTATATTCTTATGTTTATGTACTACCTTCCTACGCCAACTGGACAGCCAAAAGACTCATTGAATGATGCTTGCCTGTCAGCCAAATATCCCATTTTCCAATTTTGACTACTCTTATGTCTGGTAAAGAGAAATGTTCAAAGAAAATGAAAAAAATAATTTTAAAAATCCTTTTTAATGTCCTCTGGTATTTCTCCAGGATTGCATACAGCAGTGTCTTGTAGATAGATCTTCAATTCCTGGAAATGCCAGGCCAATCCTAGGGCGTTGACAATCCTAAATTAGCTGTTCCCACATCCCTCTAGCTCCTGGGTTCCCCAAGCCCTGGGAAACCTGACAATGTAAATCAGACTCCCAAATAAACTGGGGAAGACTGATTGAAATATGTTAATGAGATTTTCTGCCTCAATAAGACAGGCCACTCACACGGCATGAAACCTGCTGCTGTAAAGAAAGCAACAGGCATTTATTCATCAGTACAGCTACAGCCTGTCTATACGACCAAACACTTCCAGGACAGAGCTTTGTTCTTGGTCATATGCTGAAGGTCACTTTAACTCCCTTTGACTGTGAGCAGCCTCTGACTTCACAGTTGAAGGCTTTTACTTAAACGGAATTGCCCTAGTTAGTTGCGAGAGCACTTCCCAGCTGCAGATTATAGGTGGGATTCTCCTATCTGTTGACGCAGTCGTACAAACTGGAGAGTTTAATGACAGCACCATCGGACCGCTATGTGTAGCAATCCTCTGCACTCCAGGAGGCCAGCACGGCACTGGAGTGGCCCATGCCACTCAAATGGGCGCCGTGGGTCTGCCATGCATACTGCGACCGGCGCGAATGTGCGCATGCGCGGTAGCGTCCTTCTCCGCGTTGGCCCCGACGCAACATGGTGTAGGGCGACAAGGGCCGGCGCGGAGCAAAAGGGGCCCCCACCAGGAGAGGCCAGCCCTCTGATCGCGGGCCAGGCCGCGGTTGAGGCCCCGGACCTCCACCGTTTGCTGCTGCCTTTTCTGCTCACCTGCTGCCTCTTCCCCTTGGGCTTACTTGCTGCTTTCTGGATGGAGGGAAGGAAGAGAGAAGGTGGTTGCCATTCGGTCTCTTTTCCCTGGAGTGTGGCGAGGGGAGGATTTTCACAGGCCTGCTACCTGGCTGTGATTGCAGGAGGCTTGCTCGAGCAGTCTGTGGATGTTTTTAAAAGGCCTGTCTTGTGTGTCAACTGTGTATTCTGTTCTGGATTTGTGGGTCACTTGTTAATGCCACCTGTGTTCCTCTGGCCCGGTCCTCAGACAGGGTGGTGATAGAAGATCAGACAGCGATACTGCAGGCGAGGAGGGGTGGTGGCCCATCTGGACCGTGCAGCCCAGAGGTGGCACAGGACACTTTTATGGATTACCAGTGACTTTATATGTTCAGTAGCCACCTGCTTCTCCCGTTATGGTGGCCGTGCAGGTAGCTGGTGTTCCTTGTTTTCCTTTTGTTCTGTGTTTGGTCTATGGTTGTGTGGTGGGGAATTGTATGACGGATACCATGTAACTGCGGATTATTTTTTCCGCTGGTTGCAACCCCTCCTGCCTCTGTGGCTGGGGAGTCACTGGAAGACACTGTCAGTGCTGGAGAGGGGCAGGTGGTTTTCACTCTCTCTCCCCCCTCCGCTATGCTCAAGATCAGTGACACTTTCCGGTGGTTGGCTTACCAAACGGCTTTCCACTGATGCAGGTCCACTGTAGGTGTATGTGTGGGGGGTTGGGGGTTGGGGTGCGGTGGGGGTGGGGGGGAAGGGGGGAGGTGGTTGGGGGGTGGCGGTTGGGGGGGGGAGGTGGTTGGGAGGGGGTGCTGGCTCGGCAGCTGATGGCATTGTTCATTTGTTCTTAGTTTTGGTTTTCGTCCTTGGTGTACGGCTGGTGTCTTTGTTGTCTTCCTGATTGTTTTGTGTTTTCCTTAGGTGGGGGGGGGGGGGTGCGGGGGGGGGGGGGGCGGGGGGGGGGGGTGTGATGAGTATGTTCTGGGAGCCAAGTGATCGGTGTCCTCATGGTATTGTTTTCTGTATTTTGATACTGTCAATAAGCTAAAATATTTTCAGCTTGTGTTTGCTGCTTGCTCCTGCTGGTAGCTGCAGATGCCTGGAGGCTGCAGTTGCTGTTTCCTTCCTTTTCTGTCGCCGGAAAGAAGGAAAAAAGGTTTCTAAGATACCTGGGTCCTGGAACACCCGGCTCAAGGGGAATGTATGACCCTGGAAGACAATCTGGTTTGAAGCAAGAAGACGCTGCGGGGCTCGTGCGCGACATTGATCCAAATGGGCCACCTGATGATGTCATGGAAGAAATGCTTTTGCAGATTGTTGATGCTTTTGCTGCTTATGTAATGAGCGCTGAATGCAAATGGCACGTCACCGCGGGTTACACACGCTGGAAGTCAAGGGTGTTCATCTGCACATTGAGCGCTGGTGGAATATGTGGATGCCAGGATTTGGTTCCGGTGAGATTAGGCCATGTGGGAGGACCTGCACAGTTGTGGCTCCTGGACGGAGAATAGCACTGATACGTGGAACAGATCTGTCCACAGATTGATGGACAGATCATTTCTGCAACAAAGTTCTCAACATGTTCACACATTCTCAGGCTTATCCTCCATTTCTGTTGAGTATCCTGGGAATCGTGGGCTTGATTCTCCATTCATAGATTAACATAGAATTTACAGTGCAGAAGGAGGCCATTCGGCCCATCGAGACTGCACCGGCTCTTGGAAAGAGCACCCTACCCAAGGTCAACACCTCCACCCGATCCCCATAACCCAGTAACCCCACCCAACACTAAGGGCAAATTTGGACACTAAGGGCAATTTATCATGGCCAATCCACCTAACCTGCACATCTTTGGGCTGTGGGAGGAAACCGGAGCACCCGGAGGAAACCCACACACACACACGGGCAGGATGTACAGACTCCGCACAGACGGTGACCCAAGCCAGAATCGAACCTGGGACCCTGGAGCTGTGAAGCAATTGTGCTATCCACAATGCTACCGTGCTGCCCTGAGACTAAGGACGTGTTTCTCTGTCCCGTCGGGATTCTCTGTTTCGCCGGCTGGTCAATGGGGTCTCCTGTTGTGGGGCAGCCCCACGCCGTCGGGAAACCCCTGGGCTGCGGGCAAAATGGCGATTCCCGACGGCGAGGAATTCAGCCCAAGTATTGATGCTGGCGCAGAATTCGTCGAGTTTCACGACAGCAAAACTGCCGCCGCACTTGGACCGATTCAGTGACTGTTCAGGGGTTATCACCGGCACCACGTGGACACAATCGATTCCAATGAGAAACGGTGCCGGATTCGCTGAATTCGCGATGGACACTCAGGAGGCTGACAAGCTGCAGCCGCATATACTCACTTCACTCCCCACACACACCATCCCAGCCAACAAGATGGCAGCAAGGAGAGTGGCCCCAAGATTGACTGTCACCGAGCAGGACACCCTCCTGGACTCAGTGTAGGAGAGGCGGTTGACTCTGTACCACGGCCCGGGAAGGAGGCTGCCAGCTGCTGCCATTCGCTGTGCCTTGACGCAGGTGGCAGAGGTGGTGAGCGCCACCAGCAACGCCGTCCGGCCCAGACAGCAGTGCTGGAAAAAACTGCACGGCCTCCTCAGGGCACATGGGTGGTGTGGTAATACCAGGTATTGCGGTACCTGAGAGGTGGATGACCATTGGCTAGACCCAGGAGTCTACCATTGGCCGATGTACATAGCTCCACCCTGAGAGGCAGAGTATAAGAACTGATGCCATCCCAGCAGCCTTCACTTTCTGTATCGAAGCTGCTGGGAACAGTTCTAGCTGATTAAAGCCTATTAGTTATGACTCACCTTGTCTCGAGAGTAATTGATTGTGCGTCAGGTGGCATCCGCAGTGGAGGCATTGGGGGCAAGGGTTGCAGCTATGGATCAGCATGTCCAGACCTGGGGCATTCTGTGCAGGCTCTGGCCGAGGCCCAGGACAGGTTGCTGCCTCACAAGCAACCATTTGCGAGAGCCATCTGGAAATTGCAGTGCCGCATCGGAGTGTGACCCAGTCACAATGGGCATGGCTGAGAACGTTGGCAGCATTGCCCAGGCGCTGGCCGACGTGACGCAGACACAGAGGGAGGTGGCCCAGTCCCAGAGCGAGATGGCGCATTCACTAACTGACGTGACGCAGTAGCAGAAACCAATGGTCCACTCCATGTGTTCCATGGCCGTGAGCAAGCAACCCATGTCGAGACCAGAGCGGGCCTTCAGGACTTGCAGCGCCAGCCGTGGGGGAGCCTCAAGGGATAGCTCCGCCTGCATTCCCTGTCCCATGAAGTAGCCCCGTCACCCAGGAGCCAATCCCCCAGCTGGGAGGGGGCCGGGGGGGGGGGGGGGGGGGGGGGGTCTCAAATGTGTCAGGAATCGGCAAGTGTTGTGCACACTGCCCGGGGATCGGGCACAGACGGGCATGATACGCATCTGATGGTCACATATTATCTGCACGATCATCGAGTGAAACCCCTTTCGGTTTATGTAGAGCGGCCTGTCATCTGCAAGGGCCCATAGGGCATGCATCCTGTCAATCACCCCTGGTCCTGGGGCATGTCGGCGATGGAGGCGAATGCCACTGCCCGGTCATCCTGGTGGGCTCAGCCCTCCTGTTCTGCTACTGCATGCTCCACTGTTGCACACTCCTCTGCTGCAGCTTCCTCCTCCTCCTCGAGCAGTGCCTGCTTGTACAGCCGTTGGGCATCCCCAGGGCTACGGCGATTGGCAGGAAGGCCACCATCCAATATCCATTGACTGCTGGAAATGAAAGGCTGACTTGTTAGCATGGTGCATACCCATGCGCCCAACCAAGTTCAACATGCTACATGGTGCCCCCGGTTGGTACTGCAGGCTCTGCCCCTGCATGTCACCTGCCCCCCCCCCCCACCCCCCATCCCTGCACCCCTGCCTCTGTCAGTGCCTGGCACTGTGGGGTCTCTGGTCCTGGTGCCCATCCCTGATGCCAAGGGTACCATCGGCTGCCGCTGCCATTGCCAGTGGTACGTTCCGGGGTCCTCTCCCGGTGCCCCCGTTGGGGTTACAGTGGGCATTGCCCTTGAGTGGGCCACATGATACCCCGCCAGTAGGAGGCGACCGGGTGGGATGGGTGGTATGGCGGAGGGTGCGGTGGGGGGGGGGGGGGGGGGGATGTGGGCACCCAAATGGCCGATGTCACTCTGCGGAGCCAGGGGCCAAGTGGGGTGCGTAGCCAGGTGGTTGCCTTGCAGGCTGTGGCCATGGCAGCCCGTGACTGGACACCACCCCAGTCCCGTGGGGGATCACCCCGGCCACTCGGCCCATTCCCCCATCACCCTCCCCCCACACCCAGCCCTGTGTCCAGCCCGGCAACCCACAGTCGCGCCTCTCTGTGTTCTACCACCTCCTCTTCCTCCCTCATCAGTCACGATTCTGGTTTCACGATTTTTAAAAGCACAGTAGCGTAGTCGGGAACTCGGCCCATCGGAGGCGGGGAATCGTGTAGGCCCCGGAGATTACCGGGTCAGGCCCGCTAATGATATGCAAACAGTGTTTACTGCACATGCGATCCGGAACATCGAGGAGATGGAGTATTGCCATCAAATCGGTGCCCGCTGCGATTTCGGCGAAGGAACTGATTCTCTACCCAATCGCATTTCCCAATTCCGGCGTCAGCCAACGGGGAATCCTGCTCTGTGTTTGGTTTTTCTTGTGAAAATGAGTTGCTATAGCTTTGTATTGGTACCAATATAGAACGGTGACGTTTCCTTGTTATTTAATAGTTGGTGTGATATTTAGAATGTTACATAATTGATTTTAAAATCTTTGTCACTGTTGACCGTTTAATAAACAAAATATTCTCAAGTGGATTCTCGTGGGTACATGTGCCAAGTCACAGAAGATGATTATTGCATTTCAACAATTCAGTCAAACTTTGAAGCCTGAACAAATGCCTGACCTCTGGAAGCGTCAGCACCATAGAGCACAATAGCAGTCAACAATCAAACACTCAAGAGCTGGTCTTCAGCACTGGGGATATCCTCGTGACCAAAGGGTGTGTGGATTAAGGGTCAACACCTGAGCACTATCTCCCCAATGTACCTGATAGGGGTCTGGGGGTCTGGGGTCTAGGGGCTTCTGCTGTGGCCGGAGGGGGGGCGGTGAGTGTGCAGAACAAGGTTCTCCAGCACAACCGGCTCACTGGATGGCACTCTGAGAGAAGGGGGAGCACGTCAGGGTGGGGGAGGCTTGGGGATTTAAGGGTCCCAGGGGAAGCCCTGCCTGCTTGTCGGTCTCTGTCCTTCTCCAATTTCTTATGGATACCGAAATGGATGGCAGTATTGGTCCCACAGAGGATGCCCTCGTGGTGCTGGTGGCAGCCCAATCGGCCAAATGCTGGAGATGGCAGCAGCATTGACGCAGGCTGGAGGTGGCTCCCCCCAAGTGTAGGGGGCCGCCACACACCCTGAAGACCGGCCGAGGAGAAATTCTTGCCCGTAGTCGCCACATTCCGGCGCCTGTTCTGGTACACAGAGAGAGAATTCAGAATTCTCATCTGGTATGGGAATTGAACCCACACTGCTGGCCTTATTCTGCATTACAAACCAGCTGTCTAGCCCTGAGCTAAACCTGAGCTATGTCTTGGTAGCAGTGACTGGGCCAGAATGCACATCAGGGGTGGAGGCAGCCTGCCGCTTTCCATGCCCCATGGCCTTGGATGCCCTTGGCGGACATCCTCTGGAAGGCCTGGAGCTGGAGGCCTCGGCAAACTTACCTGTGTCACTGGCATTGTCGTGCCCTTGAGGTGCGCCAGTGTCAGGAGGGGGGGATTCGGAAGATCTGGAGACCACCATCATCTCCTTGGTGGCAGGCCCCAGGTTGGCCTCCAGCACTTCCTCATCCATGACAGTGCCCGTAGGGCCCTGGGGGACTCCATGGAATGAAGGGGCAGCTGGAGTGAGCTTCCGACGCCTCTGAGTCATCGGGCTCTTCCAGTCCTAGCCCCCCCCCCATTGAGTGCACCATGGTGTCAACGCCCTCAGCGAGACTCCTCAGTGACTGGGCCACGCTACGCAGTGCCCTGGGAATGTCCACCTGCATCTGGGACACATCCCTCAGCGACTGGGCCACGCTACGCAGTGCCTCAGCAATGTCCACCTGGGTAAGGGACATGCCCATCAGTGACTGGGACATAATGTTGGAGACATCAGCCATGGTTGTCACAGATTGAACCATGCCTTGGACACCACCACCCAAGATGGTGACTTTGTGCTGCAGGCTTTCCATTGTGGTCGCCACCCTAGCAGTGTTGGCCTCGCTGCCACGCATTGTCGGCATCATCTCCTGCGAGCGTAGCCATTGGGACATCTTCAATTAGCTATGCACGTGCTGGAATGTAGATGGCAACCCTACCTGAATCTCACGGCCGTGTCCTAGCATCTGCATCAGCTCTCGGATAACCAAGGAGCAGGTCTGCACGCTGCCATGAGTGTGTGCTGAGGGGGTGCTTAAAAGGGTGAAAGTCTGACGAATCAGATGGCAAGACAGCAAGTAATAGTAAGAGGCTCGTTGGAGCTCATTTCCGGCACGAAGTGCCATTAAATATGGGCCACGGCCTTGGCAATGCTGCCGTTGAGAAACACCCCACCATCGCACCCAAAATGACACATTGGGCGGGAGTTACTGACCACTCCACCCCATGTTTTTCAGCGGGGAGACAGCCCATCAGCGGGATCTACTGGTCCTGCCGTTGTCAATGGCATTTCCCGTTGACAGCAACCCTCACCGTCGGGAAACCCGTAGGCCGGCATGGGACCGGAATTTCCCGCTGACGTGAACAGCCGGTAAATCCTGCCCTTAGTAATTTTTCCATTAAATCGTGCCCGACATTTTGACCTTCATCCAGCTCTTAGACCTTTCAGTGGCAAATAAAAGGGCCTACAGCTGACGTCTAACCCACCCTCGCCTCGCAGCTTTGACAGGGTGTGTGGCAATGTGGTGAATGTGGTTTTTGTGAGGGCCACGAAGAATCCAGCACGAGTTTTAAGGATACAAAGTAATAACATTTATTTACAATAACATATATATATACATAACAGCAGCAGCAACTTCCCTTGCTGCACACTCCTTCCTGCTGTTTCCAAACTGGCCAGCTTTATTTATACTTGGAGTTTACTAATGGTTTCTCCGCCCCCCTCATTGGAGAAGCTCATACTCCCACAGGATTGTGGGATTGGCATTAGTCCCCAGCCAATGGTAAGTAGGCAGGTTATAACAGTGGTTTTAGGGGAAGAGGAAAAAGGGAAACAGCTATAAAGCTGACTGGCTTTTTAATACAACAATGCCATCCTTTGTTGAAAGCTTCATATCCTTTGCACTGAACAAAATAAGCATATTTGCCTTGAAATAATTCATTTGGTAGATTCTATCACGATTGGAAATTCTCTGTTGGCTTCATATTCATTGGTGAATCATATGAACTTTGACCAGGCTGTATTTTAAGAATTAATTCAATTTTAACTTCAATTACTTGCAGGTAAAATCCCTCTGATCAGTGATTTCAGTGAAGTCAACTTTAATTCTACTCAGACTAAGTCTTGCATTAAAGTTAACAACTGACAGAATTTCAATCCTTTCATGTCCAAATATAATGGCATTTTAACCTATTTTCCTGAAATGAACTTTTAGCCGCATTGAAATGGGAAGATAGTGAGCGAGAGAGCCAAATATCTTTTGACAAGGATGGAGGGAATTGTGAAAGGGAAGCAGTCGCTCAGTTATTTTCTTATATCGGCTTGCTAGAGGTCAACAGAAGACATGGATAGGAGGTCACTGCTCCTCCATCATCCTCTCAGTTGCAAGCCCTGCTCAGCCCAATAAAACAGTACACTACCACTAACCCCATGCACTTTAATTTTACATCTTAATCTCTCATCCGGACTTTGTAAAAAGATTCTGAAAGTCCAAATATACCACACCCACTGGCTACCCCTTGTCAACTCTACCAAACACCTGGGGCGAATTTCTCCCGAAACGGCGCGATGTCCGCCGACTGGCGCCCAAAACGGCGCCAATCAGACGGGCATCGCGCTGCCCCAAAGGTGCGGAATGCTCCGCATCTTTGGGGGCCGAGCCCCAACATTGAGGGGCTAGGCCGACGCCGGAGAAATTTCCACCCCTCCAGCTGGCGGAAACGGCCTTTGTTGCCCCGCCAGCTGGCGCGGAAATGACATCCCCGGGCGACGCATGCGTGGGAGCGTCAGCGGCCGCTGACAGTTTCCCACGCATGCGCAGTGGAGGGAGTCACTTCAGCCTCCGCCATGGTGGAGACCGTGGCGGAGGCGGAAGGGAAAGAGTGCCCCCACGGCACAGGCCCGCCCGCGGATCGGTGGGCCCCGATCGCGGGCCAGGCCATTGTGGGGGCACCCCCCGGGGCCAGATCGCCCCGCGCCCCCCCAGGACCCCGGAGCCCGCCCACGCCGCCTTGTCCCGCCGTTCAAAAGGTGGTTTAATCCACGCCGGCGGGACAGGCAATTTATCGGCGGGACTTCGCCCCATCCGGGCCGGAGAATCGAGCGGGGGGGCCCGCCAACCGGCGCGGCCCGATTCCCGCCCCCGCCGCATATCCGGTACCGGAGACTTCGGCAACCGGCAGGGGCGGGATTCACGGCAGCCCCCGGCGATTCTCCAACCCGGCGGGGGGTCGGAGAATGACGCCCCAGTTCTGTAAACAGGGGATCCAGAGTTCGAATCTCAGCGGTGTCTTCCTACCTTTAGAGTGGCATTTTGCTTCACAGCGCCAGGGTCCCAGGTTCAATTCCCGTTTGGGCCACTGTCTGTGCGGAGTCTGCACGTTCTCCCCTAGTCTGCGAGGGTTTCCCCTGGGTACTCCGGTTTCCTCCCATAAGCCCCGAAAGACATGCTGTCAGGTGAATTTTCCCTCTGTGTACCCGAACAGGCGCCGGAATGTGGCAACGAGGGGATTTTCACAGTAACTTCATTGCAGTGTTAATGTAAGCCTACTTGTGACTATAATAAAGATTATTATTAACATTACTAAGCACTTGCATTTTGGAATCAAAAGTTTGAACAGCTAACGTAAGAAATTGGGCTTGATATCATCTATTTCTGGGAAATGTGAGTGTCCTTTAAGCTACAAAATGACATATGCAGAAAGCACGTATATTAGATGCTACCTTGCTGCTTGCACTGGCGCATGCACAGTGAACACCTGCTGGAAGTGTGCCAAGCAGGCAGATCATGGTGTGAATCAGCATGTAACACTGATTTGGACCAGTGCTGCCATTTTGGAGTTCGACGCCTCAGCCCATAGTATCTCTCAAACTCACACAACTGAGTACCAGCCTCCCCGAACAGGCGCCGGAATGTGGCGACTAGGGGCTTTTCACAGTAACTTCATTGAAGCCTACTCGTGACAATAAGCGATTTTCATTTTCATTTCTGAACACATGCTGAGCTGTTGCAAGGCTCCATCA
The DNA here is from genome assembly GCF_047496885.1 of Scyliorhinus torazame. Taxonomy (NCBI): domain Eukaryota; kingdom Metazoa; phylum Chordata; class Chondrichthyes; order Carcharhiniformes; family Scyliorhinidae; genus Scyliorhinus; species Scyliorhinus torazame. The sequence continues at coordinate 130,051,529 of NC_092709.1, forward strand.
ACTGTATACACTTTAGTACGGTAGCACAGGTGGATAGCACTGTGGCTTCACAGCGCCAGGGTCCCAGGTTTGATTGCCGCTGGATCACTGTCTGTGTGGAGTCTGCACGTTCTCCCTGTGGGTTTCCTCTGGGTGCTCCGGTTTGCTCCCACAGTCCAAAGACGGCAGGTTAGGTGGATTGGCCATGATAAATTGCCCTGAGTGACCAAAAAGGTTAATGAAATGAAAATCGCTTATTGTCACAAGTAGGCTTCAATGAAGTTACTGTAAAAAGCCCCTAGTCACCACATTCCGGCGCCTGTTCGGGGAGGCTGGTACAGGAATTGAACCGTGCTGCTGGCCTGCCTTGGTCTGCTTTCAAAGCCAGCGATTTAGCCCTGTGCTAAACAGCCCCTTAGGAGGGGTCATTGGGTTAGAGGGATAGGATGGAAGTGAGGGCTTAAGTGGGTCGGTGCTGACTCGAATGGTCTCCTTCTGCACTGTATGTTCTATGTTAGTTTCTGGTTGATTTCTTTTTGCTGCGGCTACAAATTTTGTGATGATTTCATGAGTGGCCAACCCTTACCACCAGCAATCAGGCAAAAAGCTAAGGAGCAGTGGCATGTGAAGCAGGAGGAGGAAGAAGGGCAACGGAGACAGCGGCACGGACATCACCTTTCTGCTCAGGCTACACGTAAAGAGCTCATCAAAGAGTGATACCTGTAACCCCAACCCCAGTTTACCAACCATTCACCTACAATTCCACACTCCACACCATCCCTCTGTTCCCGACTATCTGATCGAACCCTTGGCAACAATGAAGAATAGAAGTCATTACAAAATAAAGATTCCATACCAAATTTGAAAATACAATCTCGCCATTCTGCATCAAATGTCAAATAATCATTCCTTTAGTGTCTGTCTTCCATGTGCCTTTGTCTGTCTGAATGCTCCAATTGAACAATGCTACCCCAGTGGCTGCAACATGCCTGCCGTAAGGTTGCTCACATTCACTGGACGAGACTGCAGATGGCCTTGAACAGCTGGGACAGGCACCAGCAGGGACGCTGGTGGAGTAGCAGCGGTGGGAGGATAAATGTTATCATTCTGAGGGAGGACAACAGGCTACGACTCCATGGAGCTGCTACCACTTCCCTCATAATCCTAGGAATCTGATGGGGGATAGATTGTTGAACTGCTGTGAAACCCTGAACTCCCACTGACTTTCTGGCAAGCTTCCCATTGCACCAAGCATTTCAGTGAGCCTAACTGTGGTTGCGTGGTCCCTTTAAGGGGCAATCGTTCGCAGGTATTGTGACCCACCCAGAGCCGATCATGCCCGAACCTTAACCAATGGGAAGAAAGTACAGGGCCTGGGGAGCACAGGCCCAGCATAAATGGATCCGGGTGTCAAAGAGTAAAGATCTGTATTGTAGTTGCTGTACCTGTATATAGTTTTACCACGTTGTTGTTCGAATAAGTCACTTCATGATTTAAGCAGTCTTCTTGTTGATACCTCGCACTATTACATTGACGATGAGATTAAATTGGGCAACGGTCGCGAGCTTCAGAATTCGAGGGGGAAGGAAGTGTCATGGAAATCTCCAAGAAGAAAAGTGGGCCGTGATTGAAGGACCTCGGTGTGCCCGACTTGGTGACACCGCAAAGCTATTAAATTTCGCGAGAGACCTCTTATGAGATTTGCAATACTTGGTTTGCCTCACGAGGTCGCGATATCGTGAGATGTCGCGATCTGGATCTCACCCTCGCTGCACCCTTAATCCATATTTACATATTTCAGTGAGCAGTTAGGCTTCTCCCAAGGCTTGGGATCAAACACCGGTGCCTGGGAGATCTCACACAAACGTGGACCAAGCATAACGGCACCGGGGTGGGGGTGGGATCTCCTAAGCCATTGGAAGCCCCCGGGTGGTCGAGCTCTGGGCAGAGTGGTACCCTGACATTCCTACAACCTGGGGACATTGGCACTGCCATTCTGGCACCTTGGCACTGCCAGTGGGCACCATGGCACTGCCAACTGAACACCCTGGTGCTGTCCGCATGTCTGGGTGCCACTGTCAGGCTGGTAGGGGCCCTGCAAGGGTGAAAGGTTGACAGTGCCAAGGTGCCCAGGTGTCAGGTTGCCCTTGCCAGGGATCAGACCCGGAGGTACCCTGCCCTTATGAGATGGGGTGACAAGGGGCTCAAGGACCCCCTAACAGGTAAGTGGGGCATTGGGGTGAGGTCTGGAGGCCGCGGTGGGGGGGGGCTGAGAGATTGGGGCAGCATTTTGAAATGGCGCCCCTTCTTCCTGCACTGACCAGGCCAAAAGAAAAGTGTCGTTTGACAGCGAGTTTGTTCTCGGTGCTGCAGATGCCGAGCCAGACCCCGCTAAATGCGGCCAAAAACAGAATTCTGGGTTTTTTCCCATTAAATTGCGCCTGAGGTCTCTGCAGTAACAGTGAAAAATAATGTCACGAATATGAAAACTCAATTCTTTTGACTAGGGAACCGAAGAATGGGGCCATTACATTGAGAGGCTTCAGTACTTTTTCACTGTTCATGACATTACTGGGGAAGACAAACAAAAAGTCATTTTGCTTACGTATGTGGACCCCAGACTTATAACCTCATCAGAAGTTTAAAATACCCAGAGGCTCTGGATAATAAGTTGTTTGATCAATTAGTGGCATTAGTGAAAGAGCGTTACAAGCCCTGACCTTCCATCATATTGCAACAGTATAAATTTAATTCAGCCATTAGGGACCCAAGGGGGACAATTTCTGCATTTTCAGCCAAACCTCATCAAATGGCTGAACACTGAGAAACTGCCTCTTCATTAAGTGACAAGTTACACGATCATTTGATTTGTGGCATTAACAATCTGAATGTCCAAAGGAAACTATCAGCCAAAGTAAAAATATCCATGGAGAAAGCAATAGAGATAGGTTAAGCCACCGAATGTGCCGAGAAGGATGCTTCTGAGTTTCAATGCGTGCAGGAAGGTGAGGTGAATCAACTTTGGAGGACCCTGAGTGGCGGGCATAGAGGAGGTTAAACCGTGATCCCTATAGCAAGATCGTGGACAGAAGCAAAGAAAAAAAAAGACCGTCAGGCCAGGAATTTTGATGAGTGTTACAGGCGTAGGGAAGATCACCCTCAGGATATACGTCATTGCAAAGATTTTGTTTGCCACAATTGTAACAGAATGCCGCATTCAAGCCCTTTGCCACACCAGACAGGGCACCTTATCACAAGTGCCTTCAGTAGAGGACGATTCTGAAGAATAATCCGAGGTTCATAAGTTAAGTATAATTAAAGTGAAAAAGACGGCTCCCATTGAGATAGTACTTATGATGAACTTGTGGCCATTGAGTATGGAGGTTGACACAGGTGCTTTGGCCAAGGTGGAGGGTGAACAAACCTACAAGTACCTGCAAGGAGGAGTACAACCTTTGAGACTAAGCAGAATGGCTTCTAAGTTAGCAATTTATATGGGAAAATCCCTAAAGATGTTAGGTCATATTAACATCAATCTGCTCAAGGTCAGGGGCCACGGCTCGTGGGTCAGGACTGGCTACAACAGGGAAACAACAGGGAAATATGGGTAGTGCTTTTCAAGACATTCTGTCCAGGTACAAAGACGTTTTCAAAATAAGCCGGGCCAGATACAAGGGGTCAAGGGCAAAATCTATGCGAACCCTGAATCCCCACCAATAGTCTTCAGAGCTCAACCCATCCCATGCGTTCTACAGCAGAAAGTTGAGGCCAAATTGACACGTTTGAAGGAATTAAGACTCATAAGACCAGTACAGCTCTCCGAATGGGCAGCCTCTATTGTCCCTGTTCTAAAATCTGACTGTACCATCAAGATCTGTGGCAATTGCAAACTCACCATTAACCAAGCAGCCCAACCTGCCAAGTATCCTATCCCTAGGATATAAGATATTTACGCAATGCAGGTGGGGGGCCTCACATACAGAAAATTTATCTTGAGTCATGCTTCCTTACAACTTGAGCTAGTCAAAGGCACCAGAAAATATGCAACGATCAACACACACAGGATTGCCTTTTGGCACATCATCTGCATGCACAGTTTTCCATTGGATGATGGAGAACTGGCTGCATGTGCTGCATGTACCTGGACGACGTCCTGATGATGGGAACTTCACAGGAAGAAAGCCTGGCTAGTCATGAGGAAGTCCTGAAAAAGTTTGGAGATGTAGATATAAGATTGAAAAGGGAAAAATGCAACTTTCAGGCCAATAAAGTTACATATTTTGGGCTTAAAGTTGGTGCCAAAGGCCTACACTGCTCAGAAGATAAGGTGAAAGTAATCAGAGAGGTCCCTCACCGGAAAACATCGTTAAATTAAACTTGTTTCTGGGTGTGGTCAATTGCTACAGCCATTTCATCCCAAACCTGTCAACAACATTAGCACCATTGCACCATCTCTTAAAACAATATCAGTGCTACAACTGGAAGGACCCGCAACAACACGCCTTCGAACACATCAAGCTCGGTTTAAAATCATCCAATTTACTAGTTCTTTTGGACGCAGACAAAGAGATAATCTTAACATGTGATGTTTCACCGTATGGGATAGGAACTGTCCTAACACACAGAATGGAAGACGATATCTAGCCACCCATTGCTTTCACCTCCCGGACGTTAACCGATGCAGAAAGAAGATATTCACATATTGAAAAAGAGGGCCTGGCAGTAGTGTATGACGTAAAAAGTTTCATCAATATGTTTATGGTCGCTGTTTTACCATCAAAACTGACCATATACCGCTATTGGGTTTACTCCGCGAGGATAAGCCCATTCCATTCATTGTTTTGGCTAGTGTGCAGTAGTGGACTCTGCTTTTAGCTGCCTATACTTATGGGGTGGGATTCTCCGACCCTCCGTGCTGGAATCGCGGCCAGCGCGGAGGCGGAGAATAGCTGTTCGCGCCGGAAATCCGGCGTGACACCGATTCCGCGATTCTCCGTGAACCCGTCAGGCGCACCACGGGCGACACGGCGCCGTTTGGGGGCCCTTAAAAGCGGGCAGCAGGAGCTGCGGCACGCACCCTGGGGCTCTGCTAGCCTCTTGAAAATGGAGAATCACCTTCAAGGAAAAAGTCCGTTTTCCGGCAGGAGTGGGGACATAGTCCCCAGAAGGGAGTATCCCGCCCGGGGTTTTCAGCATGGGCCTGGTATTCAGATTTCCAATGTTGATGTTCTGAGTTGACACCCGCTCCCTCAGTGCCTTCAGCCATTTTTTGATATCACAAGGAGTGAATCGAATTAGCTGAAAACTAGCATCTGTGATGCTGGAGACCTGTAACAGAGACCAAGAGGGATCACTCACTCGACACTTTTGACTGAAGATTATAGCAAAGGCAGCCTTGTCTTTTGCACTAATGCTGGCTCCTCCATCATTAAGGATGGGATATTTGTGGGGCCTCCTCCTCCAGTGAGTTGTTCAATTGTCCACCACCATTCACAACTGGATATGGAAGACTGCAGAGCATAGATCTGATCCACTGGTTTGGGGTCGCTTTGCTCTGTCTATCACTTGCTGTTTATGTTGTTTGGCACGCAAGTAGCCTTGTGTTGTACCTTCACCAGGTTGACACCTCATTTTTCAGTATGCCTAATGCTGCTCCTGGCATGTCCTCCTGCACACTTCATTGAACCAGGGTGATCTCCTGGCTTGGTGGTAATGGTAGAGTGGGGATATGCCGGGCATTGAGGTACAGATTGTGGCTGAGTACAATTCTGCTGTTGCTGATGGCCCACAGCGCCTCAAGGTTGACCAGTCTTGAGTTAGTAAGTCTGGTCGAAATCTATTCCATTTAGCATGGTGGTAGTGCCACCTGACACTGTATCAGCCAGCAACAGGGATAGTGCTGGCTACATGCAGAAATTATGTATAGAGCAGACAGCATGAAGATGGCTGTCCAATTTAGCCCCAAAGCCTATTGCATCATGTAATTTGTTAGCAATGTCAAAATGTATATATAGGTTAGCTCAGAACACTGGTGGAAAATGATAAGAAGAAGCAGTGTTCCAGCGATAAGCATGTTTAAAAATCCTTATGTGAAAAACGTAATATAAGGCACTTGAAAAAAATTAGTCCATTAAAATAGAAGTGCATTCTCTGGTTAGCCTGTAAATATTAAACAATGAGGAGCAAAGGGGTCAGCCTTGGCTCTACAGTCGTACTTTTGCACTGAATGAGAAGGTTATCAATTCAAGCCTACGCACCAGTACTTCAACACATAATTGAGCCTAGGCTGGCAGAGTTCTGTGCAGCCAGAGGTGATGCTTTATCACATGGTAACAGAGAAAATCAATAAACCCTTCAGATAGGCATATAAGACCCCATGACACTATTTGTGGAAGAGCAGGTGGTGTCATGGTCAATTATTAGCCCTGAAATAACAGCACTGAAAACAGGTTATGTCATTATTTATCTTATTGTGGTTTCGAGGACCAAGATTTGAAAAGTCTGGCGGCATTTCATGCTACAAAACAAGTTGAAAGCTCTTTTCAATTTTGAAATCATTTTATCATATCCAGGTCCTGATGAAAGCCTAAGGAGCCAGGGATCTGGGGCGGGATTCACCAACCGCCCGCCGGGTCAGAGAATCGCCGGGGGTTGGCGTGAATCCCGCTCCCGCCGGCCGCCGAATTCTCCAGCCCCCCAAAAATCCCCCCCGACGTGAATCGCGCCGCCCGCCTCAGAGAATAGCGAGGACCGGCGCTACGCAATGGGCCCCGTGGCCGCCCGAATTCTCCGGCACTCTATTCCTCTGCGTCGGCCGCTGTAACAGTCTGCAATGGCCGACGCGGATATGAACCCCTCTGCGCATGCTCTGCGATGACGCCAGCACACGCTAGTGCTCCCGCGCATGCGCCAACTCGCGCCAGGGCCGGCGGAGGCCCTTCGGCGCTGATTTGCCTGGTGCCAAGCACCTTCCGCGCTGGCTGGCGCTGCGCAAACCACTCCGGCGCCGGCCTAGCCCCTGAAGGTCCGGAGGATTCCGCACCTTCGGGGCGGCCCGACACCAGAGTGGTTCACGCCACTCCTTCGCGTCGGAGTTGCCCGCTGTGGTGAACGTATTGCTACTGCAATTCACCACTGTATTGTACTGTACTATGTTGGTGCCCCTGTGGGTTCCGCTTGTGGCTCCGCCCCCTCGGGGGTGGTATGTACACCTGCAGCCTGTAGGTGGCACTCAGTAGAGAGCAGTCGCAGGCAGGTATAGATCTAGCTTATTAAAACCACTGCTCACTTCTACTAATCGCCTCATGTGAACTGTTGGTCGCATCACTCGCCCCACCGGTTTTCAAAGAATCCCGCCCCAAGCTTTCCAAGCAGCCCTCAGAGAATATGCGCTACACTGCCGGGGGAACTTCCGAGGACTTCCGGTATAGAAGTGGCCGGCACTCACTCGGAGGAGCAGCTTGTACGAAAGTCTATGTAATTAACTTCAATAAACCTCCTGTTTACCCTGCAACCTGTCATAATATCCACTCATGTATATAATGAGATGCAGACAGGCAGTGATTGACACACAGGATAACCAATGAACACACACGACACAGAACAACCAATCACCAGACAGGGCACCACCACTATAAAACCCACAGGGCATTAAGACTCTCTCTTTCTCACAGGACACAACTACTGAGATAGTTAGAGTGCACAAGCCAGTGAGCACCATCTCCATGTGATAGAGAGCTAGTCTGGTCAAGCCAGTAGGAGGTTATCAGTTAGATTACTAGAGTGTCAGCCCACAGCAGATTATGTACAGCAATCAGGAAGTTCAATAAAACAGTGTTGGACCATCTCCTGTGTCATCTGCCTGTTTCTAGTTTTACTGTATTCAGTTGCAGTCAACGTTGAATCAGCTCACTTAACACATCATGGTACCAGGGAGCTATTAATTCTAATGAACCTACCTCGGGTGAATCTGCAACGACCAGCAAGCAGCCATCCAGTGGCATGGAAAAGATCCAGCCTCCTCCGCAACTCCGGATCTCCGGCAACCTCGGCGCCAACTGTAAAGTCTTCAAACAGAAGTTCCTCCTGTATATCGAGGCCTCCGACCTCGAGGCAGCATCGGATGCCAGAAAGATCGCGCTGTTCCTGTCGGCTGCAGGGGATCACGCCATCCACATCTATAACCCTCTCACGTTTACCGATGGCAAAGACAAGACGAAGTTCAAGACAGTTCTGCTGAAATTCGACAGCCACTGCGACATTGAGGAGAATGAGAGCTTTCAACGGTATATCTTCCAACAGAGGCTTCAGGGTAAGGATGAACCTTTCCAGTTGTTCTTGACCCATCTCCGCATCCTAGCGCAGTCATGTAATTATGACTCGACGGCTGATTCCATGATCCGGGATCAGATCGTTTTCAGGGTACATTCCGACTCCCAGCTCCTCAAAATCAACCAGTTAACCCTCTCCGTCGCCATCGAAACGTGCGTTGTCCACGAGCATGCCAGAAATCGTTACTCCCACATCAGGGCGGCAGAAACTGCAAAGCTGGCCTCTCACGAGGCAGAAAGGGTGCAGGCCATCGCAAAAATGCAAGGCCTGAGCATCGAGGAGAGAGGCCATTTCGCCCGCTTTTCCTGGGTCCCTGCGCATGCGCGCCACGACCTGGTGGACGATGAGGCCGAAGACCCGAATACGTATGTGCGAACGTCGGCCGACTGCACTGCGCATGCGCGATGGCGCGCAGAACGTGCTGACGTCAGTGTCATGACGTGGCCAAATTGTGGCTCCGCCCATTTAAAGCGGCAATGTCCAGCCAAAGGTCGGCGATGTCTATAGTGTGGAAATCCTGGGTATTACGCGGCCTTCTGCAGGTCTGCTCCACCGAGCAACAGCCAGTGATCCCAGCTGCAGCGCAGACGTGTCCGCTGCGTATAACAAGGCATGCAGGATTCTGATCCCGACAGCCCAACGGACCCCGATGCTGACTGCCTCGAGTCTCCAGATTGGGTGTGCATCACCACCACACGCGAGCTGGTCTCCACCGCACCGGCAAACCGCCTTTCAATCCTGAGTGTGGATCCTGACGACGAGCGGTGTGCTGTCATCACGGTCAACCAGTCTCGCATCCGATTCAAATTGGACACTGGCGCGTCTGCAAACCTCATATCACAGTCGGACCTCAACAGCATCCGACACCAACCTAGCATTCTTCCACCAATCTGCCAGCTCCTTGACTACAATGGCAATGCCATAGCTGCCAGTGGATCGTGTCAGCTGGGTGTATCTCACAAGGCAATCAAGGCGACGTTAAGATTCAAGATCGTCCAGCCTGAAAAGGCATCCCTGCTCGGTGCTCGTGCATGCAAACTCCTTAAGGTCCAGCAAGTCTATGCCATGTCCTCGACACCGGCGACTGCCTCGCCCAATGCGAATCTCCAGGCTGAGATAGACGACATTCTCACGCAATACCACAATGTGTTTGATGGGATGGGCACGCTCCCATATTGCTACAAGATACTGCTCAAGCCGAATGCCACCCCAGTCATCCATGCACCACGCCGGGTGCCGGCTCCTCTCAAGGATCGTCTGAAAACACAGCTACGAGAGATCCAAGACCAGGGCATCATCTCAAAGGTCACGGAACCCACAGACTGGGTCAGCTCCATGGTCTGCGTAAAGAAACCCTCTGGTGAACTCCGCATTTGCATCGATCCCAAAGACCTGAATCGCAACATCATGCGAGAGCACTACCCGGTCCCGAAGCGAGAAGAATGAACCTGTGAGATGGCTCATGCCAAATCCTTTACCAAGCTGGACGCCTCCCACGGTTTTTGGCAGATACAGCTGGACGAGTCCAGTCGGAAGCTGTGCACATTTAACACTCCGTTCGGAAGGTATTGCTACAACCACATGCCTTTTCGTATCGTCTCAGCTTCTGAAATATTTCATCGCATAATGGAGCAAATGATGGAGGGCATTGAGGGGGTGTAAGTCTATGTGGACGACATGATCATCTGGTCCACGACGCCCGAGGATCACATTGCTTGCCTCAGACAGGTCTTCCTGAGGATTCATGAAAATGGCCTCCAGCTCAACAGGGCCAAATGCTCATTTGGTCGGTCCGCTATCAAGTTTCTGGATGACCACATTTCACAGCAGGGTGTGCAACCTGACGCTGACAAGGTGCTGGCAATTAATGCCATGAAGACCCCAGAGGACAAAAAGGCGGTCCTCCGTTTCCTCGGGATGGTAAATTTTCTTGGAAAATTCATTCCCAACATGGCATCCCACACCACGGCCCTCCGGCATCTCGTTAAAAAGTCAGTGTTCCAGTGGCTACCCACACATCAAGCGGAGTGGCTTGAGCTGAAGGCGAAGCTCACCACAGCCCCAGTACTGGCGTTCTTTTACCCAACCAAGGATACCAAGATATCCACAGACGCAAACCAGGATGGCATTGGGCGGTGCTCCTCCAGCGAGACGATTCCTCGTCCTGGGTTCCAGTGGCATATGCCTCCAGGGCCATGACTCCAACCAACGGTATAACAGATCGAAAAGGAGTGACTGGGTCTCCAGAAGGATTTAAATAACATGACACCTCGGCTGCAGCGAATTCTTCTTCGTCTCCGCCGATATGACTTTGAACTCGCCTGTACACCGTGCAAGGAGCTGATCGTCACGGATGCCCTATCCCAATCCATCACCACGCTGTGTGAACCGGGCCACTTCATTCGCCACATCGAGGCACAGGTGTAGTTGTGTGCCAGCAACCTCCCAGCCACTGATGAACGAGTTGTCCAGATACGCGAAGAAACTGCCAAAGATCCTCTACTGCAGCATGTGATGCAACACCTTGCCAGTGGCTGGCAAAAGGGGCAGTGCCCCCAGTTCTTCAACGTTAGGGTCGAGTTAACGGTTGTTGAGGGGATCCTTCTTAACCGAGATAGAATCGTCATTCCCCAAAGCATGCAAGCCATGGTGCTCAGACAGGTCCATGAGGGTCACCTCGGGGTCGAAAAATGTCGACGCAGAGCTCGGCAGGCAGTCTACTGGCCTGGCATCAGCCAGGACATTGCCAACACGGTCCTCAACTGCACAACATGCCAGAAGTTTCAACCAGCTCAGCCCAAGGAAACACTGCAACAGCACGAGATCGTGACTTCTCTGTGGTCCAAGGTGGGGATAGACCTCTTTCACGCAAGTGGGCGTGATTACGTGCTCTTGGTCGACTACTTCTCCAGCTACCCGGAAATGGTGAAACTGTCGGACCTCCGTCCAAGTCAATCATCAAAGCCTGCAAAGAGACGTTTGCCAGGCACGGGATACCACTCACAGTAATGAGTGACAACGGTCCATGTTTCTACAGCCAAGAGTGGTCCGACTTTGCACAATCCTACCACTTCAGGCATATCACATCCAGTCCCCATTACCCGCAATCAAACGGGAAGGCTGGAAAAGGGGTCCATATTGTCAAGCGGTTGCTGTGCAAGGCTGTAGACTCAGCCTCGTATTTCAACCTGGCGCTGTTGGCAGACAGGGCAACCCCTCTGTCGGCTGCTTTGTCTCCGGCGTAGCTGCTCATGAACCGCAACCTGAGGACGACTGTCCCAGCCATCCATGTTCCAGACCTTGACCACCTCACGGTGCTGCAGAAAGTGCAGCGATCCAGGGACCAGCAGAAGATCACGTATGATGCTCATGCCACTGATCTGCCTGCGCTGGCTCCAGATGATGTTGTTCGCGTCCAGTTGCCTGAGGGAGGCTGGTTAGCCCCAGCTGTTGTCGTTAGACAGGCCGCGCCCAGGTCTTTCGTTGTTCAAATGGCTGATGGCTCCATTCTATGGCGCAACAGGAGGGTGCTGCATAAAGTTCACTGCCCACCGCCTGGCCGCACTTCTCCACATATCATCATGCCTCCTCCGGACCTCTCACAGCACGAGGCCACCGATCTGGCAGTGATCCCGCCTCTCCATGAGGCCACCGACATGGCAGCAATCCCGTCTGTCCAGATGCCGCCGTCCCCCCACTCCACCTCTGAGGCGATCGACAAGAATTTGTCGCCCGCCACAAAGACTGAATCTATAGACTTAAATCTTGTAAATTTTGTACAGTTTGCTCTGTATCTGCACGATAGACACCTTCCTATGTACATATGTTCATTCACTCACCACTTGTACATAGTCATGCATGTATATACCGCCACGTTACAAAATTTATTTTAAAAAGGGAAGCTGTCATAATATCCACTCATGTATATAATGAGATGCAGACAGGCAGTGATTGACACACAGGATAACCAATGAACACACAGAACACAGAACAACCAATCACCAGACAGGACACCACCACTATAAAGCCCACAGGGCATTAAGACTCTCTCTCTCTCTCTCACAGGACACAGCGACTGAGATAGTAAGAATGCACAAGCCAGTGAGCACCATCTCCATGTGATAGAGAGTTAGTCTGGTCAAGCCAGTAGGAGGTTATCAGTTGGATTGATAGAGTGTCAGCCCACAGCAGACTATGTACAGCAATCAGCAAGTTCAATAAAACAGTGTTGGACCATCTCCTGTGTCAGAAGCCTGCTTCTAGTTTCACTGCATCCAGTTGCAGTCAACGTTGAACCAACTTACTTAACACATCACAACCTGGGGCGGGATTCTCCCCTACCCGGCGGGCGGGGGGTTCCGGCGTAATGGAGTGGTGCGAACCACTCTGGCGTTGGGCTGCCCCAAGGGTGCGGAAGTCTCCGCACTTTTAGGGGCCAAGCCCTCATCTTGAGGGGCTAGGCCATCGCCAGAGTGGTTTCCGCTCTGCCGGCTGACGGGAAAGGCCTTTGGCGCCAAGCCAGCCGGCGCCGAAAGGTCTTCGCCGGGCGACGCATGCGCGGGAGCGTCAGCGGCTGCTGACGTCATCCCCGCGCATGTGCAGGGGAGGGGGTCTCTTCCGCCTCCGCCATAGTGGAGACCATGGCGAAGGCGGAAGGAAAAGAGTGCCCCCACGGCACAGGCCCGCCCACGGATCGGTGGGCCCCGATCGCGGGCCAGGCCACCGTGGGGGCACCCCCCCGGGGTCAAATCGCCCCGTGCCCCCCCCCCCCCAGGACCCCGGAGCCTGCCCGCGCCGCCTTGTCCCGCCGTTCAAAAGGAGGTTTAATCCACGCTGGTGGGAGAGGGTTGACAGCGGCGGGACTTCGGCCCATCGCGGGCTGGACAATCGCCGGGGGTGGGCCCGCCGACCTGCACGATTCCCGCCCAAGCCAAATTTCTGGTGGCGGAGAATTCGGGACACGGCGGGGGCGGGATTCACGGCAGCCCCGGCGATTCTCCGACCCGTTGGGGGGGGTCGGAGAATCGCGCCCCTGGTGTGGACTCCTTCCTTTGGGGGTGGTTACAATAATTTCTTTGTGAACAGTGAAAAAGACTAAACGTGATTTTGTCATGCTCCTGATTTATTTCAAAGGGATTGGAGTAAAAGAGTAACAAAGTCATCCTGCAATTATATAGGACCTTAGTGAGGCCACACATCGGATGTGGTTTTCCAGTCTCTCCTCCGGGCAGGATCTTCCAGTCCCGCTGAAGGCAGCCCTCAGGGCAGATTCTCCAGCAACGAGATGGGAAGCCGTGCAAATCGCTGTAGAATTTGGCGGCCAATGGCAAGCCGCCTCTGTCGTTTGAAAACCACACCCTCGGGGTTGGGTAGGATGGGGTAAAAAATCCCACCCAGATAGTTTTGTGTGCAGTTTTGGTTTTCGTACCAATGGAAATGTACACTTGCCTTAATCCGAGTGCAACAAAGGTTCACGCGACTGATTCCTGGAGTGACAGCACTGTCCTTTAGGGAAAGATTCAGTAGATTTGGCCTATATTCCACAGAATTTAGAAGGAAGAGAAGTGATTGAATTGAGCCATTTAAACCTTTAAGGGGCTTGTCTGGGTGAATGATGGGAGGATGTTTCCCCAGCTGAAGAACAAGGGGTCACAATCAAAGTGAGAGGTCAACCATTTAGGATAAAGATGAGTCGAGGGTGGTGAATCTTTGGAGTTCTCTATCCCGAAGAGCCTTGGATGCTCAGTTGTTGAGTATTTCAAGACAGAGATAGATACATTTTTGGATACTCAGGGATTAAGGGATATGGGGAGAGTATGGAAGGGCAGAGTTGAGGTTCAGAAGATCAGTCATGCTCCTGGTGAATGGGGGAGCAAGCTTGAAGAGCCAAATGGCCTAAAATCTTAAATACAGAATAAATTGGAGCTGGACTAGGCTATTTGGCCCCTTGAATGTATTCTGCTATTCAATAAGGTCGTGGATGATCTGATTGGGGCCTTCATTCCATTTTCCTGCCTGCACCAGCAAATACTCTGTCAAGCCCCCTCATAATCTTACGATTGAATAAGATCGCCTCTCATTCTTCAAAACCTCAGTGAGTATAGGCCCAACCTGCTGAACCTTTCCTCACAAGAGAACCCCTTCGTCCCAGGAATTAGCCCAGTGAACTTCTCTTACCACATTCCAATAAATCCCTCCTCAATACCAAAATTGTCTAGGCCTGCTCCTAACTTCCTATAATATGATCTTATGTTAACAGTACAAGGAGTATCTTTATAGCATATTCCTGTCAATCGGCACATTCAAGTATCCAAATCAATACCATTTTCAAGTTACTCCCTGATCACAGATTCCTCTCCCATGAACAAGGCAATCTTATTTATAGTGTGGTGCTATGGGAATGGGAACCTCTGTTGAAAATGTTCGATTACCGACACTAGTTAAGTAGGATTATTATTTGTTACTAATAAAATGGATCTGACAACTCCTACTTTCTCCGGTAAGGGGAAGTATCTCAGTGCCGCCCAATATAATGACCCAACGACACCCCCTCCTCGCACCCCCCCACCCACTCCCCGGTTCGACCCACTTACTTTTGAGACTTACCTTCTCCCTTTAATTGTCCCTTGAACCAACTCCTTTAAAAAGGAGCATTCCTTTCTTCCCTGCATCCCAGTTACTCCGTGCCGATGCAGCCGGAGGTGCATTCCATGCTCCTGTCTCACCCAGCCTGAGTGGGGAACATTGGGAGAAACAATCAGTGAGATTCTCCGTTGGCAGAATCCTCCGCTTTGCCGGCAACACACCCACGCCCATGGGTTTCCTGACGGCGTGGGATAGCCACAATGGGAAACTCCATTGGCTGGCTGCCGGAACGGAGGATCCCACTGCCGGCGGGGGCGCGCTGTGCTGGAAAACAGGGCTGGCAGGACGGAGAATTCCCACGCAAGGGCTTTGCAGTATCAACGTGGGTAACTCCATTGAGAGTGGTAATCTACTGAGATTATGTAAAAAAGTTCCTCAATTGTGGTTGATTTTCCATGTATTGACATTGCTGAATCCAGTTTGAAAATTTTAGGTGGTAAATTCACCTCAATCTAATTCCTACTTTGATAACCCAATCTAAATTGCAAAGAATTTATTGGGCGGGATTCTCCGACCCCTCGCCGGGTCGGAGAATCACTGGGGGCTGGCGTGAATCCCACTCCTGCCGGCTGCCGAATTCTCTGGCACCGGATATTCGGCGGGGGTGGGAATCACACCGCACCGGTTGGCGGCCCCCTCCCCCGGCGATTCTCCGGTCCACAATGGGCCAAAGTCCCGCTGCTGGAATGCCTGTCCCGCCGGCGAGAATCAAACCACCTCTCTTACCGGCGGGACAAGGCGGCGCGAGCGGGCTCCGGGGTCCTGGGGGGGGTGCGGGGCGATCTGGTCACGGGGGGTGCCCCCACGGTGGCCTGGCCCGCGATCGGGGCCCACCAATCCGCCGGCGGGCCTGTGCCGTGGGGGCACTCTTTTCCTTCCGCCTTCGCCATGGTCTCCACTATGGCAGAGGTGGAAGAGACCCCCTCCACTGCGCATGCGCGGGGATGCCGTGAGCGGCCGCTGTCGCTCCCGCGCATGCACCGCACGGCAAAGTCATTTCCGCGCCAGCTGGCGGGGCATCAAAGGCATTTCCCGCCAGCTGGCGGGGCGGAAATCAGTCCGTCGCGGGCCTAGCCCCTCAAGGTGAGGGCTCGGCCCCTCAAGATGCGGAGAATTCCGCACCTTTGGGGCGGCGCGATGCCGGACTGATTCGCGCCGCTTTTGGCGCCGGTCGGCGGACATCGCGCTGATTGCGGAGAATCCCGCCCCAGGTATTTGCCGGCGGGACCTGGCTGCGCGGGCGGCCTCTGGGGTCCTCGGGAGGGCGCGGGGGGATCTGGCCCTGGGAATTGCCCCCTCGGTGGCCCGGCCCGTGATCGGGGCCCACTGATCCGCGGGTGGGCCTGTGCCGTGGGGGCACTCCATTCTTCCGCACCAGCAGCTGTACCGGTCCGCCATTGCCGGTGCGGATACGAACCCCTCTGCGCATGCGCTGGGATGATGCCAGCACACGCTGGCGCTCCCGCGCATGCGCCAACTCACGCCGGCCGGCGGAGGCCCTTCGGCGCCGGTTGGCATGGCGCCAAGCCCCCTCCCCGCTGGCCTGCACGGCGCAAACCTCTCCGGGGCCAGCCTAGCCCCCGAATAGCCCCCGGAGGATTCCGCACCTTTAGTCGGCCCGACGCCAGAGTGGTTCACGCCACTCCTCGCCGCCGGGACCCCCCGCCCCACCGGGTAAGGGAGAATCCCACCCCAACTCTGATCCAAAAAGGCCAAGAAAGTCTCAGGTATTCTCCACAATCCAGTTAGCTGATCCAAACCATCGTTTAATGAAATGAACATTTTCCTGGATCCCTGCATCTGAGTATTGTGCAATGATCCCGACTGGAAGTGTACAGTATTGCCGCTGGGCGAGGACAGGAATTAACTTGTTGGTGATCTCCTCAATCAGACAGGTCATTGATACTCACTAACATACATTCATATGAATGATCGCTGCCTGGGAGAGGCACCAGGGTTTTTTTTAATTCTGTCACGGAATGTTCGCATGATTGGCCAGGCTAGCATTTATTGTTCATCCCTAATTGCCCCTGAGCAGGTAGTGGTGAACCACCTTGAATCACTGAAATGCATGTGGTGTAGGGACACCCACAGTAAGCAGTTAGGGAAAGAATTTGAGGGTTTTGAGCCAGTGACAGTGAAGGAATGGCAAAACCGTTCAAGTCAGGATGGCATTGGAGGGGAACTTTCAGGTGGACATGCATCTGCTGCCCTTGTCCTTTTTGATGGTGGCGGTCACAAGTTTCGAAGGTGCTGTCGAAGGCACCTTGCCACACTGCGTCTTGTAGAGGGTACACATTGGTGCCACTCAGTGTCAGTGGGTGGACGGAGTGAATGTTTGTGGAAGATGTGCCGATTAAGTGGGCTGATTTGGCTTGGATGCTGTTCAGTTTCTTGCGTGTTGTTGGTGCTCCACTCATCCAGGCAAGTGGAAAGTATTCCATCACACTCCTGACTTGTACCTTTAGATGGTGGACAAGCCTGGGGAGTCAGGAGGTGCGTTAATCACCACAGAATTCCCAGCCTCTGACCTGCTTTTGTAGCAACAGTATGTTGTTCAGATAGGGGCTCAGCTGTGAATATACTGAATGGTGGACTGAGCTCAAAGGGCCGAATGGCCTACTCTTGCTCGTATTTCAGTAAGTTTCTATATTTCTATTTATATGGCTGGTCCAGTTCAGTTTCTGATTAATGGTAAGTCGCGGGGTGTTGACAGTGGGGGATTAGTCATGGTAATATCATTGAATGTCAAGGAGAGATGGTTAGATTGTCTTATGTTGGCGATAGTCAATGCCTGACACTTGTATGGCGTGAATATAACTTGCCACTTATCAGTCCAACCTGACCACTGCTGGTTAAGCCATATTCCTGAGAGAGGGTAAGCACCTTCTGGCGAGGAAATCACAAGAATTGAAGAGAAAATCACAAGAATTTTCAAAAAGTGAAATAATGTTTTGGCCCACTCAACCATATTAAAAGACAGTGCTGATGTTATATGATGAAATGCGACTGGTTAAGAAGGGTAAATGACTCAACAATATTCATGCAGAGATAAGGTACAAGGTTAAATGAATGATGTAGCAAATTAGAGAATGGAATGGATTAAATGACTCAATCAGCGTTCGTAGTCTTCAAGATGGAATTTCAAAAGTGGAGAAATAACTTCAAAGTGAACTTTAACTGCAATTCAAAGTAACTGCAATTTTAAGTGTGTGAGTCATGAGGGGGAGGTAGAATTCATGGGCTGGATATTACAGGATTCCTACTCTCCCCCCCCCCCCCCCCCCCCGCCCCCCTCCCCGCCAACTGATAGGTCAGTCCGGAGTCCACTCATGAAATATCTGGCTGCCCTGGAGCCATTTTACACTTGGTGGGGCGTTAATTGGCTCAGGTTATGATTGCAGGCCCCGTCTGGGGAGAAAACCCCACATTGGAGAGCTGCCGGCCAATCCGATTGGCCAACAACACCGTAATCCCATCAGCACTAGGTTCGAGTGATGGCGACTTCTGGGTGATAAAGGCCAGACTTCAGGTAAGACCGGGTATCAGTGGACCTTGGATGGCAGATCCCAGTGAGATGGGTGAGATGATTGGCAGGCCAGATTTGAGAGGTCGAGCAGGGAGAATTGAACAGGGAAGTGTGATCTTGTGGCGGGGGGTGGGGGGTGGGGGTGGAGGGGGGGGGGGGGGGGTGGAGGGAGGGGGGGGTGGAGGGAGGGGGGGGAATTGTGTGTCTGTGCGTGTTGGTGAGGCGGGGAGGGTGGGGTGGTTGTGTGGAGAGGGAGGTTGCTCCTGATGGACACCGATGACACCCACAAGAGGTCACTTCCTTACACAATTCCAGCTTGCTCAGTAAAAGCTGCTGGTTTAAATAAACGACAGGAATCGGATGAGGCACTTAAGTGGGAGCAGGCAGGAAAACATAGTTGGCTGGTCACATACTGCATTTTACAAACACCTCCCCCATCAAACTAACTGGCAAAAATGCAGTCCTCCATGTCCACCTATGCCACTCTACCCACATTCTATAGCCTCTCATGCCCTCTCTGCAAACCTATGTCAGTCCATCCACCCCTTGGTCTCTCATACGCTCCATGCCACCCTATGGCATGTTGTTCATGGGATGTGGCGTCACTAGCTGGGTCAGCATTTATTTCCCATCCCTGAGGGCAATTAAGAATCAACCACATTGTTGTGGATCTGGAGTCACATGTAGGCCAGACCAGGTAAGGATGACCGATTTCCTCCTCTGAAGGACATTAGTGAACCGATGAGTTATGACAATCAAAAATAGTTTCATTGTCATCTTCAAACCTTTTTTAATTCCAGATTTTGGGTCCCCAGAGAATGACTCTGGGCCTCTGGATTACTAGTCCAGCGACAATACCGCTATGCCACTGCCTCCCCTATTCACTGGGTGAATGGGCATAGAAGTAGGTTGGCATGGAGGGTTTAAGGGGCCATTGCCGGGTGGGTGGAAGGGCATAGGTTGACAAGGAGGGTATGGAAGACCATGGGGATGGCTGGAAGGGTATGGGTTGGTTAGATGGTATGAGGAACCATGGAGGGCTGGGGGTGGGGGACTGGTTGGAGGGGCATAAGCTGGCAAGAGGACATGGTAAAACCTTTTGAATTTACCTTTCTGAAGTTTCCATCATTCACACTATGGTCCACAAAACCTCTGAGGGACCATGAGCTACAACTCCTTGGAAAACCGACTCAGTTCCACAAAAACTGTGGAGGTCTATCCCCATAGTTGAGCCATGCCGGTTGGCAGAACAGGTTGAGGAATCGTGACCTGCGCAACTCATGCCATTATCCTGTGCTAGGGAAAATTGGGGGTGCCGGGAATGGGGTCAGGGATCCCAGAATCGGGACCTAGCGGACATTTTTAAAAAGTCTGTAGAGTTTCCCTGACTGTGTGTAAATCTAGCCCATGGCCTCCATGTATAAACTGATCATGATCTTTTTTGTCAAAGGGCTACCACGACCTCTGTCTGCAGCTTTCAACAGTGATCCTACTCCATACCAGTCACTTCCCACCATGTCCCTATACCTTCTGTCTTATTTGGCCGCATATCTGTAACTTGCCTCCCCTTAAATACACCGGTATTATTTAATTAAACCATTCCATGTAACAGTAAGCTCCTGGAACATCTAGGAATAACACAGTCTTAGGCCTCCATTGTAAAGCTCCAGTATGAAGCATCCCAGCAAGAAAGACAAAAATATATATTTAATTTAAAGTACTAAGTAAACTAACAAGAAAGCTACATTTTCAGGCATCAACATTTATAGTTTATTCATAGGATTCTGTGGAAATGACAGGAAGGACAAATGGGACTT
Source organism: Scyliorhinus torazame (assembly GCF_047496885.1). Lineage (NCBI taxonomy): Eukaryota > Metazoa > Chordata > Chondrichthyes > Carcharhiniformes > Scyliorhinidae > Scyliorhinus > Scyliorhinus torazame. Next base: position 130,071,830 of record NC_092709.1, read on the forward strand.
CAAGAAATCCCCATCTTATCAGGGTGTTGAAAAACCTAAGTAGAAGTGATAATAAAGGTTAACCAATTATCCCACAGAAGAAAAAAAAGGTTTCGTAACCTTAAAATGATTGCTCAACTGAACGTGGCACACAATTAACAGTGGAACTTTTCTTTCTAAAGGCCGGAGGGACACACCCCTGAAAAAACCCCCACGAACTTCTGAAAGCAGTGTGGCGTCTCCTCATCGTCTTTGATATTCTTCCTGAGGCAGAGAGCCAAATGCTGAGTCCTCCAACAGTGGGACGTTAACATGTCATAAAGTACATGATTGTGAAAGAAAAAATTAAACTTTTTTTTTGCTAATGTACTTCAGGGCATTAGTTTCTTTAACTCTGTTGTGGTACATCGTGAGGTGGGAGTATTTAGAAAATGGCTACACTCAAAAAAGCAGACCTTAGTCATGTTCCAGATTTTAGTCATTTGGTTTCATCCAGCATTCTGGTGTTCAAGGGACGAGTCAATTTATTCAAATCAAATACAAGCGTCTTGTGGGGTTTGTTCAAACAAGTGTTTTAAAGGGGCTGGTTTAGCAAAGGCTAAATCGCTGGCTTTGAAAGCAGACCAAGGCAGGCCAGCAGCACAGTTCAATTCCTGTACCAGCCTCCCCGAACAGGCCCCGGAATGTGGCAACTAGATCCCACACTGCTTTCATTTAAGCCTACTTGTGACAATAAGCAATTTTTATTTCATATTGGCTGCTATCCGAAAAAAATTAAGATTCTTCCAGATTTGCTTGGTGTTTGGGAAGCATTTCCTCGTCTGCTTCCAGTTAGAGAGTCTATTTGAAGCCTTTGACGAGTGATAGTCAGGTCAGGCAGTTTCTATTGGAAGTGAGAGAAGGGGAAAAACAGCACCAATGATGCTGGTCTCAGTTTATTTGAAGTTTCTGGTGAACTGGGGGCATTGGTTAACTGGATGAAGGCTAGTGATGGCTGAATTGATAGTGAAGACTAGGTTGAAGGCTGGATGGGCGGCACGGTAACACAGTGGTTCGCACTGTTGCTTCACAGTGCCAGGGTCCCAGGTTTGATTCCCAGCTTGGGTCACTGTGCGGAGTCTGCACGTTCTCCCTGTGCCTGTGTGGGTTTCCTCCGGGTGCTCCGGTCTCCTCCCACAAGTCCTGAAAGACTTGCTGTTCGGTGAATTGGACATTCTGAATTCTCCCTCTGTGTGCCCGAACAGGTGCCGGAATGTGGTGACTTGGGGCTTTTCACAGTAACTTCATTGAAGTGTTAATGTAAGCCAACTTGTGACAATAAAGATTATTATTGTTATTATTAGTGGGGTCAGAAATTGAGGACAAACTTGGTTCTACAATCCCCATCCCTAATTAGCCAGTCCACACAAATCGCTGACAGCGTATCAAATGGCAACGACTTTTTACAACCGGTCCCCAGGCGAGGTCTCCCAAATTTGTTATCCTGGAAGAGATCCCTCAATTTGATAAATTCCAGATGGATTACTCCCCAAATTGTGATGCCCCCGGATGAAAAGGGATGAACTGGCTCCCTTTTTTAATTCAATCCCCTCGGTTTGTTGGAACAAGATTACCTAAAGAAAAATCCCATCCCAATGTATTTATGTTTTAAAAGTTGTCAATTTAATTAGGCTTTCTTGAGTTAAAAAAACAGTGGACGCGATACAGCGGACCAAAGTTAAATCTGGGGCGGGATTCTCCGACACCCCACCGGGTCGGAGAATCGCTGGGGGCTGGCGTGAATTCCGCCCCCGCCGGTTGCCGAATTCTCCGGTACCGGATATTCGGCAGGGGCGGGAATCGCGCCGTGCCGGTTGGCGGCCCCCCCCCCGGCGATTCTCCGGCCCGGATGGACCGAAGCCCCGTTGCTGGAATGTCTGTCCCGCCAGCGTGGATTAAACCACCCCTCTTACCGGCAGGACAAGGCGGCGCGGGCGGGCTCCGGGGTCCGGGGGGGGGGGGGGCGCGGGGCGATCTCACCTTGAGGGGCTAGGCCCGCGCCGGACTGATTTCCACCTCACCAGCTGGCGGGAAAGGTCCTTGGTGCCCTGCCAGCTGGCGCAAAACTGGCTTTGCTGGGCGGCACATGCGCGGGAGCGGGAGCGGCCGCTCACGGCATCCCCGCGCATGCGCAGTGGAGGGGGTCTCTTCCGCCTCCGCCATGGTGGAGACAATGGCGAAGGCGGAAAGAAAAGAGTGCCCCCACGGCACAGGCCAGCCCGTGGATCGGTGGGCCCCAATCGCGGGCCAGGCCACTGTGAGGGCACCCCCCGGGGCCAGATCGCCCCGCGCCCCCCCCCCCCCAGGACCCCGGAGCCCGCCCGCTTTGTCCCGCCGGTAAGAGAGGTGGATTAATCCACGCCGGCGGGACAGGCATTCCAGCAGCGGGACTTCGGCCCATCCGGGCCGGAGAATCGCCGGGGGTGGGGGGGGGGCCCGCCAACCGGCGCGGCGCGATTCCCGCCCCCGCCGAATATCCGGTGCCGGAGAATTCGGCAACCGGCGGGGACGGGATTTCCGCCAGCCCCCGGCGATTCTCCGACCCGGCAGGGGGGTCGGAGAATCCCGCCCCTGATCTTTGTGCTTATTCCTCAGAACCACCTGGCACCCACCAGCGCAACCCCTTAATGTCCAGTTGCAGTGCCCACATTTGCAACCTGCTATAGACCCCCCAACCCATCAAGCTTACGGCTCACTCCTGTTGCCGCAGGAGAAGATAGCCCATAATAAACGGGAAAGGGCTATGACAGGGGGGAAGAATGCCACAGATTTGAGTCCTCATAATCTATGAGGAATGGCCCCTGGAAATTGTAGGTATGTCCGTGGAGAGAGCAGTCACCGACAGCGAGGTAGGTCTGCACTAGCGAGGTGAGGATCCACTGCCCCTTCACCAAGATGATTTGTCTCAAGTGAGTTGTTCACGTCAGACAAAATGATCCTTTCCATTCACTGATCACACGTCAATTGTCTCGCAGGGTCACCATCTGGTGAGGCTAGGCCATCCGGAATCGTCCCCCACCCCCACTACCACCACAATAGGACACCTCGGAGGAGAGCTCTGAGATGACCAACAGTGAGGCGTCACAGCTGTCACCCGCACCTTCCACCAGTGCAGAGGCACACACCTCGGTGGGTGACATTAGTGGACATGCTTCACGGGTACAATCTGGTGAGCATCACAGCTGCTGATGCACATCAGGTGGAGGCAGGAACATCCAAGGGAGTCAGCAGTCGGAGGTCTGTTGGATCCCAGGACACATCTGGGTCCCAGCTAGAAAACAGGCCTCTAGACAAGGTTCTTCCAGAGCAGATGCAGATGTTAGAACACAGCCACGAGTATCAGGAGGGGGTGTCAGTGACATTCCAGTTACTGTAAAGCCAATTGGAGGAGTCCCAAAGGCTTCAGGTTCAGGAGATGGTGCCGACAATGGGTGGCACCGAGGCAAACACTGCTCAGGTGACGGCCGCAGTGGAAAACCTGGAGCATGACGTCCACATCTTGAGTGGTGATGTTCAAGGCATGGATCAGTCTGTGATGACCATGGCTGAGGGCCTTGACATCATGTCCCAGTCACTGACAGATGTATCCCAGATGCAGTAATAAGTAATTTATATATTGTTTTTATTTCCATGTTGGCCAGGCAGACCAGGTATACTCAACCAGACCCCACAAGAAAACATTGAACCTTCCTTGCCCCAGGTTTCCTCCACTGACCATAATGCCCCCCGACTGCATCTTAAACACTTACATGGGTACTGTTCCTTTGGGTTCTTGTCAGCAGTTCCACGATGCCTGTCCACCAGCTAATGTTTTTCAGTGGATTTAGACAGGAGACATACAGGACACGTATAGACAAGACACAGGAATTAAAATCTTCCAGGCCCTACACTGTGGCGGGCCAGTGAGTTGCATCAACCCCGCTCCTATACTAAGTTATACTAAGGGTGCAATTTAACGGAAAAAAATCTATGTCCCGTTTTGTGCTCGTTTAGCGGTGTCTTTCTTGTTGGCTGCAGCGCCAAGAAACACCCAACTATTTAACGGCACTTTGCCTTTTATATTATCCCCCCCCCCCACACTCCCCTTCCTCCCAGTCAATACCATGCAGCCCGGCATTGTTATGAAATCCTGTACTTTTAGTGGCATGTGCATCATCTACATGACATGACAAAGGCGATAATAATAATACTATACCTGCAGGCCCCAAAATCCCTGCGTGTGTCATGTCTAAAAGAAAATCACTCCCTCTTTCCACAAGGAATGCAGCAATTGGTGTTGGATTACTGAACCAAAACTCCAGCAGCTGATTTATCCTCAAAAGAAGTGTAATTCGGAATATCCTTCTGATAGCTTTTTGAGCAATTGCCACCCAGAACCTTACTGAGTCACACAAATGACAAAGGGCTCAGTTTTGATTCTTAACTGATTTTGGCTATCTGCCAGAACAGCCAGATCTATTATCTTCTCTAAAAAATTATATTTACAACGGAACGAAACCACAGGAATGGTAAAGGCTCAATAGGAGAACAGCTGTACAACTGGACCAATACAATCATTAGGCATAACTTAAAAGCCCCACCAGAGAAGAAGGGAGAAACAGGATAAAGCCATGGGAAGCTGGTATAATGGAGTAATGGTGCACACCTTCCCATTAGGGACTGGTTTAGCACAGTGGGCTAAACAGCTGGCTTGTAATGCAGAACATGGCCAGCAGCGTAGGTTCAATTCCCGTACCGGCCTCCCCGAACAGGCTCCGGAATGTGGAGCATTTGTGTGTCACATTGTGGAGATGTGTCACATCTCACACACCCTTACAGGAGAAAAGACAACAATAAATAACCAACAACATAACGACAAGGGAGTAACGTCCAGGATTATAAATGAATTGCAGAATAATAACATTATCTATGTTGCTCAAGAAGGCCAAAACCAAGATAGGATAATTGAACACTCTTCAGGATCGCTCAAGGATTCCAATGATCGAAGCATTTCCATCATGCTGCCTCTCAGATGTCAAGTGACCCACAGCTTAGGTCCCGTCTGGGTGGGGATGACCTGACCCACTCAACCACCTCACGATGGGCATCGAGATAGAATAAAATAGGGCCAGTGGTTGGGGGGCCCAGCCGGCCCCAGGCCTCGAAGAACAGATACACTGTGCTCCATCAAACATGATACACCCAGCCTCCAAATCAAGTCTGTTAAAGCACGGCAGACAACTTTCAAACTCAGAATCCATCAAGATAGACCAGGCAGCTGGATCTCGATGACTCATAGGCAGACCTTTACCAGGCAAAGTGTTCTTTCAAATGCAAGATCTCTCCCTGCGCCTCCAACATCCTCTCAAGGATACCTCACAATTTTCAAAGTGAGTTCTAAAGACCTGCACCACAGAGCCGGGATCTTCATCCAGAACAACATCCTCAATGGTGGCCATCATCCAGATACACAAAGCACTGCCGAGGTGAAAGCCCGTTCACCAGCAACAATGCCATTGCAAGCTGGGCCCCACCCCAGCCCACTTCAACCAGCACAAATTTCTCTAGGATTTATCTCAGCCCCTCTTCGCAAAACATCAATTAGGCTCCTCCAGGAACACAGTGCAAGACATATATCACAAGAAAAGATAATATGAAATGTGCAGCAGGATAAAATAAAGGATTACAAGATGAGCATAGCCAGAGCTTGTGAAAACGCAGCTGCTCCCACGCTCACATTATGTGACCCCTCCAGATCTATTTTCTAATCAAAAGGTCAAGAAAGATACTCAAGGTGAAATTTACCCTTAATTAGGCAAAGGCCCATAGCGGGAAGGAAGAATGACGTTGAAACCACTGGTACCAATCGCGGCTTTCTCCACTGTATTGTTTGAGACATGGAAAGAAAATGAGCAAGGGCTGGGTCCCATGATGTCATGCTGGTGGGGTGGGCTCTGATTTAGCAAGTTAGTCTTTCAAAGATTGGTGTGCCACTTTTAAAGGCCTACCCAGTGCACAATAGTTCACCAGGAAACAAGCCCCACCACATTCCCCCCCGCCCCCACCTCCCCACCACCACCACACAGTCCCACCCCAGAACTGTCCTTAGAACTGCCCAGATAATGCCCAGGTATGACCCTCTCCCCCATGAGCGATGCACTCATCTGAGCTCCACTGAGGGGACTGCTCACCCTGTCAGACCAGTTGTGATTCATGCTGTTCCACCCTCACGCCAACAGGGGGGAATTTCCTATGCGGGGAGGGGTGGATGATTCAGGCATTGAGGCCTGATAATAATATGCAAAGGTATGGAAATGTTGTTCCCGATGTTGAACGTTGGGAAGCACGCCATGTCACTGGTGAGAGGTTGACGTTAGTGGAGACGATCACGCCATGCGTTTACATCAGTGTGGAATGCAATTTGGACATCTCGCGAGATTTTCTGCCCCTGGTCATAGAATCCCTGAAGTGCAGAAGGAGGCCTTTGGCCCATCGAGTCTGCACCGGCCCTCTGCAGGAGCACCCTACCCAGGCTTCTGCCTGATCCCTGCAACCCCCTAACCCCACCTAACCTGAAAAGCCCTGGACACTAAGGGGCAATTTAGCATGGCCAATCCACCTAACCTGCACATCTTTGGACTGTGGAAGGAAACCAGAGCACCCGGAGGAAACCCATGCAGACATGGGGAGAAAGTGCAAAACTCTGCACAGACAGTCACCAAGCTCAGAATTAAACCCGGGTTCCTGGTGCTGTGAGGCAGCAGTGCTAACTATTGTGCCGCCCCGCTGAACCCGCCTGATGAAAACAGAAGCGGAAAATCCCGGCCTCCGCTTGCACTACAATTCCTGTTTAGTCTTCCTGTCCTGGAGAGTGGACAATCATCCAAATTTTCTGCTTTTCATTGCAAGACGGTAAAACCATTTCACGAGGCAGGTTTGGTTCAGATATACGACTTTTTAGGACATTCTCATATCACAATTCAAATCCATCCATTTTGGGGAGTTTTATTTTTCCTCAAGGTTTCTTTTTTTTAAACCAAATTTAATATCAAATTTCCATGGTGAGAATTGAACACGTCGTTTGGAATACTGGTCTGATAAAGAGACCACCACGCTAATGTTAAATTATTCAATCAGCTCAGTGCTTGAATAGAAGTCAGACATTAGAGGTAGAGCATCCCCACGGTATATTGAGCCCACTGGTAATTCTGGAGACAGCCTCCTGATCATAAAGACTCACCTGATGAAGGAGCTACCCTCCGAAAGCTAGTGAATTGAAACAAACCTGTTGGATTTTAACCTGGTGGGGTAAGACTTCTTACTGTGATCATAAAGAAGACAGACTCCTGTGATCGGGAGCTGTCATGTTGCACAGCGGCACATCAGGTGGTGCTGCAGATTTTAAAGAACTGTAGTTACTTCAGGAGACACCTTCATAAAAATTGTGGCTTTTAAAAAATTTTCAGGTTTCTATTTACATTCCGATACCTGGAAGAATGTTAGCAGAGCAAAGAACATCCCATTTTCAGACACTGGCATAGTTTTTTTGCAAAGTCTTTCCTTGTGTCTCACTAAGCGGTCTGGAGGCTTGGCGTGCTGCAGCTGTGGTAATAAACTTGCTTTTTGATTGGCGAATTGGAGCTGTAAGTTTTCTACTTTTTGTTTCTCTTGTACACAAGAATTCTTCATATTCTTCTTTCCCCCCTATAGTTCCAAAACTCTGTTGTTCAGTGATGTTTTCATTGTCTCAAACTCTTCAACAGGAATGTGCTATAACTGTATTCCCTCTTTCAATGCCTAGATATGGAATTTCAGCCTGGCATTTTCGTCCTGGAGTATAGAACACTCCTGAATTTTCTCCGCCAGCTGGTTCTTCAGTTCGTTCAGAGTGATATTAAATTCATTTTGCTTCTCCTCGTAATTATCCCAAGAAACAAACTGCAACCTGAGGGATTCTTGGAGAGTGTGAATCTCAACCAACAGGTTTCCCGTTTCTTTGTGAAGTTCAATTATTAATTCTTGAATTTGTAATTTAATAGTTTCCTTGACTTTGTTCTGCTGTTCCTCCACTCTGCTGCTCAAGGCTGTCTTTATTTCTTCATGATGTTGAAGGGTTATGAACTCCTTTTGCATTTGATCTTAAAGGCCAAGTAGCCAGTTCTTTCAACTGTTTATTTTCTTGGTCAGGTCTTGCTATTTCACTCTGCACTTCTTAGAATTGCTTTGTTGCTACTGATTGTTACATCATAGGTTTTTTCTGAAGTAGAATTCAACATTTTTAAAAATTCATCGTGTTTTTCAAGGGTATTTATTGATTCTTAAAAGTTTTTTAAGGCAGCGTGCTCTTTGAGTACATTTTCTGCCTGTTATTGTGCCTGGTTGTATTTCTGGCTGAGATCTTTCAACTTCCTCTCTGATTTGCAAACAGTGGAATTTTGAGTCATTATTTCCTCCTGTGCTTTTCTGGAGATATGTGCTGAGTCAGCACATGGTTCAGGTTTTTGTGTGTGGCACTATTCACAACATCCAACCTTTTGTTTCTTTCAAAGCTTCCTTGAAATGTTGACATACCTCAGAAAGGTATTCAGATCTTGAACAGTTTAGTTCATCAAAGATTTTAGTTTATCATCTGTTTTCCAAGATCCATACTCAGCTTGAATCTGGTGTTGAAATATTTCAATTCGGCTTTGAAACAAATATTTTCCAATCTTGTTCCTATCTTTTCTTTCTCTGTTGGCAGCATAACTTTGTCCTTGTCCTTCGTTTTGTTTTCCCTGCTAGCCGGTCTGTCCCCAGCAAGTCTTAGCTAGGTTCAGTTTTGTACTCATTATCCGCTTGTAGCTTGGATTGCTGTACGACTTTCCCTTCAATCAGAGCCAGCTGGCTTAGCACTGCCACCTGCTGTTAAATTTTGGGTAATGTGTTGGTCTTTTCATAAAGATCTATGCTTATACCTACTGGCTGGTTCTCAACCTCCCCTTTCCTTTCGATTAAACTATTCAGCTCGTTCTCATTGTTGCACAAAAATGGTCTGCCACCATTGTATGGTTTATTTGGGTGTTGTCTTTTTCCCATTTGTTGCTTTATTGACAGCATTCCATCCCATTTTCTGCATGCTCCACCACTTGAAGATTAAAACACTTCTCAAAGGCCTTTCATATCTCATTAAAGCTGGCTGAGGATTCATCAATGCCATGTTTTAGGATTACTTCATCAGCATGTTCATCAAAGAAGTGTAAAAATGCATTAACTTGGACTTCATTTGATTTCCTGCTTGCTCCTGTTGTACTCTGGTAACAAACATTTCCTTTCCTCTGACGCCCAATTTTGCATCTGGATTTGCCCTTGTATCATCCCAAATTGATCTGGTAGGGTAGATTGATTATCTTTCAGAGTCCAAATGGCACTGCTGTAAGCATTTTGTTTCACTTCTTCTTTCCTTATTTGTTGGGCTTTGATGAGCTCCCACAACGATTGCACGACTGATTTCAAAGGGATCAATTGCTTTTGCAACAAGTCTTTAATTTAAAGATTTGGGCCAGCTAGTACTTTTTTGGAGTGTGGGGAAACAATTGAAAGTTGATTCATAGCTCTGGCTGCGGTTTTAAAAGTTTAATTTATTTTTCTCACCAGAACTCGATTGCCACAGTATATGGTTTTTAATGTGGACCCGGGCTGGCCACATGAGCAAAGAAATTGGATTTCTTTGCCTGATAAGTGCCCATCACACCCAAAGGCTAGGGCAGCATATTTTACGCAATCTAATCTGGCTAGGTCCTCTGACTCAGCATTCGATTGGGCCACACAATGGACCTCCACATCATCTAGTGGAGCCCTTGTGCTGCAATTTTTCTTCTGCTCTTCTACCTCACTGGCGACAATGGGACTTTGTTCTAATTCCCCAGAGGGGAAATTGTTTCACACAGAGGGTGGTGAGCATCTGGAACGAGCTGCCAGAGGCAGTGGTAGACGTGGGTACAATTTTTTCCTTTAAAATACAGTTAGACAGTTACATGGGCAGGGTGGGTATAGAGGGATATGGACCAAATGCGGGCAAGTGGGACTATCTTAGTGATAGAAACTGGGTGGCATGGACAAGCTGGGCTGAAGGGCCTGTTTCCATGCTGTAAACATCTATGACTATGACTCTATGACCTCCAGTTGTGTCTTCAATTTAGGTATTGTACGATTTGCTATTTTTAAAACAAAACTTTATAATGAATACAATATTAAACTCTTTAACTTCACACCCAAAAATAACAGTTTGCAATTATCCCTTAAACACTACAACTCAATTTTCCATGAAATAACAAGAAAAGAAACATACAGCTCTCAATCCTCTCACAGTCTAAAGATGTGCAGGTTAGGTGGATTGGCCATTCTAAATTGCCCTTAGTGTCCAAAATGGTTAGGTGGGATTACTGGGTTATGGGCATAGGGTGGAGGTGCGTGCTTAAGTCGGGTGCTCTTTCCAAGGGCCGGTGCAGACTCAATAGGCCGAATAGTCTCCTTATGCATTGTAAATTCTATGATTATATGATTCTATGGCATAGAATAATACAGATACAAAAACAGCTTTTCCCTGCTGTTACCATACTCCTGAGTGTCCCTCTTATGCGCTGAACTGATCCCTTCACACAACTTCTCGACTGAGTAGTACTACACTCCATAAGCAGGATTCTCTCAGTCCGGGGCTGGCCCGGAGAATCGCTGCGGCTGGCGCGAATAGCGCCACGCTGCCCCGATGCCGGGACGTGATTCTCCTCAGAGCGGAGTATCGGCGCCATTAGCGCCGGCGTGGTTGGCGCGCCGCCAGCCGGGGGCCGCTCTACTGGGACCCCCGGCGATTCTCAGCCTGGGATGGGCCGAGCGACCGTAACAGAAAACTCGAGTCCCGGCGCCGCCGTTCTAATGTGCTCTTAGCCGACGGGACCTCAGCGTGGAAGGGTCCGGGGGCGGCCTGTGGTGGGGAAGGGGGGTCCGACCCCGGGACGGGGGCCTCCGTTGTGGCCTGGCCCGCGATCGGGGCCCACCGACCGGCGGGCTGGCCTCTCGAGCTGGGGGCCTCCTTCCTTCCGCGCTGGCACCTTAGCCCTATCCCACTGCGCATGAGTGCGTTGGTACTGATTCCACTACGTGGACCCCAGGGTGCGGAGTTGACACTGGAATCAGCAGCTGGAGCGGCGTGGGCCGCTCTAATGCTGTGCTGGCCTGCTGATCATGAGGCCATGTTGACTCCGTCGTAAACGTGACGACGTTTCCGACGGCGTCAACACTTAGCCTCAGGATCAGAGAATCCCGCCCCATATGCTTTCCTCTGCCTGTGTCTATGTATTTACATTGTGTATTTATGAGTAACTTATGGATTTTATTTCATGTATGGAACGATCTGTATGGTCTGTACAAAGAACAATACTTTTCACTCTACTTCGGTACAGGTGGCAATTAATCAAACGAATCAATCACCTTCGCTGAAACTGAAGACAGTTTTCCCAAACGTGGCCACATCATCTGTGCGTGGCAATTATTTCCAGGGTTTAGCTCGTAGAGTTGTATAATATTGGATGCTATTTGGGGACAAAGGGACGTCTCAGAGTTCAGGGAAGATAGGTAGTTGGGACCAAGAGGTAATTTCCTGTAATACTGTGTGTGTATAGCCATCAGTGTATTTACGTGATGTGTATTCCTATCCTTAAGCATGTTTTTGTTCTTTTCAGTTAATAAATATTCTTGATTAATTGTTCACACAATGACTGGCCTATTCATTCCTGGTTCACATATTATTCTTACAGTATAACAAATTGAAAATATACACTACTAAGACCCAGGCCGGGATTCTCCGAAATCCTGGCCACGTGTTGACTCCGGCGTCAAAACCGGTGCGAGCAACGCCGGCGTCAACGGGCCTCCAGGCTCAGGCATTCACCCCTTCCTAGGGGGCGAGTACGGCGCCGGAGTGCTGACCGCGCTAAAGCCGGCGCGCCACGGCCGGCGCGGGTCCACGCATGCACGTGGGTTGCTATCTCCATGCCGTCCCGTGGGCAATATGGTGGAGCCCTACGGGGGCCTGGCGCAGAGGAACATAGGCCCCCCCGGAATCAGGCCACCGGCCGATTGGTAGGCCCCAATCACGGGCAAGGCCACCGTGAAGGGCTTCCCCGGAGTCGGATCCCCCCGCCCGCCCACCAGGACGGCCCCCGCAGCCAGAACTCCGAGGTCCCGCCGGGTAGGACCATACGTAACCCACGCCGGCGGGACTCGCCGGGCACTCGGCCCGTTGAGCGCGGAGAATCGCCAGGCGGGGCCACTTTCAACGGCTCCCGACCGGCGCGGCGACGACTGCGCGGGCACGATTTCCGCCGATTCTCCGGGACGTAGCGATGTGGTGCGATTCTCACGCCCCCCCCCCCCCGCAGCGATTCTCCGACCTGGCGCGGGATCGGAGAATCCCAGCCCCAGTCTTCCAAGTTACCCTTCTGGCTTTACTGATACTCTCGCATTTCACATTAACGTGGTTTTTAACAAAGCAAAGATGAACAAAAGGTGGTTCAGAATAGAAAGTAACCCACTTCCTGGAAAATTCCAATGTGGGTTACATTTAATCCCGAGAGACCATGGAATGTCGCACCTGAAGGATTGTTACATCTCAGCAGACATCCAAAAAATCTCTTTTTGAGTTATATCTCAGAATGTGTAAATGGTTGGAGATGAAAGAAAACCAGCTACTGGGCGAAAGAGGAGGGGCGGGATTCTCCGTCCCACTGCACCCGTTTTCTGGTGCGCCGCATCCCCGCCGGCAGCCGGATCCTCCATCCCACCAGCCGGCCAATGGGGTTTCCCATTGTGGGCAGCCCCACGCTGTCGGGAAATCCGCGGGCGTGAGTGCGCTGCCGGCAAAACGGAGGATCCCGCCGGAGAATCCAGCCCATGTTGTTTGTCCTCTTTCAGGAAGGCACAGGGAAATAGGATAAAAAACTAACTGCAGACCGGGATGAATTCTTTGCATCACGATGCCGGCAGCGAGAATTGTGATTTGACAAAGAATAGCGTGCAATGGAAAAATCGCCGTTTCCGTCACTCTGCTCCGGTCCCTCGCTGGCGGCATTATCAAAGTTTGCCTGGGTAGTGCCAAGGTGTCAGGCTGGCAGTACCAGTGGGAGTGCCAGCAGACCACCCTGCCCAGAGGAAAACAACAGGAGTGTCTCTAATGGCCCGAGAGGACACACCCAGGTGCCGTTGCACCTGGTCCATGTTTGTGTGGACCAGTACTAAATGGCACTCTGGCGAGGTCGCCCGTTAGGACCCGGGCGATGGGAGAATGAGCCATTGGCTCATGAAATATGCTAATCTGGACTTCACCCATCGAAGACGGGATCCAGCTCATGGCATCCAGTGAGATTCAACGGAATTTCACGAGACGTTTCGTGCATTGCGAATCTCGTGAGAGATGCATCCAAGGCATACCATGAAATAATAGTCCCAAGCAGGAAAGAGAAATCACTTCAGTCAAACGAAGTTGAAAGGATTGAGCAAGCCAGCTGGGATCTGCAGGAATTCAGGACTTCAGAATGGTTCAGTCGTATTAAAGGGGCCCGTCGGGCTGGTACGGGTTGCAGGAGCTCGTTAAGGGTTACTTGCAATTAAAGAAGCAGAAAACATACAGCCAAAGTCTGCAGGGCGGCAGAGAACCTGAGCGTGTTCAGGGGCTCAAGAGAAGGCGATAGAATCAGTGAGAGTTGGAGGAGTGAATTAAAAAAGCCGAAGGTTAGGTCTGTAAAGGTATCAAAGGTCCAGAAGAGACCGATGGAATTTAAAACAGGCCAAGAAGATGACCTGGAGATCGAGTTAGCACGTGCATTTTTGCAGAATTAACCAGGGACCAGGCAAGTTCCAAGACAAGTAAGGAGACAGTGAGAGTTTTTGGAAGTTAAAAGGGACAAAGACAAGCCAGCAGAAGTGATAAGAATAAAAGTGGAACCTGAGCAAGTTAAAAGGATCAAAGGTGAACCAGCAGTAATAAGAGTTCCACGAGGGAGCTGTAAAGGGTAAAAAAGGTGGACATGAATGGACCAATGATCTGTTTGGCAGACAGCATCATGGCAGCTTTAAATGAGGATGAGGGGAGTTCCCAACCAGAGAACCAGATAGTGAAGGAGATGCCTCACCCAGTTGAAGAGCCACAAGGGAGTATGGCAGGAGCTAAACACTTAGAGGCAGGAATGTTCCAGAAGTCTTGAAACAGGTTACAGGAATACAATTCCCAAAGCAATGGAGGATGTTAACAAACCGATGTTCTGTTTGATTGGTAGGTTCATGGCAAATTTAAATGGGGAACAGGGAAATTCCCAATAGGTCAAGGAAGAGTGTGGGTGATGCCTCACATGGCTGAAGAGCTGCAAGGCAGAGCATCTGAAGCTAGCCCAACCCCTGTGAGTGAAGATATCCCGAAAGATACAGCACAGAACAGAAACACAAAAAGGTCACAAACCAGGCAGAACACTTTCAGAAAGGGACCCGCATCTCTGGTATGAGCAGGAAGCCTGAAAGGCCCACACCATGTTTCCAACTTTAAAGGGAGTAAAGGGAGGGTCTCAAGATGACGTGGAGATGGTGAGGGGGATGCCTCACTTAGTTTTTGGAGCTGCAGGTTGATGCACAATCAATTACTCTCGAGACAAGGAGAGTCATACTAATCGGCTTTAATCAGCTAGAACTGTACCCAGCAGCTCTGATACAGAAAGTGAGGGCTGCTGGGACGGCATGGGTTCTTCTATCCCGCCTCTCAGGGTGGAGCTACATACGTTGGCCAATGGTAGACTCCTAGGTCTGGTCAATGGGCATCCACCTCTCAGGTACTGCAATACCTGGTATTACCACACAGCTCAGTGCAGCAACAGCTGAACCTCTGTCTGAGGCAGTAATGTCCCCATGTGCATGGGACAGTTTAGGGGAAAACCCCCTCCTGCAACAACAGAGGAAGACAAGAGAGTCTACTGGAAAGCAGACAAAACATGTGAAAATCATATGCAAAGCCACATTAAAACCCATGCAGGGTAAGTGCTAGTAAACCAGATTAAACAAAATTAACTTTAAACCTCAAACAGAACTGTGTTGATGTAAAACTCACTAAAAGCAAAGTGCTGGAACCAGAATCTCTTCAGGATGTAGAAGTCAAAACAGAATCTGCTGACCTCCTGACAGTTAGGCATGTAAAAGTGCCTGGAACTGAGCCAGTAAACTCATGAGTTACAGAGGTAGGCAAAGAGTTAAGCCTGACCTGAGCAGCTCAGCTGAACAGCCAAACAAATTTGCATAGTAACAGCCTTTGTGAACGACAGTAGGACATTAATGCCAGGGGGAAACGTAGGTGGCTTTAGAGCAGCTTGGTTGTTGTTAACCAGCTGGGAGATAACACTCAGGTAAAAAAGACCTATTGATGATGCTTAGTCCAACATCACAGCAAGGGATGGACAAGTTACTGACCAGAGATGACTATACGATAAAGGACTTTGAAACCTTGATACAATGCTAATCTGTAAATGAATGTAACCAACCACTTGGCAAAAACAACAATGCGAGCAGGTTATCCAGGGCCAAAAATCATTTAAGACCATTTGGGTATGACCAAGGCTAAGAGACTGGACGTGAGAGTGTACTGTTGTTTTGCATATTTTTTCCTTTTGTAATGAAATGAGAATGAAACTCAATTCATTCCTCAAAGGTGGGAAATGTCATAATGATGCATTGCAGCCCTCAATTACTTATGGACATGTTGAACTTTTTTAAGAGAGCGATGTGTTTTTAAATGAAATACGAGCAAAGACTCTGAGCCAGAGATGGCTGAGAATGTGAAGCAACCACTTTCTGAAAAATTCCTTTGTGGATTATACTTACTCCCGGGAGACAATGGAATGTCGCAACTGAAGGGTGTAAAGGCCTACTTCAACAGTGACATTTGAAAGGGGCAATAGGAAAAAGAGAAAGACTGAATTTCAATCCCCTGTTGTACAGAGACATGGGGACTGATTGTTACTTCTCAGCAGGCATCCAAAATCAATCTCCCTTTGAGTTACACCTCAGAATGTGGAAATGATCTGAGTTGAAAGAAAGCTGACTGTGGGGCGAAAGAAATGTTAGTTTTTCCCTTTCAGGAGTACACAGGGAAACATGGTAAAAAGCTAACTGCGGCTCTGATCGGTGTGCTGGTGCTGGAGTGTCAATGTGTGTGTAACACAGGAACAAGAAGGGACAGCAGCTAGTCATCCCTGCAAAAAGACAAGCAGGTAAGGGACCTCTCTGCCTCTGCTGCTGGAAGAAAGCTGCCCTGCTACCCTCCAGAAACAGAAGCAAACCGCTCACCTGCCAAAGTTAGCCCTACTGGAATCACTCAACTTAATGGCCGCAACATACCTCCAACTACGCTGACTTATTTTTAAACTTTCAACTGGACTTTTAATTTCCCATTTCGGATCAGTGTGTGAATGTGTGCATTGTGTATTTTTTATTTTCTCACATTTTTAATAATTAATAATACCTACTCTTTCTTTGACTCAAGACAGCCTGGTGAACTTGGTTCCTTATAAAAAGTAAATATGTTTGGACTGGGAAAATGTATCCACAGGGGAAGGAATTCCTTTTAAATTAACCTTGTTGGAGACATAAGGTCAGAGTTACTGGAGTTAGGGTAGCACGGTGGCGCAGTGGTTAGCACTTCAGCCTCATGGCGCCGAGGTCCCAGGTTCGATCCCGGATCTGGGTCACTGTCCGTGTGGAGTTTGCACATTCTCCCCGTGTTTGCGTGGGTTTCGGCCCCACAATCCAAAGATGTGCTGGTTAGGTGGATTGGCCATGCTAAATTGCCCCTTAATTGGAAAAATGAATTGGCTACTTTAAATTTATTTTTTTTAAAGTTACTGGAGTTGAGAAGACTCCATAGACTTTTCAAAATGGTGGGCAGGACACAGATGCAGCACCTGGTCCCACTCCCATTTCCAACAGATCCCATTTTTGCCAGTGGGCAAAAGGGAGCTGAGTTCAAACAGGCCACATTTCGGCTGGTCAAAAGGCCTTAACTCCCAATGTGGGAATCGTAAACATACATTCTCGTGAAGAATGGATAAGGGCTGTATAATTGTCATTCTCTGGAGTTTTTTCAAATTCATCCTCTTCAGATATTAAAAAAGTAGGCTGCAACTATCAGTGAGAGTTTTAAAAAAGTACCCTCTGCTGGGGGCTGCTTTCATTGACAGGTATAGGTTAGCAAACAATATGAGCATCTGATCATGCAGTTTCAATAGAATTAATTCTTTAAACTTCCCGAAGGGCTATCATGTACGCTTGCTCGAGTTCCAAAAACTAACGTTTTCTCAGCAGTGGGTTCTGAGTTCACAGTTTGATTGACAGCAGAGGGCAGTAGAGCAGAGCTGCTGATTGGCTGTTGCGGGGGAAATTTGCATACGCCCGTGTGCTCACCCTAACTTGAAGGTGTACCTGAACAAGAGACCCTAGCTGTTCAAGTGAAGACAAGCATCCAGCAAAGGGCAGTAGTGCGCAGCTGCTGATTGGTGAGTGAATATCAGGTAAGCTCTCTCTTTTCTTTTTCTTTTATCCGCAAGTTATAGCTTCAGATTTTCGGCGGGAGCAGTGGCCAGGGGTCTGTCGGGAAGGGGAGTTTACCCTTTAAAAACTTCCCTTGCAGGAGAAGCGGCCTTCAGATATTTGGTGGGAGCAGTGGCCAGGGGTCTGTCGGGAAGGTAAGTAGCTGGGAGAAATTTAACTCTTCCTGGGTTGGTAAGTATTGTGATTGGTAAGTAAAATCCTTATTCCTTTCACTTATTCATTATATGATATTACATTTGTAATCAGTTAAGGTAAAGTGTAAAAATGGCAGGAGATCCCAGACCCGTATTATGCTCCTCGTGCTCAATGTGGGAGTTCAGGGACGCGGCCGATGCCCCTGACTCCTTCATGTGCGGGAAGTGTGTCCAGCTGCAGCTCCTGTTAGACCGCATGATGGCTCTGGAGCTGCGGATGGACTCACTTTGGAGCATCCGCGATGCTGAGGAGGTTGTGGATAGCACGTTCAGTGAGTTGGTCACACCGCAGATTAGGGTTGGTGAGGGAGACAGGGAATAGGTGATCAAAAGGCAGAGAAAGAGCAGGAAGGCAGTGCAGGTGTCCTCTGCGGTCATCTCCCTCCAAAACAGGTATACCGTTTTGGACACTGTTGGGGGAGATGACTCACCAGGAAAAGGCAGTAGTAGCCAGGCTCATGGCACCATGGCTGGCTCTGCTGCACAGAAGGGCGGTAAAAAGACTGGCAGGGCTATAGTCATAGGGGATTCAATCGTAAGGGGAGTAGACAGGCGTTTCTGTGGTCGAAAACGAGACTCCCGAATGGTATGTTGCCTCCCGGGTGCACGGTTCAGGGATGTCTCAGATCGGTTGCAGGACATACTGAAGGGGGAGGGTGAACAGCCAGTTGTCATGGTGCATATAGGCACCAACGATATAGGTACAAAATGGGATGAGGTCCTACAATCAGAATTTAGGGAGTTAGGAGATAAGTTAAAATGTAGGACTTCAAAGGTAGTAATCTCAGGATTGCTACCAGTGCCACGAGACAGTCAGAGTAGAAATTCAAGAATAGTCAGAATGAATACGTGGCTTGAGAGATGGTGCAGGAGGGAGGGATTCAGATTTTTGGGACATTGGAACCGGTTCTGGTGGCAATGGGACCATTACAAATCGGATGGTCTACACCTGGGCAGGACAGGAACCAATGTCCTGGGGGTGCTTTTGCTAACACTGTTGGGGAGGTTTTAAACTAATGTGGCAGGGGGATGGGAACCAGATTAGGAAGTTAGAGGTCAGTAAAGAGGCAGCAACTAAAACCAGTAAGGTACTAGGTAATAAACTCAATGTGACTAAGGGGAAGAGTAGACAGGGAAGAGATGATGAACGCAAAGGGACAGGTGGTCTGAGGTGCATTTGTTTCAATGCGAGAAGTGTAGCAGGTAAGGCAGATGAACTTAGGGCTTGGATTAGTACCTGGGAATATGATGTTATTGGTATTACGGAGACTTGGTTGAGGGAAGGGCAAGACTGGCAACTAAATATCTCAGGGTATAGATGCTTCAGGAGGGATAGAGAGGGAGGTAAAAGGGGTGGAGGAGTTGCATTACTGGTCAGAGATGATATCACAGCTATGACTAAGGAGGGCACGATGGATGATTTGAGCACTGAGGCAATATGGGTTGAGCTAAGAAATAGGAAGGGTGCAGTAACATTGTTTGGGCTTTACTACAGGCCACCCAAAAGCGAGCGTGAAGTAGAGGTACAAATATGTAGACAGATTATAGAAAAATGTAGGAGCAATAGGGTGGTTGTGATGGGCGATTTTAACTTCCCCAACATTGAATGGGACCCATGTAGTGTTGGAGGCATAGATGGAGCAGAATTTGTAAGGAGCATCCAGGAGAGTTTTTTAGAGCAGTATATAAATAGTCCAACTTGGGAAGGGGCCATACTGGACCTGGTATTGGGGAATGATCCCGGCCAACTGGTTGAAATTTCAGTCGGTGATTACTTTGGGAATAGCGATCACAATTCCATAAGTTTTAGAATACTCATGGACAAAGACGAGAGTGGTCCTAAAGAAAGAGTGCTAAATTGGGGAAAGGCCAAGTATAACAAAATTCGGCAGGAGCTAGGGAATGTGGATTGGGAGCAGCTCTTTAAGGGTAAATCCACATTTGAAATGTGGGAGTCTTTTAAGGAAAGGTTGATTAGAATGCAGGACAGACATGTCCCTGTGAAAATGAGGGATAGAAATGGCAAGATTAGGGAACCATGGATGATGGGTGGAATTGTGAGACTAGCTAAGATGAAAAAGGAAGCATACATAAGCTTGAGCCGACTTAAATCTGGTGAAGCTTTGGAGGAATATTGGGAAAGTAGGACAACTCTCAAACGCGCAATAAAGAGAGCTAAAAGGGGTCATGAAATATCTTTGGCTAACAGGGTTAAGGAAAATCCCAAAGCCTTTTATTCGTATATAAGGAGCAAGAGTGTAACTAGAGAAATGATTGGCCCACTCAAAGACAAAAGAGGGAATTTATGCGTGGAGTCAGAGGAAATGGGTAAGATTCTTAATGAGTACTTTGCATCGATATTCACCAAGGAGAGGGACATGACGGATGTTGAGGCTAAGGATGGATGTTTAAATACTCGAGGTCAAGTCGGCATAAGGAAGGGGGAAGTTTTGGGTATTCTAAAAGGCATTAAGGTGAACAAGTCCCCAGGTCCGGATGGGATCTATCCCAGGTTACTAAGGTAAGCGAGGGAAGAAATAGCTGGGGCCTTAACAGGTATCTTTGCAGCATCCTTGAGCACGGGTGAGGTCCCGGAGGACTGGAGAATTGCTAATGTTGTCCCTTTGTTTAAGAAGGGTAGCAGGGATAATCCAGGGAATTATAGACCTGTGAGCTTGACGTCAGTGGTAGACAAACTGTTGGAGAAGATACTGAGGGACAGGATCTATTCACATTTGGAAGAAAATAGACTTATCAGTGATAGGCAGCATGGTTTTGTGCAGGGAAGGTAATGTCTTACAAACCTAATAGAATTCTTTGAGGAAGTGACAACGTTAATTGATGAGGGAAGGGCTGTAGATGTCATATACATGGACTTCAGTAAGGCGTTTGATAAAGTTTCCCATGGCAGGTTGCTGGAAAAAGTGAAGTCATATGGGGTTCAGGGTGTACTAGCTAGATGGATAAAGAACTGGCTGGGCAACAGGAGACAGAGAGTAGTGGTGGAAGGGAGTGTCTCAAAATGGAGAAAGGTGACTAGTGGTGTTCCGCAGGGATCCGTGCTCGGACCACTGTTGTTTGTGACATACATAAATGATCTGGACGAAGGTATAGGTGGTCTGATTCGCAAGTTTGCAGATGATACTGAGATTGGTGGAGTTTAAGAAGGCGAGGAGGACTGTCAGAGAATACAGCAAAATATAAATAGATTGGAGAGCTGGGCAGAGAAATGGCAGATGGAGTTCAATCCAGGCAAATGCGAGGTGATGCATTTTGGAAGATCTAATTCAAGAGCTGACTATACGGTCAATGGAAGAGTCCTGGGGAAAATTGATGTACAGACAGATCTGGGAGTTCAGGTCCATTGTACCCTGAAGGTGGCAACGCAGGTCGATAGAGTGGTCAAGAAGGCATACAGCATGCTTGCCTTCATCGGACGGAGTACTGAGTACAAGAGTCGGCAGGTCATGTTACAGTTGTATAGGACTTTGGTTAGGCCACATTTGGAATACTGCGTGCAGTTCTGGTCGCCACATTACCAGAAGGATGTGGATGCTTTAGAGAGGGTGCAGAGGAGGTTCACCAGGATATTGCCTGGTATGGAGGGTGCTAGCTATGAAGAAAGGTTGAGTAGATTAGGATTGTTTTTGTTGGAAAGACGGAGGTTGAGGGGGGACCTGATTGAGGTCTACAAAATTATGAGAGGTATGGACAGGGTGGATAGCAACAAGCTTTTTCCAAGATTGGGGGTGTCAATTGCAAGGGGTCACAATTTCAAGGTGAGAGGGGGAACGTTTAAGGGAGATGTGCGTGGAAAGTTTTTTACGCAGAGGGTGGTGGGTGCCTGGAACGCTTTGCCAGCAGAGGTGGTAGAGGCGGGCACAATAGCATCATTCAAGATGCATCTAGACAGATATATGAACGGGCGGGGAACAGAGGGAAGTAGATCCTTGCAAAATAGGTGACAGGTTTAGGTAAAGGATCTGGATCGGCGCAGGCTGGGAGGGCCGAAGGTCCTGTTCCTCTGCTGTAATTTTCTTTGTTCTCTTTGTTCTTAAAGATGCTATTAAAGGGTGACCTGTCTTTCATGTGCCAACGGAATAGAAATGTTTTTTCAAAATAAGAGTTTAACCATTTGAGGCAATTTAAAATCTTTGAATTGATTTTATAACTGGGAGCTTTTTCACTACAAGTGTATAGGAGTGAGTGCCATACTAGATTGTTAGAAGTATATTTTACCTTACCTCCACATGGCCCATGAGGTTTTGCCATGGTGGATATAGGGTGAATGGCTATGGAGGTGGTGTAGAAGGCATCAGGGCCCATGGGGTGGTGGGTGAAGGCAGGAGTTGGCATTGAGTTGGCTTGGAGGGTATGAGGGTGGAAGGATGGAGAATTGAGGGGCTGTGGGGAGGGGATTGAGGGCTGGAGGGCCTCAAAACTTCTAAAACAACTGGGACAAAGTCCCAGAGAACATAGGCTCCCTTCTAACTAACCTGCTTCTATACTTATCATCCTTGTGGCTACCTCCTCTCTGCTTCTGGGGTCAGCTGCCCCAGCTCCTGCCTGAACCTGTGATCCCCCCACCCTCCCCTGCCCCACCGCTCACAACCCCACCCCCACAAACCCACCAGAGTAAAACTACATTTTTGGGGGTACCTTTTACCAAAGCCACTCCAGCAAGTTGGAAATTTTCCAACTCAAGCTACCTGTGTCAGTAGCTGAAATCTGTGCCATTAAAATACAAAAACAAGGAAGTCTTGCTGCAGCATTATAAGATTCAGTTTATGCCTCAACTGAAAATATTGTGTCCAATTTTTGTTGTTAGAATTTGGAAAGAATGTGAAGGTATAAGGGAAGATGCAGAAATGATTTACGAGAATGTTTTCCGGGATGAGGGGCTTCAGTTACATGGATAGGTTGAAGAAGTTGGATGTGAGGGGGAACTTTTTCACCCAAAGGGTGGTGGGAATTTGGAATTCACTGTCTGAAAGGGTGGTGGAGGCAGAGAACCTCACAACATTTAAGAAGTATTTAGATGTACACTTGCGATGCCAAGGCATACAAGGCTATGGTCCAAGTGCTAGAAAATGGGATTAAAATACTTAGGTGCTGGCGCAGACACGATGGGCCGAAGAGCTTCTTCTGTGCTGTAGACGTCTGTGATTCTACAAGTTGGGACTGCTTTTTTTAGACAAGATGTTCAAAATCATGAGGGTTTTGTACAAAATAGATAGGAAGGAATAGTTCCCAATGGCACATGTACACTGACTCGGGGAGAATGAAACAAAAGTGACATGAAGAAGCATCTTTTACGCAGTGAGTCATTAGGATTTGGAATGTATTACCTGAGAGTATGGTAAGGCAGATTCGATCACTGCTTTCGAAAGAGAATTGGGTAATTATCTAAATAAAATGTGCAGGAATATGGAGAAAAGGTGGTTAATGGGACTAGTTGAGTTGCTCCTGCAAAGAGCATGATGGACTGAATGGCCTCATTCTGTGCTGTCACCATTCTATGGTCCTATTTGATTCTATGGCCTGAATTCTATGATTGCCTGAAGAGTGGGCAAGCAGTTAGAAGAGAGAGGGGTGTAAACTCGGATAGGATTGTGGGGGTTGGTCATATCCGCCACCACTGGTATTTTATTGAGTAGGTGTCCATGTCACATGGTGAGACTGCCAGGTATTCCTTGGGGGCCTGACTGGGCTTGAATGAGCGAGGTGTCCAATTCTGTTTGGATGCCTTGTGCCCCACTGTGGTTTCCTCCAGCAGAAAGAGCCAACCCTGCTTGATGCCACCTCACCTTCCCCTGACCTTTCAATCACCACAGCTCCCCTTTGCTGGGACCTGGCGATTGGCTCGGATGACTCCTTTTCATTTACCTTCCTCTCCGAACTACCCAGTTTCCAATCACAACCCACCAACAACATTTCAATGAATCCTTGATTTCAAAATGCTTCAGGCAACCAATTGGTCCATTGGACATGCAATGTGGGCACATTGCCAATAGCACACCCATTCTTTATCCAGTCAGAAAACCTTCACCATTGTGTTTTCCTTCACATTTATTTTATCGTTCCACTTTCAGCATTCACTTCCTGCACTTCTCAGTCTTGTGGAATTCCAAAAATCGACTATTCCTGGCTTAAATGTATTCAAAGATGGAGCATCCACAACCCTCTGGCGTAGAGAATTCCAAGGATTCACAACCTTTGAGTTAAGAAATTTCTCATCTCAGTCCTAAATGATTGGTCCCTTATCCTGAAACTGTGCCCCCGTGTTTTATGTTTCCTGAGCAGTGGAAACTGCTCTGCCTTGTCAAGCCTCAGCAGAATCTTAATGCACACCGATGCACTGGGGACATATTGGACTGAATTTTGCCAGGACAATCGGGAACCTGACATCCAGATTATTTCTGGGCCATGAACCTGCTTGAGGCAGCAGTGCACTTTCCAGTTGAGTTTTACTGGCGGCAGCCAATTAGTAGATTGATTCCGTGTTCATTGTTCAGTTACGAATGTTGGATGGGATCTGAAGGTGGAATCTGCAGACAGTGAAGCCCTCTGCAATACAAACCAGCAGCCCACATTGTGTGACTAGTGGGAGCGCTGCTGAGGCCCTAGCAGCATGAGTGGAAGGGAAGCAGTGTAGCTGCTATTAGCAGCAGGGAAGCATCTGAGACTTCTGTAGGCCCGAAGCAAGTGGAGACACCCATCTCCAGGAATTTGACATTCAATGTGGGGCTGTGACATGGGAAGACAGCAGCCATGTCATTTTCTGTCAGATCTCCTTCAGCTGTAACACAGACTCAATCTCATGCGTGCATCTGTCTCCTGTCACTTGCAAGATGGGAATACAATAGGGGGGCCTGTGCAATATCAGCAAAGTTTTACTGCTGCAATAATTATCCACAGTGACTCGTTGATGGGTTTTCATCACCTCTGCACGTCTTCCTCCTGCAAAAGCGCAGGGAGGCAGGAGTACATTGGGGAACCAGTTTGACGTGTTTTGGTGCCATTTTCTGAGCCTCCCTACCTCCAAAGCCAACTCCACGTGACACGGAAAATTCTACCCGGGGCGTGCAGGGATTTACAAGCTCAACAACACTGTGATATTTATGTGCTATTAACATAGTAAGCCATCTCAAGGTGCTTCGAATAAAGCACACTGGCTGCATTTTCTACTAATTGTAATTTTTATTATTGTCCCATGTAGGCTTACATTAACACTGCAATGAAGTTATTGTGAAAATCCCCTAGTCGCCACATTCCGGCGCCTGTCCGGGTACACTGAGAGAGAATTCAGAATGTCCAATTCACCTAACAAGTACGTCTTTCGATACTTGTGAGAGGAAACCGGAGCACCCGGAGGAAACCGACGCAGACACGGGGAGAACATGCAGACTCTGCACAGACAGTGACCCAAGCTATAAATCAAACCGGGGTCTCTGATGCTGTGAAACAACAGTGCTAACCACTGTGCTACCGTGCCGCCCATCACCTCTATCTTAAACACTTTGGCTTTGTAACCAAATGTCGAGGCACAAAATAAAGGCAAACCCTCAAATGTTTCGACAGATTCCTACAACTGAGACAGGAATTCCCATGGAATTCTCAGACTGCCCAAATTTCAAAGTTATAAACTTCCAGAATAGACCATTGGAACGTACCCCTAAATAAAATGTCCCTTCTTATTTTTGGGTGGCATGGTGGCACAGTGGTTAACACTGCGGCCTTACTGTGCCAGGGATCTGGGTTCAATTCTGGCCTTGGGCCACTGACGTTCTCCCCTTGTCTGCGTGGGTTTCCTCCGGGTGCCGCAGTTTACTCCCACAGTCCAAAGATGTGCAGGTTAGGTGGATTGGCCATGCTAAATTGCCCCTTAGTGTCCTGGGATGTACAGGTTAGGGTATGGGGTTACGGGGACAGGGGTGGGTGGACAGGGGGGTGCTCATTCAAAAAGGCCAGTGCAGACCTGATGGGCTGAATCATGGAATTTACAGTGCAGTAGAGGGCCATTCGGCCCTTTGAAAGGGCACCCTACCCAAGCCCACACCTCCACATTATCCCCATAACCCAATAACCCCACCCAACCTTTTTGGACACTAAGGGTAATTTAGCAAGGCCGATCCAATGGCCTCCTCCTGCACTGCAGGGATTCTATGATTCTTATTGCTTTCATCAGTGCCAAAGACAACCATTACAATGTAAATGTCTTCCACGAGCTAGTTTTTGAAAAGAAATACTCACGCAATGCAAGCACAATTATCCCTGTTTTCTGAAGGTCGCAACACACCATGTTCTATGGATATGTCTGGTAACAGAAAATAAAAGAAAGATGGGAAAAAGAGAGAGAAGAGAAAAGAAAGGAAGAGGCTAAACATATGGCGAGAAGAAGAAAATGAGAACAGAGTGAGAGAAAAACAACAAAATGGGGAAATAAAAGAGTAAGTAGAGCAGAGGAAAAGCCAGAAGAAAGCAACAAAATCAAACTCGTAGGTAGGAAAGAACCTGAATGATTTAAGAATGAACAGCAACAGAAAATTAAGAAACTAATCAAGGAGCAAAAGTCACCAGCGTGTAAAGAAAGCAAAGAAAATGAAGAAAACTATAGTGATATCTTTAGTCCCAACCTTACAATGAGGGAATTCATTCATGTGGCGTAATGCTGTACAGTGATTGCATAATTAATACAAAATGTGGTTTACTCTGATGATTTAACCTCCTTAGTTCACAGCTTCAATGAACCACTGGAAAACATCCTGCTATTTCTTACATATTAAAAATAATTTCCTTTACAGGTGGTTAGATAGTCCACTTGAATAGTATTTGTGCAATATAGATCAGTTCGATACATTTTTGGGTGTTTAATCACATTTGTGCTCTTTTATGCTTTCAATTTATTTCACAGTTTCTGTTAAGTATCCGAAAATCAATGAAGTTTGTAGCAAAATTGAAATTAAACTCACTAAGCCAAACAATGACAGCACAGAACACATGCAGGTGTTTTCCAAGCAATTTGCTCATCATAACACAGTGGTTATTAATATTCACACAGGTCATGTATCACATCCAAAACGGTACTTTGTTTTTATCACTCCTCGATGTGTACCTTTATACAAACTGTACCAGCAAAGGGATAAATTATACCTGGGTGAGGAGTGACGCACTTGTAAAAAAAAATCATCTATGTAACACGAGGCAGCTCGCTTACCTGGGAGGCTGTGCAGAAATTCACCTTTGAGTACTTAGCATTTAAGAAATACTTTTTCAAAGAACAGAGCAATCTAACTCAGTACGTGTAGCATCCATGTTATTAGATGTGAAAAACTCCACACTACATTTCAGTTTAGGAATATGTGGTTCTTATACTTCCTCCTACCTTAACCCAGAGTGACATTTGGCTGTTACTCAACCTGTTAAGTAGCACATTTAAAGTTTTGACCTTTTCTAGTTCCATAGAAGTCATTTGTGGAACAGAAACCTTACTGCTGTGACATTTACCCCTTGAAACTGCATTTTACAAATTGGATGATTTATGATATTTCTACGTACTAAATTGCTCATGTTGAAGGATGCGTGGTGCATACATGGGCAATGCTGTTTGTGTGATATCGGACTGGTCTTCTCAACAGATCTGATTCAAATCTTCACGGTATATTTAGAGATATTGGGCGGGATTCTCCGGTCCCACAGTTACGTATTTCTCAGCCACGCACCATTCATTGGCAGTGGGATTCTCTGTTCCCGCCGCTAGTCAATGGGATGTCCCATTGAAACGATCCCACCCTGCTCCGAAACCCGCTGGTGGGATTGCACTGCCAGGGGAAAGAGTGAATTCAAATGACCGGAGAATTACGGCCATTTTTTAAAATAAAGGGCAAAGATCCACTGGATTTTGTACAATTTGGTAGGCATCATAGAAATTATATTTTATAAATTCAGTGTCCCAGATATTGCAGGTATAATGATGCCAGTGTTCATTATCATTACAACTGCAAAACTGACAGCAAACTCTGGCTTCCACACATGCACATCTAAACATGGAAAATCAGAAGCTGTTGATGTGATTCCTTGTTCATCCACAAGGTGCGCTATTGAAGTCCCACAGATTGCGACCAATTAGAAACCATTGAATTGATGAGAATTTCTCCTTTTTAAGTTATAACATTACTATTAAAAATCCTCTGAAAATGTTTTCTCTCGTAAACGAAGTAGAACTAGATTTGTAATGGTATACTCAGTGATAATTATTGCTGAAGAACCTCTCTGGTCCTGGAATGTAATTTATTATATGTGTAATATCTAATGTTTCCATGATTTAAAAAAGTACGTTGAGGTAATTTTAAAAATAAAATTGTGTTAGTCCAGCTCCTAATGAGCATGTTCCAACAATTTATTCTTTTTTCCGCAAAGTTTATTATAAGTAAAGGATAATCAGTACCCTTCTTTCTGGTTTGCTGTCTGTGAGAATTCTTCAATGTGATTGGCTAGTTAACATATTTGATGACATCCCTGTTACTGCATGCCTGGAGATCCCCTTGACTTGATGCCAGACTAAAAAAACATTGGGAAATGTAAAATCCAGGCTACATAGATCACTAGAAAGAGGGGAAAGAGGGATTAGGCTATTGACTTGGATGATCAGCCATGATCATAATGAATGGCGGAGCAGGAGCGAAGGGCCGAATGGCCTCCTCCTGCTCCTATTTTCTATGTTTCTGTGTCAAGTTTATATTTGCAGCATTTGGTTATATTTGGATGTAAACATTGCAGGTATAGACCCATATTTTTTTAATTTCATTTTTTATTTATGTGGGCAACATAAGCCAGGGCACATATATTACCCATCCTTATTTGACCGAAAGCAATTTCATTCGCTACCAAGTGGTTCCCTCAGAGTCAACATGTAGCGTGGATGGTGATCACTCTCAGGTAAGATCAGTCAATGTAGCAAGTTTTCACTTCTGAAGGATGTGAGTGAAACTATTAGTTTTTTCCCCACTGGAGGTAGCTTGCAAATAATCAGTTTTACTGAACTGACTTCCATACCTTGCTGTAATTTGACCCCGCAGAGTTATTAGTTCCGTACTACAACCAGTGCAATACTACTGCTGCCGTTTTCCCTTGACTGCGAAGTTGCAAGTTATATTGACAACTGTCAACTTCCATGACAGCTCTATTAAAATTGTTACCTAATTGCTGACCATCATTAGCTGTAATGTGCCTGTAGAGTTTTGGCCTGAATTAGTGAGCAGCACTGTGGGTTTATCATCACTTGTATTTTTAACTTTGGGTGAAGTTGTAAAATGTGAGCTGCAGTGTAATTGGTTGCCAATTTTCAAGAATAATGCATAACGTGAGAAATTGGTCTATCTGATTAAACAAAGACCATAAAATTCAGTCAAAAACCCCACGAAAAAGAGCAAATGCAGCACCTCGAGTCATATAGCTACTATCTCCGTTCACAGTCTTTACATAGAAAACCCTGAGACTCGATGAAAGGGTTAATATAATGCATTGACTGACATCCTTGTGATCAAAAATATTCAGTACCATCTAGTACCAACAGCTTCCATCTCTCAACTACTTGGAGACACAGGTCAAAGCTCTTGCTATCACTGTTTTCCAGCTGTTTCACTTAACTTCACTTTTAATGTTTCTTGGGATAATGTTCTCCTCCCTTTATATTGCTTGAAATTGAGAGGAAAGCTCAAATTTAAACCATTATGCTGTGATATGTGGGAGTAATGTCACTTGGACCCAGGGTGAAGATATCAATAGAGTGATACTGCACCATGAACACGGTGACATTACTATATGTTAGAACGTGTAAATTCTCGAGAAGCTGTACTTAAATCTACTCCAGAGGTTGATCTCTAGGAGCTGAAAATTTGCCAGAGCCCATGAGCTAAAGAATGCCTCAGGAGCTACTTTGCTTGCCAACATTCACTGTCAAGTTGCACTCTTGAACAAGGCACTTGCAAGGAATTGATGTCTTCAGAAGTGGAGAGGTTGAAAAAGAAGATTGACCGAATTTAATGGTCCTGGACATGAGCCCATCCACTGGCCAAAAGGCCAATGGAGGCACTGCCTTCTGGGAGCCGTGGTGAGATTGAATCTCAATAAAGCCTGATTTAATCAAGGGGAAATTAGAAAGATTATGGCCTCACCATCTCGTCCCCACACACTAACCCCCCCGGTCGCCTCCCTGCCCAACCAATGAGAAGTTGCACTTGTAAAACTTTATCAACTACAGAAGAGTGCTAACTTGTCGATTAGAAGCTTCACATTCAGACTAAGAGTTGTTCGTTAATAGACTGATATTCCAAGGACCTCAATTCAATAAAATGCAGCTTCATTATTATTGTCAGATGGCGCCGGAGCGAGGTGACTCTCTGCGAGCTCTCCCCAACAGATCCACTTTTTACTTAACTTACAATCGTTCTAATCTTTTAAAACATAATTCTAAGACTAACATTATTAATAACCTCTCCCTTTTATCTTTTCTTTTGGGCTTAAACATCCTCCGAGGCTCGTGGAGTCCTTTTGACCTGATCCGACCTGACCACCACGACCTGGAAGCGGATCGGGCCCAAACCGGAAATGAAGCACTGTTATACTGTCAATTCACTGTGAGACCGTGCGAACGAGTGAACATTTGGCTTTAATATCCATGAACTCGCCTGCCAGAGTCAGCTGTACAAATGAGTGCCACCCACAGGTGGCCGAACAATATATGGCCCCAGTGAGGGCGGAGCCCACCGTGGTTCCAGTACAGTACCTGGAATAAACCTATATCATCACTTCCTGGTCATGGGTCACATCATTATACAGACAGTACAGACAGCTCATGCATTAGGTGAAATACGTTCACCACATTCACCCCCTGTTAAAAAAATCAAGTCCAGCGGGGGTTTCGCATAGAATTTACAGTGCAGAAGGAGGCCATTCGGCCCATCGAGTCTGCACCAGCTTTTGGAAAGAGAACCCTACCCGAGGTCAACACCTCCACCCTATCCCCATAACCCAGTAACTCCACCCAACACTAAGGGCAATTTTGGACACTAAGGACAATTTATCATGGCCAATCCACCTAACCTGCACACCTTTGGACTGTGGGAGGAAACCGGAGCACCCGGAGGAAACCCACGCACACACGGGGACGATGTGCAGACTCCGCACAGATAGTGACCCAAGCCGGGAATCGAACCTGGGACCCTGGAGCTGTGAAGCAATTGTGCTATCCACAATGCTACCGTGCTGCCCTATGATGTGGGGTCATTAGAGATTCAGTCTGTCTGGAGGCCGGATCGTTCTTTTAGTCCTCCTCAGCTCTGGCGATGCGGCAGGCATAGTCGTTGCCGATGGTGACTCCGGGGCGTCGTGTCTGGAGCTTGAGCCTCAGTCCGGCGTGTCGGAGACGGTTGGGGGGTGGGGGTAGGCAAGGGGGTGACGGGTGGCGGCAGTGCCGGTGCGGGCAAAGACAGGAGACCCAGGGGGGCGTAGGCAGCGAGGAGGGGGGCGCATTGGCAGGGGAACCAGCTGGCGCCAGATCTCGTAGGGAGACCGTATCGTGCCGTCCGTCCTGGTGCGCGATGTAGGCGTACTGGGGGTTGCCGTGCAGCAGCTGGACGTTCACGACCAGGTCGTCGGTCTTATGGCTCCTCATGTGCCTCCGGAGAAGAACAGGCCCTGGAGTTGTCAGCCAAGATGGAAGCGAGACCCCGGAGATGGACTTCCTAGGGAAGAGAAACAAGCGGTTGTGAGGGGTCACGTTCGTAGTTGTGCAGAGGAGTGATCTAATGGAGTGGAGGGCGTCGGGGAGGACCTCCTGCCAGCTGGGTGTTGGGAGACTTCTAGACCGGAGGGCCAGAAGAACGGCCTCACATACCGTCGCGTTCTCCCTCTCCACCTACCCGTTTCCCTGTGGGTTATAGCTCGTAGTCCTGCTCGAGGCGATGCCTTTGCTGAGCAGGTACTGATGCAACTCATCGCTCATGAACGATGTGCCCCGGTCGCTGTGGACGTAAGCAAGGAAACCGAACAGTGTGAAGATGCTGTGCAGTGCCTTTATCACAGTGGCCGGGGTCATGTCGGGGCAGGGGACTGCGAAGGGGAAGCGGGGTACTCGTCGACGACGGTTAGAAAGTATATATTACGGTTGGTGGAGGGAGGGGCCCGTTGAAATCCATACTTAGGCGCTCAAAGGACCGGGAGGCCTTTACCAGGCGGGCCTTGTCTGGTCGGTAGAAGTGCAGTTTGCACTCCGCGCAGACCTGACAGTCCCTGGTCATGGCCTTGACCTCCTCGGTGGAGAAGGACAGATTGCGGGCCTTAATAAAGTGGGTAAGCCTGGTGACCCCTGAGTGGCGGAGGTCATCGTGGATAGCCCGAAGTCGGTCATCTTGCGCGCTGGCGCATGTGCCGCGGGACAGGGCATCTGGGGGCTCGTTGAGCTTCCCAGGACGATACTTGATATGGTAATTGTAGGTGGAGAGTTCGATCCTCCACCTCAGGATTTTGTCATTTTTTATTTTGCCCCGTTGTGCGTTGTCAAACATGAAGGCGACCGACCACTGGTCGGTGACGAGGGTGAACCTCCTACCGGCTAGGTAGTGCCTCCAGTGCCGCACGGCTTCCACTATGGCTTGTGCTTCCTTCTCGACTGAGGAGTGTCGGATTTCAGAAGCGTGGAGGGTTCTAGAGAAGAATGATATTGGCCTGCCCGCCTGGTTGAGTGTGGCGGCCAGTGCGACGTCTGATGCATCGCTCTCTACCTGAAAGGGGATGGACCCGTCCACCGCGTGCATAGCGGCCTTGGTGATGTCGGCCTTGATGCGGCTGAAGGCCGAGAGTGCCTCAGCCGTCAGGGGAAAAGTGGTGGTTTGAATTAGTGGGCGGGCTTTGTCCGCATAGTTGGGGACCCACTGGACGTAGTAGGAGAACAGCCCCAGGCATCATTTGAGGGTCTAGAGGCTGTGGGGAGGGGGGAGTTCCATGAGGGGGCGCATACGGTCGGGTTCGGGCCCTAGGACTCCGTTCTCCACGACGTAGCCGAGGATGGCCAGTCGTGTAGTGCGGGAAACGGGGCCTGGAGGAACCTCTGAAGGTTGGCGTCATGGTCCTGCTCATCATGGCCGCAGATGGTGACATTGTCCAAGTACGGGTATGTAGCATGCAAACCGTACTGGTCCACCATTTGGTCCATCGTTCTCTGAAAGATCGAGACTCCGTTAGTGACGCCGAAGGGGACCCTGAGGAAGTGGAAGAGTCGGCCGGCTGCTTCAAAAGCAGTGTAGTGGCGTTGTTCCGGGCGGATTGGGAGCTGGTGGTAGGCCGACTTCAGATCGACCATTGAGAACACACGGTACTGTGCGATCTGATTGACCATCTCCGCTATGCGGTGGAGGTGGTACGCATCCAGTTGCATGAACCGGTTAATAGTCTGGCTGTAGGCTACAACCATCCTGTTCTTTTCCCCAGTCCGGACAACCACCACTTGCGCTCTCCAGGGCCTGTTGCTGGCCTCGATGATCCCTTCACTCAACAGTCGCTGGACCTCCGACTTGATAAAAGCCATATCTTGGAAACTGTACTGCCTGCTCCTGGTGGCAATGGGCTTACAGTCGGGAGTGAGGTTCGCAAAGAGCAAAGGGGGGGAGACCTTGAGGGTCGCGAGGCTGCATCCCGTGAGGGGGGGTAAGGGTCCGCCGAACTGTAGGGTCAGGCTTCGGTGACTGCATTGGACATCTAATCCAAGCAGTAGGGGGCGCAGAGGTGAGGGAGGATGTACAACTTAAAACGGGCGTACTCGGCGTCCTGCATCGCAAGGTTAGCGATACAGTACCCCCGGATCTGGACTGAATGGGATCCGGAGGCAAGGAAGATGGTTTGGGTGCGTGGTATATGGGAAGGGAGCAGCGCCTGACTGTGGCAGGGTGAACAAAGCTCTCCGTGCTGCCGGAATCGAAAATGCAGGGGGTCTTGTGCCCGTTGACCCGGACGACCATCATTGAGTTTTTCACGTGCTTCGGTTGCCTCTGGCAGAGGGTGACTGCGCCCAGATGCGGGTAGCCAGCATGGTCGGCGGTGTCGTGGTCACAAAATGGCTGCCCCCATGAGTCGCACGTGTCGGACTGGGTCGAAGATGGCGACCAAGCTGGCCGCCCCCACGAGTCGCACGTGTCGGGCCGGGTCGAAGTTGACGACCAAGGTGGCCGACCCCATCGGTCGCACGTGTCGGTCGGTGTTGGAGCCGGCGGGCAAGGTGGTGGCCCCCACGAGTCGCACAAGGCTGATGACGAGTCTGAAGGGGGCGTTCCAGGCAGGCACGCAGCCACATTGCGGGGTCTGCGGGCCTGTGGGTCCACGGGTCGGGCCTGGTGAGTGTTCGATTTCTGGGCTTTAGGTCGGCCCAGACAGACTCTGGTGAAGTGTCCCTTTTTCTCACAGTCGCTGCATGTCACTGTGCGGGCTGGGCAATGCTGCCGGGGGTGTTGACCCTGGCCGCAGAAGTAGCACTGCGGCAAAGGCCCGCGACAGAGCCGAGTCCGACGGGGGTCCCGACGATGGCGTCCACGAGGGGTTCGCCGGGTCCTCGGGGAACGCACTGAGGTTCTGGTAGGCCTCCTCTAACGAGGTAGCTAGCTTTACCGTGTCCCGCAGGTCAGTGGTCCCGTTTTCCAGCAGGTGCTGCCTGATGTAGTTCGATCGGACCCCAGCAACGTAGGTGTCCCGGATCTGTAGGTTCATGTGTTCCTCCACCGTCACATCCCGGTAGCTGCAGTTCCTCGCGAGTAGGGTTAGTTTTTCCAGGTACTCATCTAGCGATTCCCCAGCGCGTTGACAGCGAGTCGTGAGGAGATGTCGGGTGTGCACCTCGTTTACAGGCTTCAGGAAATGCGCCTTGAGGGTTGCGACCGCCGCCTCGTATGTGGCCACTTTCTCGATCATCACGGAGATTCGATGGCTCACCCGAGCGTGGAGGAGTCGCAGCTTGAGGGTTTCAGTGGGAGGCGTTGTGGAGGAGTCGAGGTAGGCCTCGAAGCAGCAAAGCCAATGTTCGAACTTCCAACTTGGCTTCCAACGCGCGCGTGTTGAGTTCGAGCTTATCTGGCATTAGAGCGGCTTCCATGATGATGCCGATGGATATTAAATTCTTACACCATCAATTCTCTGTGAGGCCATGAGAACGAGTGAACTTTAATACTCATGGCTTTAATATCCATGAACTCGCCTGCCAGAGTCGGCTGTACAAATGAGTGCCACCCTCAGGTGGCCGGGCTATATATGGCCACGATGAGGGCAGAGCCAGAGGCGGAGCCCACCGGGGTTCCAGTACAGTACCTGGAAGTAGCCCGTTTCATCACTTCCAGGTCATGGGTCACATCATTATACAGACAGTACAGACAGCTCATGCATTAGGTGAAATACATTCACCACAAGCCCTAACCTCAATTTGGAGCCGACCCGGACCTCGGAGCTCCCAACCTGGCCTAACAACTGACGCCAGCCCCCGGATCGCCCGGCCCAGTCCCCGGAGCTCCCGACCCGACCCTCGACGACAAGACTCGGCCCATCTTGACCCCGAGAGGCCCGCCCAGCGACCCGACCCAGAGAGGCCCGCCCAGCAACCCGACCTACCTGGAGAAGGAAGAAAGAAAAATTCACGTGGAGGCCCGACCGGGCCTACTTCAAGACCCGACCCCAGGAGCGCCCAGGGAGGGAACCGACCACAGGACTCAGCCCAACCTGCCTCAGGAGACCCTTCCCACGACCCAGGACCCCCAAAGTGGCGGAGACCCCGTGCGAGGACCCGAACGCGCTGCAAGGTATTCCCGTGCCTGCAGAACGCCGGGACCCATTCGGATCGCAACATGCTCCCCCAGCAACCCCTCTACCTCAACTAGCACCCGGGACCCTGCCAGACACGACCCCAGAAACTTAACCAGCGCCCTGGACCCCGCCAGACGCAACAACCTACCTTCCACAAGGTCAGACGTCTCCCATCAGATCCCGGGACCATCCAGTTGCAGCCGCCGACCGAGGAAGCGAGGGAAACGCGGCGGTCTGCAGGTTGGACTGAAGCAACGCGGTTTCAAGACCCCTCTCCCCAGCATACTCCTGGCAAACGTCCAAGCGATCGAAAACAAGCTGAATGAACTTAACGCTAGGCTTACCTCTCAGAGGGAAGTAAGAGACTGCTGCGTGCTCTGTTTCACAGAGACATGGCTCACCCCCGCGTCACCCGACTGTGCCATATAACCTGAAGGCTTCTCAATTCACCGGGCGGACCGCACCGTGTCATCAGGCTGTGGTAAACCACTGTTGCACCTATATTAGGTGATGTAAGTTCAGGTTCGCCGGTAGACCCTGCCTGCTGGCTCCGCCCAGTAGGCGGAGTATAAATATGTGTGTCCTCCATTCAGCAGCCATTTCGCCAGCTGCTGTGGGAGGCCACACATCTTAGAGCAATAAAACCTCAGTTGTATCCAACTCTAGTCTTTGTTCAATTGATCGTGCATCAATTTAGATTTTCTAAAAGATGGACATCCGTATCCAGCCAGATCGCCTGCACCTGGATCCGCAATCAAGTGACGCCAAAAAGGACTTGAATCACTGGCTAGCTTGCTTCGAGGTGTACATCAACTCAGCGACCACCCCTGTTCCCAGAGGCTCAGAAGATACAGATCCTGTACTCAAGGTTGAGCTCCAACATGTTTCCACTGATCCAGGACGCCCCGAACAACGCCGACGCCATGGCGCTTCTCAAAGAAAACTACGCACAGAAAACGAACACACTCTTCGCCAGGCATGTACTCACCACTCGCTCTCAACTCCCTGGTGAGTCCATAGAAGACTTCTGGCAGGCCCTAATTCCACTCGTCCGGGAGTGTGACTGCCTGGCCGTTACGGCCACTGAACATTTGAACCTCCTTATGCGGGACACGTTCGTTACGGGGATTGAGTCGGACCTCATACGCCAAAGACTGTTAGAAGGGGCCACGCTCAATCTAGCTGAGACAAAGAAGCTAGCGCTCTCTCTGACGGTCGCCTCGCGCAACAGTCAGGCCTACCCCCCCCAGCCGCACGGCCCATCCATCCTACGCATCGTGGACCCCACAGACAGCCACCCCAGCGGGGGCCTTACCCAGCCAGTATGCCGGCACCACGTGCCAGCCCGCGAACCCCAGGGGTCCCCGATGTCACTTCTGTGGCCAGCAGAAACACCCTCGCCAATGCTGCCCGGCCCGCGCGGCCCCTTGCAAGGCTTGTGGCAAAAAGGGGCACTTCACCGAGATGTGCCAGGCCCGCCCAGTCGCCGCTATCGCCCCCACCACTCTAGTCTACACACAATGGCCGCCTCCATCTTCATCTCCCCTTCCACACGTGTCCAGTGGGCGCCGCCATCTTCCCCCCCTCAGTCCATGTGCGGCCCATGGGCGCCGCCATCTTGTACAACCCCTGCAACGTGCGGCCCATGGGCACGGCCATTTTGTCCCCCACAGGATCTTCCGGCGCCGCCATCTTGACTCCCCCACGGGGCATGGACAGGACCTGGGCCCTCCAGGTTCCCCATCATCCGACGCCAGCAACGACCGACAACGACTCGCCTCAGTGACGATCGACCAGTCTAGTCCGCACAACCTGGCAACCACATCGACCAGCGTGAAAATCAACGGCCACGTGTGCGCCAAAAGCTTCATACACCCGGATACGGTGAGGTGCTTCTCCCTCGCGGTACACCCCGCCAACCAAAGAATCTCCCTGGCCTCGGGATCCATTCCGTCGCGATCCGGGAGTACTGTCCGGTCACATGCACAGTCCAGATCGTAGAATTCAGCGGCTTCCACCTCTACATCCTCCCTAACCTCTGCGCTGCTCTACTACTAGGCCTGGACTTGCAGTGCAATCTCCAGAGCCTAACCCTGAAATTCGGCGGGCCCCTACCTCCCCTCACTGTGTGCAGCCTCGCGACCCTAAAGGTCGATCCGCCGTCTCTCTTCGCAAATCTAACCCTGGATTGCAAACCTGTCGCCACCAGGAGCAGACGGTACAGCACCCAGGACAGGATCTTCATCAGGTCCGACGTCCAACGGCTGCTTCGGGAAGGCATCATTGAGGCCAGCAACAGCCCTGGAGAGCCCAAGTGGTAGTCGTTAAAACTAGGAAGAAACACAGAATGGGCGTGGACTATAGCTAGACCATCAATCGGTACACGCAGCTCGACTAGTATCCCCTCCCACGCATATCTGATATGGTCAATCAGATTGCACAGTACCGGGTCTTCTCAACGGTAGACCTCAAATCCACCAGCTACCCATTCGTAAATCGGCCCGTCCATACACTGCTTTCGAGGCGGACGGTCGTCTCTGTCACTTCCTCAGGGTTCCCTTCGGCGTCACTAGCGGGGTCTCGGTCTTCCAAAGGGAGATGGACCGAATGGTTGACCGGTACGGTTTGTGGGCCACCTTCCCGTACCTAGACAATGTCACCATCTGCGGCCATGACCAGCAGGACCACGATGCCAACCTTGCCAAATTTCTCCACACCGCCACTCTCCTCAACCTCACCTACAACAAGGAGAAGTACGTGTTTAGCATGACCCGCTTAGCCATGCTTGGCTACGTGGTCCAGAACGGAGTTCTGGGGCCCGATCCCGACCGCATGCGCCCTCTCATGGAGCTCCCCTTTCCCCACTGCCCCAAGGCCCTCAAATGCTGCATGGGGTTCTTCTCATACTACGCCCAGTGGGTCCCAAACTATGCGGACAAGGCCCGCCCACTCATACAGTCCACACACTTTCCCCTGGCGGCCGAGGCACAACAGGCCTTCGCCCGTATCAGAGCCGATATCGCCAAGGCCAGGATGCACACAGTAGACGAGACACTGCCCTTTCAAGTAGAGAGCGACGCATCGGACGTCGCTTTAGCCGCCACCCTCAATCAGGCAGGCAGACCCATGGCATTCTTCTCCCGCACACTTCATGCCTCAGAAATTCAGCACTCATCCGTCGAAAAAGAGGCCCAAGGTATTGTTGAGGCTATGCGGCATTGGAGGCATTACCTGGCCGGCAGGAGATTCACCCTCCTCACTGACGAACGGTCGGTAGCCTTCATGTTCAATAACACACAGCGGGGCAAGATCAAAAACGATAAAATCTTGAGGTGGAGGATCGAGCTCTCCACCTATAATTACGGGATTTTGTATCGCCCCGGCAAACTCAACGAGCCCCCAGATGCCCTATCCCGAGGTACATGTGCCAGCGCACAAGTAGACCGACTACTGGCCCTGCACGACAGCCTTTGTCACCCGGGAGTCACACGGTTGTACCATTTTGTCAAGGCTCGCAATCTGCCCTACTCCGGCGAGGAAGTACGGACAATCACCATAGACTGCCAGGTCTGTGCGGAGTGCAAGCTGCACTTCTACCGGCCGGACCGTACGCGCCTGGTGAAGGCCTCCCGCCCCTTTGAACGCCTCAGCGTGGATTTCAAAGGGCCCCTCCCCTCCACCTACCGAAACACGTTTATTCTCAGTGTGGTCGATGAGTACTCCAGATTCCCCTTCGCCATCCCTTGACGTCTGCCACCGTCATCAAAGCCCTAAACACTACCTTCGCTCTGTTCGGTTTCCCCGCCTACATCCACAGTGACAGGGGATCCTCATTCATAAGCGATGATCTGCGTCAGTTCCTGCTCAGCAGGGGTATCGCTCCAGCAGGACGACCAGCTATAACCCCCAGGGAAACAGGCAGGTAGAGAGGGAGAACGGGACGGTGTGGAGGGCCGTCCAACTGGCCCTACGTTCTAGGAACCTCCCAGCCTCTCGCTGGCAGGAGGTCCTCCCTGACACACTCCAGTCCATTCGTTCACTGCTGTGCGCCGCCACTAACAACACACCCCATGAACGTCTTTTTGCCTTCCCCAGGAAGTTCACATCCGGGGTGTTGCTCTCGACTTGGCTCGTGGCTGCAGAACCAGTCCTGCTCCGTAGGCACGTCTGACTCCACAAGGCGGACCAATTGGTGTAGAGGGTGCAATTGCTCCATGCAAACCCCCAGTGTGCCTACGTAGCGTACCCCGACGGCCGCCAGGATACTGTCTCCCTCAGGGACCTGCCACCA
This sequence comes from Scyliorhinus torazame, assembly GCF_047496885.1. Lineage (NCBI taxonomy): Eukaryota > Metazoa > Chordata > Chondrichthyes > Carcharhiniformes > Scyliorhinidae > Scyliorhinus > Scyliorhinus torazame. Next base: position 130,111,772 of record NC_092709.1, read on the forward strand.
GCAGGTTCCACACGCACATACCCCTCCGGCCCAGCGCCACCCTCCCCTCCCCCGGCGCTCCCAGCATTAACCCCACCAGGACCATCCATCCTTCCCCTGCCCACGCACAAGGATGAAGAGGATTTTGGCACGCTCCCAGAGTCACCGAACATCGGGCCAGCATCGACATCGCCGCCACCACTACGCCGCTCCCAGTGGAACATCAAGGCACCGACCGGTTAAACCTCTAACTGTCGGACTTCAAAAGACATTTTTTTTTCTGCTCAAGTACTGTAAATATAGATTAATTGCTGTATATAGTTCTCCACCAGCCCCGCTGGACTCAATTTTAACAGGGGGTGAATGTGGTAAACCACTGTTGCACCTATATTAGGTGATGTAAGGTAGGACCTGTACTACAGGTTTGCCGGTAGTCCCTGCCTGTTGCCTCCGCCCAGTAGGCAGAGTATAAATATGCGTGTCCTCCATTCAGCAGCCATTTCGCCAGCTGCTGTGGGAGGCCACACATCTTAGAGCAATAAAGCCTCAGTTGTATCCAACTCTAGTCTTTGTTCAATTGATCGTGCATCACAGGCAAAGCAAAAGGTGGAGGGGTTTGCCTCCTCAACAACTCCTCCTGGTGCTTGGACGTGGCAACCCTGGCGACCTACTGCTCCCAGACCTGGAATACTTGACCGTGAAGTGCCGCCCATACTATCTTCCACGGGAGTTCACTTCAGCCATCATAGCGGTCTACATCTCACCCCTGGCGGAAGTGAGGAAGGCGCTGGACGAACTGTACACAGTTATAAACAACTACAAAACAGAACACCCGGAGGCCTTGTTCATCATGGCCGGGGACTTCAACAAGGCCAACCTCAAGAGTGTACTGCCAAAATTCCACCAGCACATCTCCTGTCCCACCAGGGGCGACAACACTCTTGACCACTGCTACTCAAAAATCAAGGGTGCCTACCGCTCCATCCCCCGACTGCACTTTGGGAAATCAGACCATAAGACGGTGCTCCTTCGCCTGGCATACATGCAGAAACTCAAGCGGGAGAATCCAGCTAAGAAGGTCGTGCAGTGCTAGTCCGAGGAAACAGAAAAACTCTTACGTGACTGCTTGGAGACAGTGGACTGGTCCATATTTAAGAACTCAGCGACTAACTTAAATGAGTATGCCACCACCGTCATAGGCTTCATCAGCAAATGTATGGACGACTGCGTGCCAAAGAAAGCAGTACGTACGTTCCCCAACCGGAAACTATGGCTCAATCGTGAGATTGACTCCCTACAGAAGGACAGATCTGAGGCGTTCAAGACAGACGATCCTGACCTATACAAGAAATCCAGGTACAACCTCCGCAAAGCCATCCGAGGTGCCAAGAGAGAATATCAAACCAAGCTAGAGTCACAGACAGATACTCGGCGGTTGTGGCAAGGACTAAACAACATAACGGGTTACAAAGCGAAGCCGAACAGTATCTCCAGCAGCAGCGCACCCCTCCCCGATAAACTCAATGCATTCTCTGCTTGGTTCGAGCAGGAAACCAATAATCTGCTGTTGAGTGCCCCAGCAGCCCATAACTCACCCATACCCACCATCACAGCTTCCGAAGTCAGATCAGCCTTCCTGAAAGGGAACCCTTGGAAGGCAACGGCCCCAGACATGATCCCTGGTTGTGCACTCAGAGCCTGCGCGACCAGCTGGCAGATGTCCCGGACATCTTTAACCTGTCCTTACTCCACTCCGAGGTCCCCACCTGCTCCAAGAAGACCACCATCATACTGGCGCCAAAGAAGAACCAGGCAACGTGCCTCAATGACTACCGTCCGGTGGCCCTGTCTTCAGTCGTAAAGAAGTGCTTCGAGAGGTTCGTCATGAAGCGCATCACCTCCATACTCCCAGAACGCCATGATCCACTGCAATTCGCATACCGCTGCAACCGGTTCACAGCAGACGCCATTTCCCTGGCCCTACACTCATCCCTAGAGCATCTCGACAACAAGGACTTCTACATCAGACTCCTATTTATTGACTACAGTTCCGCCTTCAACACCATAATCTCAGCCAAGCTTATATCAAAGCTCCAAAACCTAGGACTTGGCTCCCCACTCTGCAACTGGATCCTTGACTTTCTGACCCACAGAATCATTTCATTTCATTTCAGTAAGAATGAACAACAACACCTCCACACAATAGTCTTAATACCAGGGCCTGTCAAGGCTGCGTACTTAGCCGCCTACTCTACTCTCTGTACATACACAACTGCGTGGCAAAATTTGGTTCCAACTCCACCTACACATTTGCTGACGATACGACCATAGTGGGCCGGATCTCGAATAACGACGAGTCAGAATACAGGAGGGAGATAGAGAACCTAGTGGAGTGGTGCAGCGACACAATCTCTCCCTCAATGCCAGCAAAACTAAAGAGCTGGTCATTGACTTCAGGAAGCAAAGTACTGTACGTACCCCTGTCAGCATCAACGGGGCCGAGGTGGAAATGGTTAGCAGTTTCAAATTCCTAGGGGTGCACATCTCCAAAAATCTGTCCTGGTCCTCCCACGTCGACGCTACCACCAAGAAAACACAACAGCGCCTATATGTCCTCAGGAAATTAAGGAAATTAGACATGTCCACATTAACTCTTACCAGCTTTTACAGATGCACCATAGAAAGCATCCGATATGGCTGCATCACAGCCTGGTATGGCAACTGCTCGGCCCAGGACCGCAAGAAACTGCCTCCCATCCATTGACTCCATCTACACCTCCCGCTGCCTGTGGAAAGCGGGCAGCATAATCAAAGACCCCTCCCACCCGGCTTACTATAGTTCTTCCAACTTCTTTCATTGGGTAGGATATACAGAAGTCCGGAAACACGCATGAACAGACTGAAAACAGCTTCTTCCCCGCTGTTACAAGTCTCCTAAACGACCCTCTTATGGACTGACCTCATTCACACTACACCCTGTATGCTTCATCCGATGCCGGTGCTTATGTAGTTACATTGTATGCCTCGTGTTGCTCTATTATGTATTTTCTTTTATTCCCTTTTCTTTCCATGTACTTAATGATCTGTTGAACTGCTCGCAGAAAAATAGTTTTCACTGTACCTCGGTACACGTGACAATAAACAAATCCAATCCAATCCAGTCAGGTGTAAGTTGCCATCCTGCTGGCAGTGAGCTGCCTGGCTGATAGGCAATGAATTGAACCTCAGCTACAATGTTCTTCTAGAATTGACAGCAATCAGTTGATCAGTTCATTTGAGAAGGGAAGTAAATAATTATTTTTCAATGACAGCTATCATGCAGATTTGGAATTTTGGACATTGTAACAATATAAATAACAAATGTATTAGATATCAAAATTTTTATCGTACATAAAATCTGTAAGAACAGGGATTTGGAGAGATATTTTTGAAGTGACATTTTTCTGCTTTTAAATATATTTTTACACCTTTTAGTTTCACTGTGTGAAATGCAGAACAGTTAGACGGAAACTGAGTGAACTCGATCAGCCTCCTTAAAGTCCCTGGCTTTGTTCATAGTTTCAGGACTAGTAACATTCACACAGTTTCTTTTGCTAACTGTCCAAAGGATTAGCAAGGTTCTCGTTTGAATATAAACCATGAGCGAGAAAGCCCACGTAGTTCGTATGTAGTGCCATCACAAATGAGTTATCTCTGGATTCCTGACAGCTCTGATCATTGAGCAGTTTGTGATTGTGTCTCTTTCATGCACACAAACCCACAGGCAGGCGTTTACTGGAAATGAAGGCTGCATTGAAAATAAATTACCTTTTTATAGTTACAGGTGTAACATCAAGTTACTTAAGAACATCTCAAACCTCACTGAGAATTAAAGGGAGGCAATGACGTTATAGGATTGGAACTGTAGAAAAGATTCAGCACAGAAAGGGGCCATTTGGCCATCTTGTCCATGCACCCAGATGCTCTTTTTAATCCCATCTCCCTGCACATGGCCCATAGCCCTGCAGCTTACAGCATTTCAGGTGCAGATCCCAGTACTTTTTAAAAAGACTTTGGGGTCTCTGCTTTCACCACCAACTCAGGCAGCGAATTGCAGACACCCACCACCATCTGCATAAAAATGTTTCCCCTCATGTCCCCTCTAATGCTTCTGCCACTTAGCTTGAATCTATGACCCCTGGGGTGGGTTTCTCCACCGGTGGGATTCTCCGTTTTGCTGGCGCTCGGGAGTTTCCCGACGGCGTGGGGCTGCCCCACAATGGGAAACCCCATTGACCAGCTGGCGTAACGGAGAATCCCGCCGGCGGGTCGAGGCAGAAAAGTGGCGTGGCGGGGCGGAGTATCCAGCCCCTGGTTTTCAAAATCTCTGCCAAGGGAAGCAGGTTCCTCCTGTGTACTTTATCTCTGCCCCTCACAATGTCACCCTCAGCCTTCTCTGCCAGAGCTTTGATGAAGAGTCACCCCGACTCGAAACGTTACCTCTGTTCTGTCTCCACAAATGCTGTCAGACCTGCTGAGATTTTTGATCACATATAAAACATCCCTCCCCCTTTACTTCTAAGGTTCAACAGAATAAATAACTATAGCATTTTTACATAGTAATTGACACATATATACAAGGGCAGGCACTGGCACGGTCGCACAGTGGTAGCATTGTTGCTTCACAGCACCAGGGTCCCAGGTTCGATTCCCAGCTTGGGTCACTGTCTGTGCAGAGTCTGCACGTTCCCCCCCATGTCTGTGTGGGTTTCTTCCGGGTGCTCCAGTTTCTTCCCACAAATCCCGAAAGAGGTGCTTGTTAGGTCATTTGGACATTCTGATCTCTCCCTCTGTGGACCTGAACAGGTGCCGGAATGAGGCGACTAGGGGCTTTTCATAGTAACTTCATTGCAGTGTTAATGTAAGCCTACTTGTGAAATAAAGATTATTATATTATTATATTATAACTATTACACAGCAGTAATACAGTCAACAGGAAAAATGAGCTGGTGGGCGTCTATTCCACACTGGTTATCTGCACACTTCAGGGATTTGGTTGTTCATGACCTTAGATGTACTCTCAGGTTCTTCTGTGGGTGCATCTACCTTGGAAGGTGTTACAGTCTCTTTTGCAGAAGGAAGACTATTAGCAGCAGGGGACTCTTTGGAAATCCCTGTTCCAGCGATTGACCAGAAGTCATAGTCACATGATCTGGTAGTATGCATGGTGTTTCCTCTTGAGGTATTTCTGTCATACACAGTACTGGCACGTTGATAATAATAAAAGTAATAATCATCTTTATTATTGTCACAAATAGACTTACATTAACATTGCAAAGAAGTTACTGTGAAAATCCTCTAGTCGCCACACCGGTACCTGTTCGGATACACTGAGGGAAAATTCAGAATGTCCAAATCACCTTACAAGCACGTATTTCAGGACTTGTGTGAGGAAACCGGAGCACCCGGAGGAAACCTACGCAGACACGGGGAGAACATGCAGGCTCCACTCAGGCAGTGACCCAAGCAGGAATCAAACTTGGGACCTTGGCATGGTGAAGCAACAATGCTAACCACTGTGCTACTGTGCCACCCACGAAGTGTAGACAACAACTGATCGGTGTGTGTCTTCACACTAATTCATCTCCAGTTTGTACTGTACAGGGGATAGGGCCAGTTTCAGCCAATGCAGTTGCAGAAACCCACTTCTTGCTAGTTGTAGAATTGCGGACTAACACTTGCTCTCCTTGTTGAAACAAGCTTCTTCTTGAATTAAATGCTTTTCTCAAGGTTTGCAACTACTGATTGTGTTCTACTATCTCGGACGTCTCATGCAGTAAGAGTAGATCAAATGTAGTTCTCAGTGTCCTCTTCAGTAGTAATGAAGCTGGTGAACTCTGAGTAGTCCCATGTATGGTATTGTGATACATCGCCAAGAAACTGTTTAGACGGCATACAAAGAATCTTGGCCCTTGGAAGCTTTCAGTGCAAGCTTCAAGCTTAAAGGACAATCCTTTTGGCTAAACCATTCATGGATGAGTGGTAAGGTGTTAATTTTATGTAATGGATACCACTCGTCTTAAAATAGCCCTCGACCTCCTGAGCTGTGAATTGTGGACCATTCTCACTCATGATTTGTTCTGGTCTCCAAATCAAGGTTTTCAATGTCTTTTTTCGCAGTTGTTGACTTGATCAGGACCACTTCAGGCCACTTGGAATGTGCGTCTACTACCACCATGAATATGTGCCCTTGTATGAACCAGCAAAGTCAATGTGTAGACTGGCAAGGCATTTTAGGCCACTTCCATGGATGCAATGGGGCCAATAGCAGTGCGTTCCTTACCTGTGCGCATGACTGGAAAAGTTCAGCTTTTTTCTCTGGGCATCGATTTCTGGCCTCCAGAAGTAGCTCCATGCAAGTTCCTGTGGTGATGTGCATCAATGTAAATGCATGTAGGCTAGCTAGACACTAGAGGGAGCACCAGAAACATCACACACACACACACTCAACCAATAGATCAGTTAGATAGGATACGACCAGTGGACATTCATGATACACAAGGAGGTGACACGACCACAGGGGGGCATTACACCAACCCATATATAAAGGGCACCACACACATGATCTGCCTCTTTCCAGTGGAGACAGTCAGTGAGTACAGACACAGGGTTGATTCAATATTACACCCACCACGTGGATTGCAGCAGCTGGTTAGTCAGTCTGGGTAGCTATAGTAGGAGTAGCAGTAGTGTCGAACCTGAGTAATAGAAGTGTAAATAGTTTAATAAACGTGTTGAAGTTATCTCCACGTCTGAACCTTCCTTTGTCAAGTGCACCACAAGGAAGCCACTTATGTTACACCTGCAACATAACAAATCAGTTCCTTCATTCACACTATACCATTGGTGTCCTTCATGTAATTGTTCCAATACCCTTTGTCGCAAATTTAGAGGAATCATTACCCTCATCCCCCACACCATGCAACAACCCTGTACTGTTACTTGAAGTAGCCTGGAAACAAATGGCTTTAATTCAGGATCTGTTCCTGCTATCCTCTCTTTAAATGCCACTCCCAGTACCTTCTCCATCACAGGATCATTTCTGGTACGTCATTGGACCTGAGCTGCAGTCACTGGTACATGTTCGATCTGCGCACAGCAGAAGATATTTTCACTACTAGGTGGTATCTGATCAGCAGGCAAAGACAAACGTGACAATGCATCAGCATTGGGATGGCTCTCTGACTGATGGTATTTGACCTTGTATGAATGTACAGATAATATTAAAGACCATTGTTAAAGCTAACGAAGGAATACCTTTATGTTGCCCAAAAATAGCTGCTAAGGGCCTGTGATCTGTCAACGTGAAGTGACACCAAGAAAAATATTCATGTCTCCTTCTCCAACTGAGCATAGTTTGATTCAGCACTTGTTAAGGTACGTGACGTAAAACCTATTGGTCATTTTTTCCCCGAAGATAGCATGTGTAACACCACCGCTCCAACCCCTTACAGTGAGGCATCACAGGTAAGTTATAATGGTGGTTTTCAGTTGAAATGTAACAACACTTCTGACTTCTTCAGTATTTCTTTAACTGACTGATAAGCTTTTTCGCATTCTGGAGACCATTGCTACGCTTGTTTTACATACAAGAAAGTGTGTAATGGTTTATTTAGGGCTGCTAGATTCGGGACGAATTTCCCACAGTAGTTAATTCACCCTAGGAATGATCTGTGTTACATTCGTTGACCATGGGACCTCCATAATAGTTTCCAACATCTTAGGTGTCTTGTGTGAACCCTTGCTATCGATCACATGGCCTAAATATTAGGCTGAAGTTTGAAAGAAGTCACACTTATCTTTCCTCACATGAAGGCCATGGGTGTGATTCTCCGGAAAGATTTCTAAGTGCGGTAGCGAGTGGGAATTGCCGTGAACTTCCCGCCGCTTGGCCCGGCGAGGCTGGCAATGCAATATAACATTAACAGGTCCACGTAACACGGCCCCATGGGCTTCACGTTGTAAATAAAGGCTCACCAGCCAATTCACCGGGACCACGCTCACCAGCACCCGAATGACAAGGACGAGCAGCACAACAGCTCTTGCACAGCCAACCCCACTCAGCTCGCAGCCATGGCGCCGAGACGACCGGTCCCAAGATTTGGAGACACGGACCTGGGGAGGCTGCTAGATGCGGTTGAGTACAGGAGGGATGCCCTGTTCCCCTGAGGGTCCCGGAGGGTGAGCCAAAGGGCAGCCATTGTTTCCTGGGATGAAGTGGCAGTGGCCGCCAGCCGGGTTGCGTGACCAGAAGGACAGGCCTCTAGTGCTGCAAGGCGATCAACGAGCTACATCAGGCCGCATGTGTGAGTTGACATTCCACTCCCTAGACCTTCCTACCCCCACCCGAATGCCCCCAACCCTACATTAGCCTCCCAACCCTCCCGTCAAGCCCCTCACTTCAACCTGCTCCATCCACCTTCCCTCTCTTCATCCCCCAACCCTTGTTTCACCCCCAACCCTCCCTTCAGCCCCAACCCTTCCTTCACACTCCCCCCCCCCAACAACAATGAACCACACGCGCAGCTAATGATGCCCTTTCTGTGCCTCCGCAGGAGAAGCTGTTCCACAATTGTTGGCAGAGGGCTCAGACTGGCAGCGGGATGCTGGACATAAGAATCCTCACGACTTTCAAGGAATGGGCTGTGTAGGCGAGAGGGGTGGCCCAGGTCAACAACGCGGAGATTGGCGCACGCCGCAGAGGTCAGGATCCACTGGTCCCCACCTGGACGACCTGTCAAACATGAGTTGTTAATGCTACACAGACTGACCTCCCACTGAACCACATGTCCATTCTCCCACAGGACCTCCAGCCTATGGCACCGGCCCATCCAAATTTGTTACACCCTGCCTCCCAGGTGAACAACTCGGAGGAGAGCTCCGAGGATGCCACCATCGACACGTCACAGCTATCATCCCCACCCTCCACCAGAACAGAGCCAGGCACATTCTGGTGAGCACCACACAGTTGCTGATGTACATCAGGTGGAGCAGTTATGCCCAGGCGCGGCAACAGTCGGAGGGCTACTGGATCCCAGGACCCAGCTGGGTCCCAGTCAGATGCTGAGCCTCTAGAGCAGAGTTGCCAGGAGCTGATGCAGATATTAAGATTCGGCCGGGACATTCAGTGGGAGATGTCAGCCACACTTCAGCACGTCTATAGCCAATTGGAGGAGTCTCCGTGGCTACGGGTGCAGGAGGTGTCGCCGGCATTGCGTGGCATCGAGGCCAACACTACTTGGGGGGTGACCACAGTGGAAAACATGGTGCATGACGTCGGCAGCATTAGTGGAGGTGTCCAAGGCGTGGCGCAGTCGGTGATGGCTATGGCTGAGGGCCTCGGCAGACTGTCTGACTCACTGGGGGTTGAGTGTGGCGGCCGTGGCTGGGCCGGGGGCGGTGGGGGTGGGGGGGTGGGGGGGGGGTGGGGGAGCTGCTCACCGGGCCGCACACCCTGCACTCAGGCACCTGAACAGAATGTCGCCAAACCCCGGCCGTGGACATGTGCCCGGGGCGGGGCCCATCCCCTGGGTGTTTGGAAGTTGGCTGCTGCCTCTGTGGTGCTGCCTCCTGCAGTGTTCAAGCACAATGTCCATGCATCCAGGTGTGACTGGGAAGCTAGGCAAAGACTCCCACATGCTATGTGGCCCGTCTACCTAAGGGAATCCACTTGGGATGTGCGAAGTGCTCACTTAACCATGATTGCCAATTCCCTATTAGCAATAGCCTTCAGCCGCACAGCCAGAGGCCTCCATGGTCAGTGGAAGTTATGCATGGTCGCTGGGGGCAGACAGGCAAGGACTAGGGTTTCCCCCCGAACGGGAACACATGATCCAGGGGTTGGCATGGAGGACCCGCGCACAGGTGGCCCCCAGCAGAGCCCCGCCAAACCGTTGTTTTGCTTGTTCTTTAGTGACACCTGTACTCCTTTCATGGACCCCAGTGTGCCCTCAAATACACCGCTGTATTTCTCCAAGGTGCTTCTTAAATCCATCTTAAAATCAACTAGAGTGTTCACAGCACTCCAGTTCAAATTTATCTTTTCCAGCCAAGAGCGGCCAAAGATCATAGATCATAGAATTTACAGTGCAGGAGGCCATTCGGCCCATCGAGTCCTTCTTCAAAGAGAGCTGGAAGACCTCCTGAGACAAAATGGAGTGGCAGCTCTGCAATTTGCCCACTTAACTCTACTTTGACCGTCCTCTTAGATGTACTATTTCCTCAGGGTACATTCTCAGGATGTCATCTCCTGGCTTTAATGGTAGGTGATTCCATTTTTGTTCATAGGTGGCCTTGGGAGTTAGGGAGGCGCCAGCCCCTGTATCAATCTCTATTTAATTTTGGAACTACCCAGAACCAATGTAATTCACCTTAAACTGAAAGTATATTTTACTGAAAGTTCCTTGTCAGATTGAAGTGCTGTGTATTCATTGTTGTGATTATTTTTTTTCCACAATGTGTGTTTTCTTGGTGGAATCCATTTTGTTTCTTCCTTTAGGTGTGTTCTGTGCTTTTCTTTGAATGTTCTTCTCTGGAGAAACTGGTTTACTCCAGCTAGCTCCTGCTCTGTGGCCAATTCTGCCACAATTTTTGCATTGGTTATTCTTGCTCCAGCAATCAGCCTGTGAATGGCTCATTTTCGCACAGCAATGACACACCTGTTGCTGGGTAGACTTCCTTTGGGCAGCAGTCTGTTTATGGATTCTCATGCCGACTCAACCTGCAGCCTCCTTAGCAGCAAGTTCCATCAAAACGAACATCTCGAAGGCTGTTTTCAGACTTAAATTTTGTTCCATTAGCAATCTCCTCTGAATGGCTTCATTCCTTTACCCACAAATCAAGCAGTCTCAAATCGTATCATCCAGAGAGTCACCAAATTCACGATACTCTGTGAGGCGTTTGCAACAAACTGTGCTATATTCTTCCCTTCTAGCAGATTCCTTCTGCAAAACCAAAACAGCTCTGCAGTTATTAATGTTTTCGGTGAATAATGGCCCTCTAGTAACTTAACAAATTCTTAATAAGTTTGGTCACTGGGTTTCTCAGGTTGGATTAGACTTTGGAGTAAATTATAAGTTTTACTGCCAATGGTACTAAGCAAAGTCAGGGACCATAACATCTTCTGAAATCTTGTTGGCTAGGATAGTGTAGTGAAATCTTTCTGTATATGACTTACGATTTTCAGATTCTTCCACAAATGGGCCCGTGGCACCAGATTTTCCTGCCAGTTTTCAGTGATACCAGGATCTGCTCAAACTTTCCAGAGATAAATGGTTTTGTTAATAATGTTGAATAAGCCATTTGTCGCATCTTGGGATGCAAGAATATTTTTCTCTGTTCCCCTCTACCTCCGTGTCTTACTCTACTGCACATGGCGAGTTCTGCAGCCTGCAATCCATAGGGTGCCAGCTTTCCTTTTTTAGTTTGTGCCCGACAACTTTGCCGGTCCGATGCCAGGTGTGGGGTGCAATCGCTGACCTATTGTTGATCTGTATCAACGTCGACGGTTAAAAGCTTCAATTTTCTTTTCCTCTTCGGAAAATAATTTTTCGGATTCTTTCCTCGTCGCCAGTTTTCTTTTTAGACTATTGTGTATTGTACTTGCAGGATAAAAGAATGGAAATGCTGAAGCATGAGGGGTTAAACGCAATAATCAACAGAGGTATATTAGATGGCTGTGAATTGTACAAACACTCGGTCTAGACTGAGGGAAAGCCCACGAAGTAGCCGATTACATCATGGACTATCATGTGACTAAATTGTTAAAGTGACCATGCAACAACACAACAACACAGACATATAACAACAATGAAGCATAATTAACCCTCCTTTTTAAAGTCACACAGTCTGCCCTTTTGACCTGTATTTGCATTCTCAATGTAATCTTGTGACTTGTGTTTGCACAGTTCTGCCACTGGAAGTACTAGTGAAATATCTGAAGGTTACGAAAACTCGAAAAGGAGTGAATTTTCTTCTGCTAGCATAAAAAATATACTTACTTAAAATTCATTGTGAGGATTACGAGCAATGTTTATTGCCATTACTAATTGCCCTTCAGAACTTTACACTTTAATCACAAAACTGTAGTTTTGCAGAGAATGTAGTGTGCTGAATAAATGTACAGTGTAATGTATAAATGCAGTATAATGTACAACTACAGTATATTGTATAAATGCAGTGTAATATATAAATTATACATAATAATAATCTTTATTTATGTCACAAGTAGGCTTACATTAACACTGCAATAAAGTTACTGTGAAAGTCCCCTAGTCGCCACACACCAGTGCCTGTTCGGGTACACTGAGGGAGAATTCAGAATCCCAATTTACCTAACAGCACGGCTGGGATTCTCCGAGCCTGCGCCGGGTCGGTGATTCGCCGGGGTGCACGAGAATCCCGCCATGCCGCTTCGATGCCGGGCCGTTGAAAGCGGCCCCCGCGGTGATTCTCCGTGCTCGATGGGCTGAGTCCCCATCGAGTCCTGCCGGCGTGGTTTACATATGGTCCAACCTGGCGGAACCTCTGCGTTCTGGCTGCGGTGGCCGCCCTGGTAGGGAATGGGGAAATCCGACTCCGGGGGGACCTCCAGGGTGGCCAGGCCCGAGATCGGGGGCTACCGATCGGCGGGCGCACTCATTCCGGGGGGCCCCATGTTCCTCCATGCCAGGCCTCTGTAGGGCTCCGCCATGTTGCGCGGGGGCCGGCACAGAGAGGACCGTCATGCGCATGAGCGGACCCGCGCCGCCCGTGCAGGGCCGGCTTTCGGCGCCGGAGCAACGCACAGCACTCCGCCGCCCTTCTAGCCCCCAAATTACTGGGTCTGGCAGCCCATTGACGCCGGCGTCGCTCACGCCAGTTTTGATGCCGGTGTTAACACTTGGCCGGGATATCGGAGAATCCCGGCACATGTCTTTCGGGACATGTGGGAGGAAACTGCCGCACCCGGAGGAAACCCACACAGACACGAGGAAAACTTGCAGGCTCCACACAGATAATGACCCAAGCGGGAATCGAACCTGGGACACTGGCGCTGTGTAGCAACAGTGCTAACCACGGTGCTACAGTGCTGTCCATAATTATAAAGCGGGGCCAGTTTAGCTCACTTGACTAAACAGCTGGCTCGTGATGCAAGGCAAGCAGTGTGGGTTCAATTCCCATATTGTTGAGGTTATTCATGAAGTCCCGCCTTCTCAACGCTGCCCCTCACTACCTGTCAGCTCTCCCTGTCAAAGGGGAAAGCAGCCTCTGGTCATCTGGGACTATGGCGACTTTACCTTACCTAATATATAAATGCAGTGTATTCCACAAATACAATGACCTGGATTGTCTGCCCAGTGACCAGGCAGAGAATCCAACATCCGCCGAAAATTGAGGTTCGCGCCCAGTGCCGAACCAAAAGACATGTTCCTGTTTTGCGCCCGGTGCCGGCAGCAAGCAAATCTGGTATTTGCATGAATTTACATATCATTACCAGGTTTGACATGGGTTGCGGCAGCCACTGTCAACAGGGATGGAGGCATGAGGATAGAGGCTCCCCGGTAACGCTCACTGATGGCATGAGGGGCGCATTTGGTAGGCAATGGGGGTACAGCTGAGGGGTGGGGGTGGGGTTGAGGGGGCTGGTGTGGTAATGGGGATGGTGAAGGATGATGGGTAACTCACTGGGTAAGCTGTCCTCCATGGTTCCCTCTTGCTTCTGCCCCCAATCCCTGCTGCCTCTGAGGCTGGCTCCAGGTGGAATGTCAGATTGTCCTCGGGGCCCTGCGCCGTGCCATCCTTCAACACCCACGCCCCAAACCACCAACCTCCCACAGCCCCCACACGGCAAACCTTCTACACCCAGCACAGCCCATTCCTCACACCCTTCAGTCAGAGGATTGAGGCAGGTTGAAATTTTGGTGCAACTGTGTTTCATTGTGACTATGTACAGTATTGTGCCCTCCCCCTTACCTCTAACCTATGTGCTGTACCCGGGACAACTTAACTGCTGTCTAACGTCTTAAACCTATGTGCTCTACCGCTCCTTCTATGTGTTTCCCCAGACAGCACATCAGACATGGAGGCAGCCTGCTGTATTTCTCGCCCTGTGACCTGAGGTGCCTTTGGCGGCCGTTCTCTGGAGGACCTTGACCTGGATGGGCATGGCCGACTTTCGGGTGTCACAGACAATGAGGTGCCATCCTCTTCTGCCTGCTGCTCATCAGATGTGCCAGTGTCAAGTGGGGGGACTCAGAAACGCTGGGGCGTTCAGCACCTCTCCTGAAGGGGCGCCATCATGGACCCCATCACTTCCTCCTCCCTCGGGGGGCTCCAGGTCTGTTCATGAAAACTGCTCCATTTCGTTCAGTTGACAGAGCACTGCAGGAACTCTTGGGATGTTTCTATGAGGTCTGTTAGGAGGCAGCAGCAGGAAATCTGCTTACTTCCGTCATTTTCAAATTGAAGAAAGCTTTTCACACTGTTACATAAATGTACACACAGAGCTGTGCTCTGACTGCAGATAAAGAGAACACGCAAAACGTCACTCTGCCAGAGAGCTTTTTAAATTGAAAATGTTGATTGCACATCAGCTGCAGTGTAATTGCAACTGACCCCCAACACTTGTAGGATACAGTACCATTAGGTGTAATGGAGCTCTACTAATGCCATGGAGCGGGTATAGCCAGCTCAATATTTTGATGGATATTTGCATATTAGTAATATGTACTCAGGTTTTCTGTTATATTGAGTGCGATTCTCCGCAAAGATTTCTTTTTTCTGTTTTTTTAATATAAATTTAGAGTACCCAATTATTTTTTTTCAAATTGAGGGGCAATTTAGCATGGCCAATCTATCTAACCTGCACATCTTTGGGTTGTGGGAGTGAAACCCACGCAGACACGGGGAGAATGTGCAAACTCCACATGGACAGTGAACTGGGGCCGGGATGGAAACCAGGTCCTCGGCGCCATGAGGCAGCAGTGCTAACCACTGTGCCATTCTGGAACGATTTCTAAGTGTTGTTGCGACTGGGAACTGCCGTAAGCTTCTATATACTGTGTTTGTACGTTATATGGCATTATTCAACGTTAATTGGTCCACAGGCTTCTCACCACGAATGAAGGCTCGCCAGCTGATTCGCAGGACCGCGCTCGTCAGCCCCCCACTAATAAGGTCGAGCAGCATTTAAACTGCACTTGCTCAGCCAATCCCAGCCAGCTCACAACAATGGCGCCCAGGAGACCGGGCGAAGATTTGGGGTGCATGTCTGGGAGGCTCCTAGATGCTGTGGAGGCCACGAGGGATGTCCTGTTCCCCTGAGGATCCCGGAGGGTCAGCCATAGGGCAGCAAGTGCTGCCTGAGATGAGGTAGAGGTGGCTGTGAGCGCCAAGCGTGTGACCAGGTGGACTGACCTCCAGTGCCGGGAAAAGGACAATGATCTTCACCGGACAGCATGGGTGAGTAGACACCAACGCCCCCACGGAGACCTTCCCACGCCCAGGCAATCATCTAGCCCCCCCAGCTCTCATGCGACCCCCGACCCTACTTCGACCCCCCTCTGCCTTCAACATCCCTAACCCTTCCTAAACACCCTCCCTCTCCTTTCAACCCCCCAACTCTTCTTTCACCCCCCTCCCACCACTGTGAAGCAGGCGTGTGGCTTACGATGCCCTCTCTGTGTCTCCTCAGGAAAAGCGCTCCCACAATCGCCGGGAGAACGCCCAGACTGACGGAGGGGTGATGGACATAAGAATCCTCACCACCTTCGATGAGCGGGCCCTGGAGCTGACTGGGGTGGCCAAGGACAGATCGGTCATCCACACGGAGGCTGAGGGACGCCACAGAAGTGAGGAACCACTGGGCCTCAGCCAAAGGACCTGTCAAACATGTTATTATCTTACTGACTGACCCATCCCTCCAACTGACCACATGTCTATTCTCCCGCAGGTCCTCCAGCCGATGGCACCGACTATACCCGGGTGGCCACTTCTCCAGCCTCCCAGGAGACCTCCTTAGAGGAGAGTTCCAAGGTTCCAAGGAAGACACAATCAAGGAGTCACAGCTGTCACCCGCTCCCCTCACCAGCACAGATACACACACTTCAGTGGGAAATGTTAGTGGTCAGGCTTCTGGTGCACAATCTGGTGAGCACCGCACTGCTGCTGATGCACATCAGGTGGAGGCAGGAACCCCCGGGCGAGACATTAGTCAGAAGCCTGCTGGATCCCAGTCTGATGCTGAGCCTGTGGAAGAGGTCATCCTGGAGCTGTTGGAGATGTTAGGGAGTGACCGGGACATCCAGAGGGAGATGTCTGCAACACTCTAGCAGGTCTATAGCAGCTTGGAGGTTTCCCAGAGGCTAGGGGCGCAGAAGATGCCATGGCAATGCCTGGCACCGAGGCCAACACTGCTAGGGTGGCGACCAGCTCCTTCTGTGCATGTCTGTTTGGATCAATGTTTGTTACATATTGTGGTAGAATACTATTCTGCTGCTGCTGATGGCCCACAGAGCCTCAAGGATATCAATTGTGGGTGGCTAGATTTATACAGGAGAACCTGGATGCACAAGCGCTGCACAGTCGGTGACAACCATGGCTAAGGGTCTTGGCAGAATGTCTGACTCGCTGGGTGACGTGACTCAGTACTAGGCTGACTTTGATTAGGTTCTGCGGGACTTGGGAATGGGAATGACTGAGGCGCTGCAAAAGCATGTCCCAGTCACTGAGGAGCATCGCCGAGGGTGTCGACACCATGGTGCAGACATCGGTGAACCACCAGGGGTGGCGGAGTCAGATGATGTAAGGGCAGCCGGGATTCGAACCAGCTACCTCTCCATCCCAAGGTGAACCCCAGGGCCCTATGGGCACCGAGCGGGAAGAGAGGGCGCCCGATGCCAACCCGGACCTATCCCATGGAGCGGCATTGGTGGCCACCAGCACCCCCGAGTTTCACCCCTCTGATGAGGCCGCGTTTCACAGCCAGCACATGGGGCAGGGCGACACGGCTGTGCACGTGCCGCCAACAAGTGAGCCGGGGCCCTCCAGCTCCTGAGCCCCCAGAGGACGGCCACCAGGGCATCAAAGGTTCAAAGGCCATGGGATGAGGTAAGCAGCTGTGTGCCTCCGCCTCTGATGTGCATCCTGGGGACAAATCTAGACGTAGTGGTAGAGCTAGGAGGGCCAAGCACATTGAGGATCACTGAGGGCACCGGAGGAGGGGGGACGTGGTGGGGGAGATAGGTAGGGGGTGAGGGGGGGTGGGGGAGGGAGGGGGCAGCACCATTGGGAGAGTGGAGAATTGTTACACACAATAAGCATTCTTGTATACAACTAGGGTGATGGCTCTGTCACTTTCTTCCGCAATGTGGACCGATCTCTGAACCCTTGACCCTTCTCTCCAGGCATCCCCCCTCTTAGTGGCACTTATCTACTCTCCAGCCATAGACATGTCTCTGGAGCTGCGTCCCACCCCTGGATGTTCAGATGTTAGCTGCTGCTTGTGTGGTGATGCCTCCCGCAGTGTTCAAGCATAGTGTCCAGGCATCAAGGTGAGATTCGGATGCGAGGTAATGACTCCCACATGCTGCATGGCCCGCCCGCCCAAGGGAATCCACTTGGGTTGTGTGACGTGCTCACTGAACCCTGATTGTCAATTCCCTATTAGCAATAGCCTTCAGCCACATGGGCCGCAATGAGATAGTGGGGGGGACGTGCTGCGGGGGATAACTGGGAGGCAACTGCCTACGGCACCACCATGCCGACCCCAGGTCATATGTACCAGTCCCTGCCCGTCTGCCCCACCTCAGCAGTTGGTGGGGGTTATAGGTGGTCGGTGGGGCAGAAGGGCAGGGACGGGTACAGTTACCCCCCCAGCACAGCCCCCCCACCATCCCATTGCAGCCCACCCCTGCGGAGGGTCACCCACCCCCAGCCGAGAGTTCCCACCCCCCACTGAGCACTGGGGTTGCAAGCACAGCTCCTGGGCTCTTTCCCTGTGAACAAAGATGGCTACTCATCTCCTCAGCTCCCCACAGAAGCCCTTCTGCTAGGTTCATGCTTTTCAGATGGAGTACTAATCAGCGCCAGCGTGACCACTTGCTGGGGAGGCCGCTGAATCATGTGAGGCCGTTGTATATGGGGTGGTTCTCGTTTATTGTATGGAAATAGGGCTTAAGTGGTGATAATTGGTTTCTCGCCGCGCCGAGATCCAGATTTTGCCAATGGGATCGAGCCGGTTGCATCGCAAGCTGCTTGGAATCTGGCGTGGTTCTCATTTTCGACCTCTCGCGCTATTCTCCGGCCTCGTTTCACTTGAGCAAGAGAGCAATGAGGCCGGAGAATCGCCCCATTACATTTTCAACAGTTCATTGACTGTTTTCATGATGTTGATAAAATAACCATGTCATGTGAAATGGTTAGGACTTTAAAATAAAGTCAAATATTTTGAAGAAATTTGAATTCATGGAATGCTGGTTGGATGGATTAACTTCTGGTTAAGTCTCATTCAAAATTCTGAATGCCAATCTCTACTAACTTTATTGGAAAAAATCTGAGATAAATAAAAGCCGTCAATTTAGTTGGCTAAGTAAAGGAGAAAACAGTATGCATTTATTTACATTTTATAAATTTTCTTCTCAACCCATTTCAGTTCATCTCAGTATGTAGCTTAGTTATTTTTGAAAGCCATTGTCAAGCTCACTTGAGGTGACTGCTCTGGGTTTAAGGTTCAAATATTTTAATACCCTCTTTCACAGAATAGTATTCATAGAATCTATTGTAGGAAGTCTTACAACACCAGGTTAAAGTCCAACAGGTTTGTTTCTATGTCACTAGCTTCCGGAGCGCTGCTCCTTCCTCAGGTGAATGAGGATTTACCTGAGGAAGGAGCTGTGCTCCGAAAGCTAGTGACATCGAAACAAACCTGTTGGACTTTAACCTGGTGTTGTAAGACTTCTTACTGTGCTCACCCCAGTCCAACGCCGGCATCTCCACATCATAGAATCTATAGAATCGCTGCAGTGCAGAAGGAGGCCATTTGGATCTGCACCGACACTTCGAAAGAGCACCCTACATAGGCCCGGTTTTTGAAAGTCCATGTACACTGCATCAACTGTATTACCTTCATAAGCACTCTCTGTTACCTCATTTAAAAACTCAATCAAATTAGTTAAATATGATTTGCTCTATCAAATCTATGCTGTTCTTCAAAATTATTTATCCAAGTGACTGTTAATTTTTAATTTTTCATGAATCCTAAATATCCAAAATGTATAGATTTCAGTGCACAGGATATCTTGACTTTTGGATATTTAGAAAATATTATCCACATAAGATGAAGTTCTGTTTGACGCCTAATTCTGAACTGATATATCGTTAATTACTGGGAATCTAGAAAAATTCAAAGGGAAGTCTAAACTGTGATGATTGGTCTGAACCTGCAGGATTCTCCATCGGCGGGATCCCCCGCTTCGCCGGCAGTGCACCCACGCCTGTTGGTTTCCCGACGGCGTGGGGGGCCAGAATGGGAAACCCCATTGGTCGGCTGCCGGAACAGAGGTTCCCGCTGCCGGCGGGGGTAGTTCACGCTGGAAAACGGATGTGGCGGGACAAAGAATCACGCCCCTGGTTTTTGTTCAGTATTCATTTGTACATTTGACCAGGATGGAGAATAATGTGGGTTAAAAGCCAGACTCTCTGAATGAAAAGCAAGGTGAGGTACCACCACAACTGCTGCTACCATCTGCCAATATATGTTAGCCCTCTGCATCTACACATCCGCTTGTCTTTCTTCTGACACTTTTTCTTAACAGTTTTCTTCTTTATTGGCTTCTTGCTAACCCTTTGCCTGCTGCCTCTGAATCTCTCTGATGTTCTGTTTTCCCTCTGGCACATACATTTTATTATGCATTGCGAACCATTGGTGCAGATTTTTCTGGGACTTATGCCATTGATCTTTAAACGGTGTAAGAGAAAGAACAATAAATGACTTGCACTGTGTATTAGGATAGATTTTCCTGGGACTTTTGCATTCCTCTGCCAATCCCATTGTCGAAAACAGTTAGAAGGAAATTATCACAACTCCGCCTCCAATTCCATCAATGGCAATCACCATTTTCCTACATTTAAACTGGTATTCACACTGCTGCCACTTAGACCTAAGAACAATAATCCAAGTAGCCTGCTAACAGCATGATGCTTTGCTCGAAGATTGGGATGGAAAAATTAAAGCCAGCATTAAATCAATTTGAATAAAGAGTTGCACCTGAACTATCAGAAGAACTACAGCTGCAATAATTATCGTTGATAGCATAAAGCAGGGCCAACACTTCTTGGCACACAAATGTTGTCTTTATCAGCAGTCAATTGGTCTATGATAGTTGAGTAGCCATGCATATGTTGCAATTGCATACACCCATACTCATATAAATGTTGTGCATTACACTGATAATTTTGTTAATTATCTTTAAATCATATAGAATTTATCTTAACCAGCTGATTCATTATTTAATAACTGTGTTTTAACAAACAAGGTAAAATCTGTAGTTTCAGCATGAACAATAACAATTTTGGACAGATTCTCCTACTGATCCCTAACTAGGAATTGACGCCACTGTCTCAACACTCAGAGAAGTCCAGCTTCAGGAAGCTTGTATGTATCCAAAATCTAGGAGAATAAATTTTGGATTTGTAGCTTACTGGAGATCATGCTAAGGGAGCTGACCGGCCTCAGTCAAGGGTGTGGTGGTATCATGGTCAATAGGGTACATGTGTGGGCATCACCTACATGCACCAGAAGCAACTGAAGTGGTGCGATCCTAATGTCACTCAGCAGCACTTTTTCCAAATTTGGATCATGGAGGTTTATTCAGCAAATTTGCTCATCACTCATCAAAGGTCAAGCATTAAGCTGCAAGAAGGGCCCGACTACCTGTGTTACTTAAAGGGCCAGGCAGGAAAGGGGATTATGAAGTCTCTGGATGTACCCTGGAGTGTTTTTGGAGGTGGTGCATTGTTGGATTTGACAGGGTGTTTTGCTGTGTCCTCACAGTGAGAGTAAAGGATTTGGTGAACCAGTCCATACGAAGACTGCAATATCAGTGCCTCGTTGTCTGAAATGCAACGGGAAGATGGAGCAGAGGCTGCGAAGAAGGGAAGCTCTGCACAATATCATCTGCCAAATTGGAACTGGACTCCCTCATGCAGGAGGCTATCTGGCCGGTCAGCCATGGTACCCAACTTCTTGGTGTGCAAGCCCCTGGAGCAGAACTCGCTTGAGACATCACCCTCTAATGAGCTGGCAAATGAGCCACCCTTACCCAAGGCCTGGCTGCAACCCAAGCAAACACAGTGACTCACCATGTGCTGATTTCAACTGTGGGTGGCACGGTGGCACAGTGGTTACCAGTGCTGCCTCACAGAGCCAGTGCCCCAGGTTCGATTCCGGCTTCGGCTGACCGTGTAGAGTTTGCACTTTCTCTCCGTGTCTGCGTGGGTTACCTCCGGGTGCTCCAGTTTCCTCCCACAGTCCAAAGATGTGCAGGTTAGGTGGATTGGCCATGATAAATTGCCCCTTACTGTCCACAAAGTTAGGAGGGGTTACTGGGTTACGGGGATAGGGCGGAGGGGTGGGTTTAAATAGGGTGCTCTTTCCAAGGGCTGGTGCAGACTTAATGGGCTGAATGGCCCCCTTCTGCACTGTAAATTCTATGATTGTGTGATTCTATGATTCTATACTATCTGAGGTGGCGACTGAATGTGAGATCATATGGTGCCACCTTTTTCATCAGTCCTGTGCTGTTGCTCTCCCTCTCTCTCTCTTCAGGCTGCCACGGCTGAGCTGCTGGCAATTCTTGAGTGGCTGAAAGCAGGATCTGAGAAAGGAAGTTTAGGTTGAGAAAGGGGTTTGTGTGCAAAACAGAAGATCCATGGTTGCACCATCAGCTGTTTGTTCATTGTACCAGCATTTAGGATGAGGGTGATCTGGGAGTTTAAAGGAGCATACTATCATTCCTCAATAGTCTCAGCTACGTCAGATTCAATCCATGATATGAAGAACCATCTCCTCTTATAGGGCTGAGGACATCCAGGCAATCTAGTTCCTGCTGGTGCAATCTGCTGCCTTCTATTGTATGCCATCTCATCCTGCAAAGAGAGGGCAAATGCTTGTATTTATGTAAGATTGCATTTGGGTGATTGCCTTCCATAGTCGAATAGCTGAAGTTATGTGCAGACTGTGAAAAGCAGGTGTGTGGCTGGCAGTATCGGTAGGTGTGTGAGAATGGGATGGAGTATCTGATGTTCTGGCTGTCATGGAGTGCTGCTTGGTGAGTAATGGGGATGTAGTACGGTCTGAGAAGCTTGTGGTGTGTTGGGTAGGAATCTGCTTCGAGGATGCATTTGGTGACCTTGATCACTTACGTTATGTCATTAGATTTCTAATGGCACAGCTGCCAGGTCCCCGAGGCCAGACTCCACCATGGAACCACGGAATCTCCTGTCCACCTCCAACACTGAAGCCTCCAGGGTCACATCCATAATTCTAGTCCTTCACTTTCTGTCCTGGTATTCTGGCTCCTTATTTAGATTTACAGGAATAGCACTCAGCAGCAGCTCCTGTAATTCAGTTCACCTTCACTGTAAGAGGGATTGAGGTTGGATGCACTGTATATGATAACACATGCTGCTTGGATGGAAATCTGCTGAGGGCTCAGGCAGCCAGTAGCATGGCAGATCTTTGGGCCTACAGTCAGGCGCTGCTAGCATGAAATTTGTGTGGTGCCTATATCTCCACTTTAATGGATGCAGGGCAGGCTGTGAATCATGCCCCTCACACCAAAAAAACAGTGCAGAACATCTTACAGCACTGTATTTTCACATGGCACAGAGGAATGTAATTGTGAGGACCAATTGTTCAAATATTATGATCCAGAACTAACAGAATACAAATCTCTGACTAGCTGAGATTCAGGCAAAGCTCCCTGGAATTTCTAAGTCCTAGTTTACCGTTAAAAGACAAGGATGGTTTTTTAAATGGTTGGGGGAGGGGGCCAAATTCAGATTTGTACAGAACTTCCTTGCAGATTGCTCTGAGGTTTGTCGATACTTGAGATATTAAAGACCTCATGCAACCAGATCACATGCAGTAAGGATGAATAAGAATAGGGTTTTGTTGTACCAATCCATTTTGTGGACAGATCAATATTTTATTTGTTTTACAGAAAAAGAACTTTTAAAAGTTTCTGTTTAAAATTTGGTAAAGCCAGTCCCAATTGTAGGAATTGGCAGGATTGATTTAAAGTTAAAGTTGTCACTGAATTGCACTGTAGCATTACACCACCATGGTAAAGAAATAGTAACATTAGTGGTGGGATTGACCCATTGACTTATGATTCGCCACCAAGTTTCACTTAGAACTGTAGAACATGCGGAACAGCGAGATTGGCATGCTCGGAAGAGGATTGTGCAGTAAACGTTGCCGATCTCACTGGTCCACTAAAATCTAGGCCAATGAGTCAAACTCACAGAGACCAAGTGAAGAACGCAGATTTACAGTAAATCATTCTTTAAAATCAAGGGCTTCCCTGATCCTGGTGGCCTTCGTTAAATGCCTGCCCTTTACTGTGGTGTACAGACAACGCCTACACGCTGATGTAGTGGGTCCAAAATGAAAGCCACAAATCGCCATGAGCACATCTGTTAACTGAAATGTGGTGTGGGAGATTCTCTTTGACGTTTAAAAAGGTTTCTGGGCAGATTAGTCATGTACATCGAAAGTGTTGTATGGAATATAGGTTCATTAAAAGAAACAGAATCACTCAGAGAGAGCAGACCCAGATTTCAGGTAGTAAACGTGTTCACAACAAGCATACGACAATGACAGAACCCATCCTGTGGTCAGCGACCGTAACCAGTTTGTGTAATATAAGCCGACCACAGAAGTGACTCACATCCACTTTAACATTCTGTACACTTCCATTTACAGTAAAGCGTCTGTAACAAATACTGTAACAAAGAGGGAAGGAGACATTGATACTCCTAAACTTAATAGAAATACACCGAAACAAAGTATTTCAGATCGAGTTATTTAAGAGAAATGACATTTGAAAACCGGGGGCTGGGTTCTCAGAGAGTTGTGATGCTGGTTTTGAGGCGAAGGTGTCGGTAATTTTGTGCGACTGTGCCGGTCTGCCAGCATATTCTCACCTCCTGCATATTGTCATGGAGGCTGTTTCAGGAGGTGAGGGGGTGATGACGGCTACCCACTTGGCAGCAGCAGCCCAGCCAATTAGGACAATTAACATGCCTTATTGAGGGCACTCATCAAGCATTGTCCAGGGTTCCCAGGTGGCAGGTAGGCCCTTCGCCGAGGTGAAAATGCTGCCAATGGATAGAAATGGCCTCCCAGTCGCACACAAAGAAACCAGCGATGCCCCCCCCCCCCCCCCCCATAATTGCGTAAAGATCCCAGCCGTAGTTGTGGAAGGGCTTCTGCACCACAATAACAGCCAGGCAGCTGCAGCCATTTCGATTGCCATACATTGAATGGTCCTCCGTCACCCACTTGTTCTCCCACCTGCATTGGCAGCACCTGTCTGTCATTCTGTACTAGATGAGACATCCAGAGCCCACCACTGAATTGTCTGCCTCCTCTAAAACCTCCCTAAGAACCTCCTACTGGCTTTCCTGAGGCAGAATTAGGACTCGGGATCAAAAATCCTGTCCCATATCTTATTTCCAGTTGATTTCCCATGGAATTAATATGGTGTTAACCTGGCCTGTGACTGGTGGAAAGAACAAAACCAGTTTTGAAATTTTTGACAGTCAAATTCCTTTAATTTACTTCATTATTTTTCTCTATCAGCACTGAACAGTGTATATGTATACAGATGCTCAATATATAATGGCATAGATGTAGTTAAGGGGGAGCGAGATAAACTCATGAAGGAGGAATGAATGGAAGGATATGCTGATAGAGTTAGATAAAGAGGGGCAGGAAGAGGCCCGTGTGCAGCATAGAAATTGGCAAGGACCAGTTGGGCCAGATGGTTTGTTCCTGTGCTGTCTATTCTATGTAATTCTCAGTAATTATGAACACAGTGCTTTAAAGGAATGAACATTTGTACATTGAATCAGATTGAATTTATAAAATTGTGCCTCGTTAAAGAAGATTGCACAATTGCATGTTGGGGAAATATCCTGGCAAACAGCATGCAAGGGGCTTGGGTTGTGATAACAGTTCATACAAACATCCGTTGAGGAGGGGAGGGAGAGATTGTCTGGCTGCCGTCCTAATTGGGAGAGTTTTCCAACAGCAGGATTGTATTGAATGTTTTGTATTTAGGTTGGCAGTCATTGCCAGCCTCCAGGCAGCAGCTACAATGCTGTTTATTTGTGTAGTGACCAGGAGAAAGGCCTGGTCAGTTGTGAGGCTGTGACATGTTCCACAGTGCAAAAAGTGAGCTTATGTTTTAAAACACCGCTTAGAAAGAACATGAACGGCATCTTTATCATTTTGTGTTTTGAGAAGAGGGGGGGAAAACTATGATTCACTGTTTTGTAACTTATATTGTTCTGTCATCTATTTTACAAAAGCTTGACATGTAACAGAGCTGAATGTCATTCTTGTCAGTAAGTTTTACGATCTGCTTTTTGAAGAGTGGAGAATCACATGGAGAGCCATGATGGCCGGAATTTTCCAGCCCATCCCGCTGCGGGATCTACCAGTTCCGAACCTCCGCTGCGGGATTCTCAGCTGCGGTGGTGGGAGTGGGGGGGGGGGGGTGCATGAAACAGGAAACTCCGTTGACAGTGGCGGGGCCAGATGATCCCACTGTTGGCCAATGGCGGGCTATCACAGTGGAGGTAGGCACGGAAAATCGTACCCAATACATTTGAGTACAGAGTGAAGGGGTAGAAACCCCCAGTCTTGACGGCAACCAGAAACATGCCCACAGGGCTACCTAATTATATAGGGGGCAAAATATCTGTTTCCTGACAACAGGATAAACATGTCAAGGGGGTTAAATTTCCCCGACAAACAATGTGGGTTCCACCATGCCAGAATTAAGTTCCATCCTCCAAATTAAGTTTCCTGCCAGCAAGAATTTAGAGCAGTTTTACGACTGTATGTAAATGACATGCACCTGGCACCTTTACCTCTCCCATTACTTTGAGGTCAGTAGATGTTGCTTTCGCCTCCCTGAGGGCCTCATACAACTTCACTCATATCGAGTGCCAGTAGCAAAAACTGTGCCAAGTCTGGACACAGGAGGTAGGCGAAGCCTGGAGTGGGGGTGTGGATAAAATGGACGGGTGGAACGAAATAGGCAGGCTTACCCGGAAAGGTGGAGATGTGGGGGGAGAGGAGTGGGGCAATGTCTTGGGAAGCAGGGCAAAGTGTCTCAAAGGGTGGGGTCAGTAGTATCCGGTACTGGCGGGAGTTTAACTTGGGTACAGGTGATAGAAGGGAACAGACGCAACCTATGGAAAGAGTGGGATGCGGTAGGGTGGCAGGTCCAGAATGAGAGTCTCGTTGGTAAAAGTCTCATGTGGGGAGGGGGAGGGGGTGGAGGGGGATGAGAACGCTAGCTCGGATAACAGGAAAGGGCAGGGTCAGGGTGGGCATGGGATTGATAACGTGTGTCGGCTCAGAGGGGAAGGAAGGTATGTTGGAGGTGGATCATGATAGGGTCCAGGGTAACTGGGTGCAGCGGAGGAAGGTTCAAGGTTTACAGCAAGGAAAGGAAAGATGATACTGGATTGACCACAGGCGATTTGCGGATGTTGGTGGGTGACAGGGGAAGGATAGAAGGTGGTGAGCTGAGTGTGGAAAGTGACAAACAACAATTTCAAATTTGACCTTGGCCACGTGGTTAGTTAGTCAGTGCGATCACTTTACGTGGGGGCCTTTTTGTGTGGGGGCATTTTATGGTCAGTACAATTGGCCAACTAAAGGGACACTCCAGTACTTATGAGGCAACTGCATGTCAAAGGTGCTCAGTTGTGTTCTTCTCTCTATGGTTAAACTCTCACTGCAGAAGATTTGTTCCTGATGCATGGGTTTCATAACACTGAGATTTCAACAAGGTGTGGAGCTGCCGTTCATTCTGTCCCATTTGCCATCAGCTGCAGTCAGAGGCAGGGAGGGAGGGCAGTGGAATGCTCCAAATCTCCATCCTTCCAGCTGAATGGTCCTGGCTGTCAGGGGATCATGTGGTTGGTCTTTCTTTGCTGCCAAGACAATGGTCTCTCTACAGAGTCTTGAGGGTAATGGAGACAAATAATAAAGTGCCACTGAGGCCTCCCACACATGGCTCTCAGTATATTGGTCAAAGAGAATGGGCGGGATTCTCCGTCGACCAACACCGCAATAGGGAAACACGATTGGGCGGAGAATCGTTTCCAACGCCGAAATTGCGGCATGTGCCTCTTTGAAGCAAAATCGCGACTCTCCAACGCCTCGACAGCAGCGCCAATGTGGTCCAACGGGCTCCGATGGGCCAAATTGCCGACGGCACGGTTCACTTGTGCTTTCAAAATTCGTTAAACCGGTGTCATGGCTGATAAGGGAGAGAGAGGGGGCACGTAAAGTGTCCAACATTGCCATAGTTATCTGACAGTTGTTCCGCTAGCTGGGGGACTTCTGCCAGGCCAGGGGAAATAGCGGGTGGTGTTCCAGGAGGTGGGCTGTGGGGTCAGAGTAGACGGAGAGGGAACACCGCTGCTGCGGCCTGCAAGGCGGCCATGCAGCTGCGCATGCCGCTGTCAGCCCACTGTGAACTTGGGGACATGGGTCATATGGATATCCCCCCAAGGCACCCCTCTAGGTGTCCTCTGGCCCCAGTCGACCCATCAGCAGGATGGGCGCACGCCAGTGCAACCAGTGCCATCTTGTTGGCTTGCATGGTATGTGTGAAAATTGTAATGTGTATATAGATGGCTGCAGCTTGTCAGCCTCCTGAGTGTCAATCGCGAATCCGGCGAATCCTGCACCGTTTCACATTGGAATCGATTGTGTTCCATGTGGCACGGGTGCGAGCCCCAAAACAGTCACTGAATCAGTCCAGGAGCGGTGCCAGTTTTGCTGTCGTGGAAGTCCACGAATCCTGCCCCAGCATCAACACTTAGTCTCAGGAATGGAGAATCCAGCCCAATATCTTTATATACAGTCATGTATGAATGGGAGGAACACAAATCTCTGCTCCTCCAAGATGTGCTTTTCCTGGAAGGGATGGGATGGAGTGAGGACGCCATGTTTAGATGGAGGCCAGGTGAAAGGATTAGCACTGGCCTACAGGCTATGAAATAGAAGGAAACCTGGAAAGGACCTGGTCACTAAATCACTTCAATTTGTTCACATACCCATTGAGGCACTGTTGATGCAGGCTGCAGGCAACCCTGTCTTGGTAATGGCTGTCATCCAGAGGAGGAGGAGGAGGAGAAGAGAGTCCATTGTAGGTTGGCACAGGGCCAGGAGGGGCAAGGGCCTGAGCAGTAAGAAGCAGTGAGACATTTGGAAGGTCAAGATGCTGGCGAACATGGACCACTGCAATGGGGAGAATTGGCCCGATCATGAGTTATCACCGGCAATACTGCCAGTGTGGCCACTAGGTCTCTGGAGGAGTAACGTGGAGCTCCTGGCTTGCACTAATTGACTGCCTGTCCAGGTTCCCTTTAAATATGGCACCAGGGCATTGGACCCCAAGAGGTGACAACAGGGCTGCCGACTTCCTGCCCATCCCGCCACGGGATCTGCCGAGCTCCTTGCAGATGCACAATTTATAAATTGAAGAGTAGAGGATCGTGGGTGTTTAGCTGTCCCACTGCTCAGTGGGAATCGCGTTGGTGTTCCCGCCCGCGCCCAGACTTAGACCCCAGAGCGGAAGTTTCCAAATATTTTGATTACAATCTCTGGGGAACTGTCCAGTGTAAAAATTCTAAAACTATTATCAAAGACATTCCTTCCATGAGCTTCCCAAGTTCTTGTCTGTAGTGATTCAATTTTCACTACATATGCCTGCAGTTTGTTCCCATAAAAGCTGATGACTTTCTAAGAAGGAATCTAACTTGACGCTACCTCATGTTTCACTATGCTAATGTGAATTAAGCATGCTAGTTAGCTCGGATCATGAGCCCGCGCCCTACACTCCTGACCTGGCTGCATGTTCCAGCCCTCCGCAATGTACATGGAGTCAGATCAGCTTTTAAAGGGCCTGTGATTCGCAATCCCTCAGAGGTGTCTTTAATAGCCTATATGAGGGAAGCTTTAGAAATTTAAGTTAAAAAGGACTTACCCTGGACCCCCATGCCAAGCTATGCCCCTGCACCCACCCCACATGGTCCCTCGTCTGCTCCATGTCAAGCTATGGCATTTTCATGTCCAATCTCTCACCATACACTCGGTACAGAACCAACGAACCCTATACTGACAATGGAATGTTTAAAAAGAAAGCTTCACAGGTCACATGATGTGAGCACGGGAGCAGTTGCATATTCACGAGCTCCAGCTCTGCTCTCCTTTTGTCCTTTATTTCATTCTGGTGGACATCCAGGGCTGAATTCGCCGCCGGCAGAATGCTCCATTTTGCCGGCAGCCCGGGGGTTTCCCGACGGTGTGGGACTGACGAATGTGATATAAAATAGTTACTTTAAAGATATTAGTTACTGTAATGTAGATATAGGCCGGTCTAATTCATGTTAGTTCACAGACAAAGGATTTCAGAGAGCATGGCAAAGGAGGGGGGATGGGGTGTTTAGGGTATGAGGAGAAAAGGATGCTGGGTAATAAGAGGCCAGGAGAAGGAATGAGAAGTGAGCCAATTAGGATGTATGGCCAGGTCAGGAGGGGTATAGGATGACCTATGGGAGTTGTGTATGTGAAACTTGATGCCATTTGAATGTGTTGGTAGAGATTTCTTTGTTCTTCAGAAGCACTCGATTCTGGAGACCTAGAAGACTGCTTGTGTCCTGAGTGTCTGTGAAACGAGTCAGACTTGCAAGTCGAATAAAAATAACGAATGCTATGCCTACAAATCCATCTCGAGTTTTATTGAGGCCAGACTGACGGGTAAAGAATTTATAATTTCTCAGGGCTGCCCCACAACGGGAAACCCCATTGACCAGCCGGTGTAACGGAGCATCCCGCCGGCATGCTGAAACAGAAATGTGGCGCGGCGGGGCGGAGAATCCAACCCCTAAAATTTGCTATCTCTAGGGTTATATGGCTTACGCCATGTGCCTGGAGGCTCCTGATTGGTGATTTGCAAGAAGAGCTGAGATAAATGGTAAAACTCCTCATTTCTTTGTGCGGTTGGAGTGGGCTGGGGTGGGGTCCAGATTGCAGTGGTGCTGTTACTATTGAGCAGTGTCTTCCTTCGGTGCTGCTGTGCA
Source organism: Scyliorhinus torazame (assembly GCF_047496885.1). Lineage (NCBI taxonomy): Eukaryota > Metazoa > Chordata > Chondrichthyes > Carcharhiniformes > Scyliorhinidae > Scyliorhinus > Scyliorhinus torazame. The sequence goes on from NC_092709.1 coordinate 130,142,162, forward strand.
CATCCAGATGATGGCCGCCATTGAAAATGTTGTCTTGGATGAAAATTCTTGCTCTGCGGTGTAGGTCATCAGAGTTCACTTGGAGGAATTGCGGGGTATCTTTGGGAGAGCGGTGGAGACGTGTGAGAGAGTTCTTGCACTTGTAAGAGCACTTTCCCTGGTGAGGGGCCGCCTTTGTGTTGTTAAGATCCTGCTGCATGGTGTGTCGTTTATCCTGACGGATAAGGAAGGCAGGGGCCCAGCAAGGTGTGTTTGTGGGCTCGGTCCTTGGCGAGGGGTGAGAGGCGAGTTCCTGATTGAGTTTGAAAATTGGTTGCCATGTTTTGATAATCTTGATTTGGAGGCTTGGTGCATTAGGTTCGATGGTGCGAGCAGGAGCTCACAGGAGCTGTCACTCAAGCAATGATCGTGTTGCTGCACCTCAGGCAATAGATTGCTTGATTGACAGTTCTTTTTAACACATCCTATTGCCATCATAGGGTTCTGTACAGAGTGGATAGTGGGTGGGTGGATATGGAAGTGTCATAGCTTGGCATGAAGCGTGTAAGGAGTCATGGGGGATTGGTGGCAGAGGATAGCCTGGCATGGAGGGTATGAGGGGCCATGAGGGTTGGGGGGGTCTGAGATGGCATGGATTTCCTGAGGGAGTATGAGGGGCATTGGGAGTGTGTGGGAGAAGATGGGAGTATGAGAAGTGAGGGCTCAAAGCCCTTATTGTTTTAATTATAGCTGGGACCATGTCCCAGAGCAGTGAGGCGTACCTCTTAAATAGCCCGCCTCGGCACTCAGCGGCCACATGGCTGCCTTCAAACTTTTTCTGGGGACGATGGGCCAAGCTCCTGTTCGCATTCACTCCCCCTCACCCTCTGAATGAAAATCCCATTTTTGCTGGCATTTTTTCCTCAGGCGGGTATGGAAAGCCTGGAAATTTCCAAAATCCCGCTACCCTGCCTCAAAGATGAAAATACAGCTCACATTAACTCATGTAACTGTAACCAATTCCCTCCTTGTCTTAAAAACCTTCTCTCTACTCCCTTAATCTATATGTCTCCAGAATGATTGACCCGGACACTTTGTGCTTATCCTCATAACTAAGGGCTGTAGAGTTTGGTATCATTGTGGGTACACTCCTCTGCTCCCTCGAGTGCCCCTATAGTGATTATGTACAGTGCTTGATCACGAGGTGGCCTATTGATGGCCTGAACATTTCCAATGGGGTTTGTGATGGGAGGAAATAAATCTTTTTTCCGAATGGCGGGATATGATGGCGGCAACTTGTGTTACCGCTGTCTTGGCAGTATAATAACAGGCTTCCATACCCACTGAAGGTTGTTGGAAAGTGAATTAACATATCATTCATGGTATTCAAATCTGCATCAGACTGGAATGTTTCCCCTCGCTCCAGTATATTCTCTGCCTAGCCAGTGGGAATTCATGCCAATCTGATTCACGACTGGACCAATGTAGCTTTCATATGGTGAGTCAGCACTTACCAAAAACCTTTCACCTCGATCATTGGAGGGGCAGGACGAGGTAAGGTGAACGGCTGCCCGGAGAGGGTGGGGTGGGGGGAGGGGGGTGGGGGGGGTGGGTGGGTAGTGCAGGTGGGATGTTGCTGGAAGATAAAGATTTTTAATAGTTGAGAAGACAAAGGGACAAAGGGTGGGGGGAAGAGACTGAGAAGCCTTGAAAGTAGGAGCGTGCGGGGGAGCGGAACTGCCTTCATGAACCGCTGCAGTCCATGTGGTGTAGGTACACTCACTGTGTTATTCGGGAGGAGTTCCAGGAATTTGACCCAGCGGCAGTGAAGACGCGGCGATATATTTCCAAGTCAGGATGGTGGGTGACTTGGAGGGGAACCTCCAGCTGGTGGGGTTCCCAGGTATCTCCTGCTCTTGTCCTTCTAGATGGTAGTGGTCTTGGGTTTGGAAAGCGCTGCCAAAGGAACCTTGGTGAGTTCCTGCAGTGCCTCCTGTAGATGGTATACACTGCTGTTACTGTGCGTCGGTGGTGGAGGGGATGAGTGTTGTCGAATGGGTGCCAATCAAGTGGGCTGCTTTGTCCTGGGTGATGTTGAGCTTCATGAGTATTAATAATAATAATCTTTATTATTGTCACAAGTAGCCTTACATTCACACTGCAATGAGGTTACTGTGAAATTCCCCAGTCGACACACTCTGGCACCTGTTCGTGTACACTGAGGAAGAATTCAGAATGTCCAATTCACCTAACAAGCACGTCTTTTTGGGGACTTTTTGGGGAGGAAAGCGGAGCACCCAGAGTAAACCTATGCAGACACGGGGAGAACGGCAGACTCCGTACAGACAGTGTCTCAAGCTGGGAATCAAACCTGGGTCCCTGACGATGTGAAGCAACAGTGCTAACCACTGTGCAATCGTGCCGCCCGTGGTGTTTTGGAGCTTCATTCATCCTGGCAGGATTATTCCATCACAGAATCACAGACAACTACAGTGCAGAAGAGGCCCTTCAGCCCATCAAGTCTGCACCGACGAATGAAAGGCCCTGACTTGCCCACCTAATCCCACTTGCCAGCACTTGGCCCCATAGCCTTGAATGTTATGACGTGCCAAATGCGCATCCAGGTACTTTTAAAGGATGTGAGGCAACCCACCTCTACCAGCCTCCCAGGCAGTGCATTCCAGACCGTCACCACTCTCTGGGTAAAAAGGTTTTTCCTCAAATCCTGCCTATGCCTCCTGGCCCTCACCTTGAACTTGTGTCCCCTCATAACTGACCCTTCAACTAAGGGAACAGCTGTTCCCCATCCACCCGGTCTAGGCCCCTCATATTCTTGATGTGAAGATGCCAGCGTTGGACTGGGGTGAGCACAGTAAGAAGTCTTACAACTCCAGGTTAAAGTCCAACAGGTTTGTTTCAAACACTAGCTTTCGGAGTGAATGAAGAGGTGGGTTCCAGAAACACATATACAGACAAAGCTAATGAAGCAAGACGATACTTGGAATGTGAGTCTTCGCAGGTAATTAAGTCTTTACAAGTCCAGATGGAGCAACTGGAGAGAGGGATAATCACAGGTTAAAGAGGTGTGAATTGTCTCAAGACTGGACACTTGGTAGGATTGCAAAACCTCTTCATTCAGTTGGACTGGGGTGAGCACAGTAAGAAGTCTTACAACACCAGGTTAAAGTCCAACAGGTTTGTTTCAAACACTAGCTTTCGGAGCACTGCTCCTTCCTCAGGTGAAAGAGAAATAGAAATGAAGATATTCGAAATGCAAAAAAACGTGGTGAGCTTTCCAAAGGGAAGTGGAAATGCAGAAGTTAGCAATGGCAGAAAGAGAAAAGTATAAAGAGAGAGAACGTCAAAATAAAATGCAGCGTATTGCAGTTTGGATGACAGAGCTGAATGTGGAAGAAAGTAATTCTAAACATGAACCTAATGAGAAGATATTTAGATTTGTACACGTACTTCCAAAATTTGATGAAAGGGCGCTGGGGCATTTTTTAATGCTTTTGAGAAAATAGCTAAACAGATGAAATGGTCACAAGATATCTGGACGCTGCTCTTACAAAGTAAACTTGTAGATAGTGCTAGAGAAGTATATGTGTCTTTATCAGAGGAAAGGCCTGGGGAATATGAAGCAATGAAGAAAGCCTCACTCAGTGCTTATGAGTTTGAACCTGAAGCTTATAGACAAAAGTTTCAAAAATGAGAAAACCGTCTGGACAAATATGAGAGCCAAAGCCAAAGGAGGAAGATTCTCCCTTGGGAGATACCTTTTATACTAAAAAGGGCTTCGCGTGCTTTTGGGCGGCCCTTGAACTTGGCCTCAACTAATTGGGTCTTTCCCAATCATCTGTCTCGATATCCCTCCAATAGAGGGGTGGTTCCCTGATCGCTGGGCGTGTCCTGGTGACTGTCAGTCAGCTTTGTCTTAGCTTCTTCTGGCGCCGGGGAGTCTGTCCTAACATTGTGTATCTAAATGTTTCTCTTTTGTCCCCGGAGATGGCTCATTAGTATGTAGATCGTTTGGTAGCTTCTGTCCTGTCTGAGTGTTTAAGGTTCCAATCAACAGACAGAGCTTGCACCTGCTTGTTTCTTAGCATTGTCCAGTTTTCCCTGCATTCTTTGCAAGTGTCCATTTTGTAATCGGGATGTGGCCATCCCAGATAGCTACAGATGGGAATAGAGGGATATGGACCCCGGAAGTGTAGAAGATTTTAGTTTAGACGGGCAACATGTTCGGCGCAGGCTTGGAGGGCCTGTTTCTGTGCTGTTCTTTTCTTTGTTCTTTGTAATACTTGTTAACTATTATAGATATAGTTATAAACAGGGTTTCCTGAAGCCATACCATTAAGATCCATTTCATCTAGTGACAGAGGAATTAACCAAGTTCTTTACGAAGGAGATACAATCAGATCAAGCATCAAACTTCTTGTCAAGATTATTTAAAAAGACTAGGCTGGAGATAAAACAGTACAAGTAATCGGCATACCATCCAGAGTCACAGAGAGCATTCGCGAGGAGGCATCAAACTTTGAAAACAATATTGAGAGCATATAGCCAAGATTATCCTCATGCTTGGGACATTAAGGATGGGCCAAATGATTCTACTAGATTTAGTTCTTTGGAATTAGTCTGCGCACATGAAGTTAGAGGACTATGATTTGTTATGCTCTAGATGTAGCATAAGCGGCTTCCTTGTGGTGTACTTGACAAAGGAAGGTTCAGACGTGGAGATAACTTCAACACGTTTATTAAACTATTTACACTTCTATTACTCAGGTTCGACACTACTGCTAATCCTACTATAGCTACCCAGACTGACTAACCAGTTGCTGCAATTCACGTGGTGGGAGTGATATTGAATCAACCCTGTGTCTCTACTCACTGACTGTCTCCACTGGAAAGAGGCAGATCATGTGTGTGATGTCCTTTATATGTGGGTTGGTGTAATGCCCTCTTGTGGTCGTGTCACCTCTGTGTGTATCGTGAATGTCCATTGGTCGTGTCTTATCTAACTGATCTATTCGTTGAGTGTGTGTGTGTGATGTCTCTGGTGCTCCCTCTAGTGTCTAGCTAGCCTACATGTATTTACATTTATGTGCATCACCACATCCCCCTTTTTTATATGTTACATATTTTCTGTACACTTTAAGAAAATTGAACAAAAAACAGGTAGATAAGTTAAGGTATATACAAGTCATGGGAACAGTGATTAAACAATAAGTCCAAATCATTCGTGTGAGTCCAAAAACCATCAATCATCATGGTCAAATGTCTCTCTTGGTTATGAACGGCATCAACGTCCCTGTGCCACAGGAACCAAGAAGTGGTCAAATCACTTTGCTGTCTGATTTGGAGTCCCTTTCTTTTTCAATGTTTGTGATGGTGCTGTCGAGTGGCATCTTGTAGCTGATAAGGTGTTGACGTTGAAGAAGTAACATCAACAGTATCATTCGAGGTCATGGATGTGCCATATGTTGAAGTTGGATAAGACTGTACATACTGGTTCTGGCCACATGTTGTGCAGGAAGGGTGATCCTGCTGAGAACCGTTGAAGCTGGTTGAATTGGAAACAGAATTGCTGCTCGCATAAATACCTGGTGATGGTGTGAAACTAGAAACTTGCATCTGATAGGAATACGCCGCCTGGCCAGGCTGGGGTGCAGCAAATCCTGGGCTGCAATTAAGGCATCCAGTCTGTAGTGCAGATTGCGCTTGTGGTAGTCCTCCTTCGGTCTTGATTCCATTAGTGGGCAATCCGTAGTGCTGGCCTGTTTAAGAATATGCTGCATAGACTGCTGGCTGCTGCATGCCTGAATTCTGGGTTTGTCCAGCATGAGCTGTCATTGGCTGGACTGCTGGTGTGGAATAAATGTGTGGATATAGCTGTGGTGAATATTGGTGTATTCCTCTTGGACTGTAGCCGCTGCTTGTTATTACTGACCCAGTGTAATTGTTAAGTGATCCATCTCCTGTCGTTGTGGCATCCGCTGTCACCCTGAGCGTGCCATCACTGAGGTTGCGGCATTCCCTGTCTGGAGTAAAGTCCGGCTTACGTGAATCAGAGTCGGCGTTTGGTTGCTCCCCATCTGGAGTCTTGTCTGCTTTAACTGAGTCAGTGTTGGTTTGTTGATGCTCCCCGTCCGGAGTCTTAGCAGGTTCACTGAAGTCAGCTGAGATTTCTTGAAGCTCACGTTTGGAGTCGGAATATGCAGGAATGCATTGACCTGTGGAGAGGTTCGAGCTAATGAGGGTGGAAGTATCATGGTGTCACCGGAGTCACCAGTGGTCTCACAGTGATCGAGCCCCTCTGAACACACTAGCTGAGGTCTGTCACTTTGCACATCTTGCATGGGAAGTGGGAGGCTGTCGTCACTCGACTCACATACTGTGGATAGGTCCTCAGTAGCTGCTTGTTGTTCACTTGGGTTGGGTAAATTGTCAGAGTCTTCATATGGTGGTGCAAGCAATGTGGGTTGACTGTCATTGTCTTGCTGTTGTCCTTCATTTGGGCTTGGACTGTCATCGTCACTGTGTTCTTCACTGTAGCATGATAGACTGTCATGGTCGTCCTGCTATGCACTGGAGCGTGGTAGACTGTCATAGTCTTCTTGCTGTTTACTTGAGCATGGCAGACTTGCATCGTCTGCCACTAGTTGGTCAGAGGAGGTTGCTAGACCCTCATCGTCTTGTTCCTGCAAGGACTGCGCGTCGGAGTCTTGAGTTGCTTCTATCGTGGAAGCTGTCCATGAGCTCGCTGCGGAGGCTTGTGACACTGGAGTCACGTCTGGTGTGTGTAAGGACTGCGCTCTGGAGTCTTGCGTTTCTTCTACCGTGGAGTCTGTCCACGAGCTCGCTGTGGAAGTTTGTGACACTGGAGTCACTTCTTGTTCATGCAAGGGCTGCGGTGTGGAGTCTTGCGTGTCTTCTTTCGTAGAGTCGGGAACACTGAGTGGTGCATGGACCGCGCTCTGTGTGGCAGCAGGCCGCTCTCTGTGGGCTTGTATCGCTCTCTGTCCCTTGGTTTCAGGCCGCAGCATAATCCTGCACTCACGAGTCGGGATGTCGTAGATGCTGGGCTGAATATCCTCAAATGCAAAGAATGAATCCGCGTCTGTGTTGGATTCAGTAGGGGGGTTGCCATTTCTAATGAAAAAACCTTTGTCCGAGTCGGAGTCTTCTAGGACCATATCATCACTGTTTGAGTCGGAGCTGGCATTGGGCTCGCGAGGTCCAGAGAAAATGTAAAGGTCAGTTTTGAAGTATTCAAGGTCGGAATCATCGGTTTGGGCGTAGGTAACTGCTTGTTGCAGGGTTCTTTGGAGGTTAATTTCATTTCCTGGTTCAATTGAGGCATTGTTCTGTCATTCCAGGTGAAAGAAGGTTGTTTTACGGCTTTAAAGATTTTTTCTTTGATTTGGGACTTTTCCCCTTTAAATGGGTGTGGTCTGAGGCCTCTGACGTCATGACGCAGGTGACATCATACGTAGGAAGTGTCGCTGTTCCTGTACCGGGGGCCATTTTCGTGATTGCGCATGCGCGGCGTCTAGCACCTTCCCGTTCTGTGCACTTCTCGCGCAACTGTGCAAGTGTAGTTCCTTTAGAAAGATGGCCGCCGATCAAAATTGTTCTCGGCCATTGCCAACTGCAGCAACACCAGAAGTAAGTTCAAGTTCAACGCCCACTACCAGACGGATGAGCCCAGCCGAGCAGCAGTTACCACTTCGAACCCCAGAGATCCAGAATTGAACAGCGGCCACTGTTTCCTGACCTAAGCCGGGTGCCCGAAGTTAAGTACAGGTTGTCTTAGTAATAGGTGTAGTTGACCAGTAGTGTTTATGTTGCATGACTGATTGTATGTAAATAAAGTACCCTTGACCTTGAACTAACTAACTGGTGTTTGGCTCATTGATCAATAGCCGGTTGAAACTTGTGGTGGTATCATTCGATACCTGGTGACTCTAAGCATTCGGACATAGACAATATAGAAAGAAGGGAAATTCACTGATGGCCCTAATTGGAACAGAGCCACAGAAAAGACCAAGTAGTAGAGAAAACGCACAATAGTTATTGGCGACACGGTAGCATTGTGGATAGCACAATTGCTTCACAGCTCCAGGGTCCCAGGTTCGATTCCGGCTTGGGTCACTGTCTGTGCGGAGTCTGCACATCCTCCCCGTGTGTGCATGGGTTTCCTCCGGGTGCTCCGGTTTCCTCCCACAGTCCAAAGATGTGCAGGTTAGGTGGATTGGCTATGATAAATTGCCCTTAGTTTCCAAAATTGCCCTTAGTGTTGGGTGGGGTTACTGGGTTATGGGGATAGGGTGGCGGTGTTGACCTTGGGTGGGATGCTCTTTCCAAGAGCCGGTGCAGACTCGATGGGCCGAATGGCCTCCTTCTGCACTGTAAATGATAATCTATGATAATCTATGAGAAGCGACCGTGTGACTCCGAGATAACACGCAAAAGCATTTGAATTAGAATCCAAATTGGCAAAGTAAAAGAAACCACAAGCGAAACCAGTATCGATCAAACCTCCAGAATTCGGAAGTGTGTAATTTGCATGCAAAGGGATATAAGCTAAACTCTTAGCTTAAGCCGTACCCGTGTTTGCACCACCGCTTTATCCCCCCCGTCCCAAATTCCCGGTAGAGACAGAGATAATCGTAGGGATGGCCATGAATGCAATGGAACGCCTTATGCATCCACAAGAGCCCGAGGTCACAGCGACCAATAGATTAGAACAGTGTCCCATATGGGAAGAAGAGATCAGGAAATACCGAAAGGAGAAAGGATGGCCCCTATGGTCTGCGTTTTGCATGAATGAAGAGACAGGCCCTGGCAGCATAGGACGGACTTGGTGGGACAGCCTGACCGAGATCCATAAAAAGAGTTTGACTAAGGTTCATAAGCCAATAGCAATCGTGTCCTGTCTGGCACAATTGCGGGGCACAGAGGAGGTCATGAAGCAGCTAGAGGAGAAGGAGAAAAGTAGAGAGGAAGATTTAAATTAATGCGAGAGATTAAATGTACAGCTCTGGGAGCAGTTAGCAGCGAAGGACAAAGAAATGGATGATGTCAAGAGGGCACATCAATCCTGTCTCGCCCACCTTAGCAGCTTCCAAATCCAATATGATAAGGCCTACCAGAACACATAGTGTGCTGTATTGGTAAGAGAAGAGACAGACAATCAGGTACAGCAGCTAAAGAAACAATGTGAGGACCTAAAAGCAGCCCTCCGAGCACTCCACAGTTCCACCACGGAACAGAGGCAGAGTTCGGTGGACCATGCCAAATGCAGGCAGCAAATTGCAAAGTTGCAATCCCTGCTATCTGCTCAAAATGGGTTTAGGGACACCTTTGGCCCACAGCTAGACCAGGAAGACGGCCCCGATTGGCAGGAACTCAGTGAACTCGGTACGTAAGCGAGACCGAGAATCAAAATAGAGCCCCCCCAGGCCCCGAAGAGGAAAGCACCCGCACCACCGACTGCACAAGCAGCACCCAACCCAATGAACCCCATCACCGCACAGCGCAGGGTTACCACGGAAGACCAACCCGATTTTGTGTACACCACCCCATTATCGATCACCCAGTTACAATGCCCACGAGAAGTTAGAGACTTTCCACCCCATATCGGACGCACATCACTTTTTCAAGTTAGTAAAACAACAAACCCTGATGTATGGTTTAGACGAGCCAGAGCAGGTTAAGCTCATACTTATGTGCTTAGACCCATCAATTAGTTCAGCCCTTCCCGACCCACAAAATGTAGGAGGAGGTAGCCTCCAAAAAATGAAAAGGGCCATTTTAGACGCCATAGGATATAACAGAGGAGATCTGGTAGACGGACTCAACCGGTGCAGGCGGAAAAAGGGAGAGCATCCAACAGCGTTTGCTGGACGCCTTTGGATCCATTTCATGGCGGTATTCGGTGAGTTAGCCCACGCCCATTTATAAGCAGACAATACGGCTAAATGGACCCGTACGTTAGTGTCCCATGCCGCAGAGGCAGGACAGAATGCATGCGCCAATTTTGACCCCTCAGCACACAATGAATTGTGGGTTCTGAAACTATTGTCCAGAGCTTGGGAACAGTCGATACAGAAAAAGACAGAACATGAGAGAGTAGACGCCACAATAAACCCAGTAAGGGCATGTCAAGACCCTGCATGGGTAAATGAAGGCAGAGGTACAGCGCAGCACCCCAAAACACAGGAATGTTACAATTGCGGACAGAAAGGACATTATGTTCGAGAATGTCAAGCCCCCCCCCCCGAAGCAGCAAAGGAATCGGCACCCAAACGTCTCCCACAGAAACAATATCCGCCCCATTCACAGTGTTAGCGCCCGACCAGATAATTCGGCCACGAGTGGCACTGATTGGTGTTCGGGCTCTCCAACCTGGGTCTACGATACCCTTTGGGATAAGTCCGGAAGACCGGTAGTCGCAGGCACAGTCCGGGGACACGCCGTAGAGTTCCTTTGGGACACAGGAGGGTCCCGAACCATGTTAAACCTCTCCATCATGTTCCAGGATAGAGATTTGGCCCACTACAGACACCATTACCCTTAGTGGCTTTACAGGTCACCTCCAGCAGGGACACATCACAGCCCCTGTGGACGTACAGCTCGGTAATATTAGGACAAAACATACGGTTGTTTTAGTAAACTTGCCCCAGGCAGCAGAACACATTCTAGGCATCGATTTCATGAGTGCACACAACCTCTCATTCAACCCAGTTAACCGATGCATATGGAAAATGGCTAGAGCAGCGTGAGCCCCGCCACGTTCACAGTAGGAGATTATGCCCATAGAATCAGCTCAGTAGGAGAGTACTGGTTTGATCCACAAACCATTACCTCATTCAAAGCAGTTAGGGATGTCTTGAAAAGACATAAGACAGCATTTGCCCAACACAAGCACGACTGCGGTAAAATCCCAGGTGTTGTAAACTATACAGGTCCCGATCCCAAGCCCCAGAAACAGTACGGCTTCCCCCAGCAAGCTGAGGGAGAGATAGCCAAGGTAATTCAAAGCTTATTGAAGCAAGGCATGATTCAACCCTTTGCATCGACAAATAATGCCCCGATTTGGCCAGTAAGAAAACCCGATGGATCATGGCGACTGATCATCAACTACAGAGAATTGAACAAAGTGACTCCCCTAGCAGCCCCCACCGTTGCCACGAGTCCCGAGACCATGCTGCGACAGGGACTCAATTCGAAATGTTTTTCGGTATTAGACATCATTAATGACTTCTGGTCCATTCCACTGGATAAAGCATGCCAGTATAAATTTGCGTTCACCTTCCAGGGAAAGCAGTCCATGTGGACGTGCCTTCCACAAGGCTTCCACAAGTCCCCCTCCATTTTCCACAGACAATTGGCAAACGGATTATCTAAATTTTCCCGCCCTGAATGCCTTGTTCAGTATGTGGACGACTTGCTCCTACAGACTGACACCAAGGAAGAGCACATCTTGCTTCTTTCTGAATTATTGGAACTACTTACAACGATTGGATGCAAAATTAACCACAAGATAGCCCAAATTCTTCAGGAAAAGGTCACTTAAAAGGTACAGTCATCACGCATGGGAAGTGTGAAATAGAACTCAAACGGATTGATTCCATCATAAATTTGCCCTTGCCCCAAAACGTTACAGCCCTCCGGTCATTTTTAGGACTGGTTGGCTACTGTCGGAACCATATCGACGGATTCGCCAGAAAGGCAGCCTCACTCTCCGATTTAATAAAGAAACAGGCACCATGGAAATGGCTTCCACAGCACACGGATGCCGTGGATGCATTGAAACGAGTCCTGAGCACAGCCCACGCTTTGCAAGCCCCCGATCCCACACTCCCCATACGCGATAGAGGTAGCGACCACAGATCGCACCCTTTCGGCCGTACTTTGCAGAAAGGCACGATCGTCTGGGACCCATAGCCTATGTCTCACGAGTATTAGATCCAGTCGAACAAGGATTTTCAGCCTGCGAGAGGTACCTATTATCAGTTTTCTGGGCGGTACAGTACTTCTCGTACATAACCAGACTCAACCCAGTAACCATTTTGACCGAGCACACCCCGACACAGCTTTTATTGGATGGAAGACTAAAAGACGACACAGTAAGCCAAATTCGAGCATCACGATGGACCCTACTCTTACAGGGACGTGACATCACATGTTTCTGGCCGATAACTTGCATTATTCAGGAACCCCATATGAGTGCGAGATCATAGCCCCAAAACACACCACAGGACCCTTTGTTCCAAAGTTGGTACCAAGAAAGACAGGTATCGGACCCCAGCCCACAGACAAAGCCCTGAGAATTTATGTAAATGGATCCTCCACGGTCCTTGAGGAAAAAAGGATAACAGGTTGTGGCATTTATGTAGAGGACTCGCTTAAGAAGAGATAGCTTTAAAATTGCCTGGACGCTTAGGTTTGCAGGCAGCCGAGTTAGTGGCCATTGCTTACATTGTCCAGCACACCGATTCATTCCCGACCCCTGCAGACATATATTCGGATAGTTTGTACGTCTGCAACAACCTTACGGAATTCCTATCCCTGTGGGAATGGAGAGGATTTATTTCCGCGGACGGAAAACCTCTACCCTCAGCCCCACTACTCAAACATATCCTTCAGACAGCTAAAGGCAGAGAATACCGCATCATCAAAGTAAGAAGTCACCATCGCTCCTCCCAACCCGGTAACGTGAAAGCTGACGCCTGAGCGAAGGCAGGCTCACGACGTGGCCACTTTTGGCAACCCCCCGAGAGTGCCCCAGTACACGCGGTTCAGGTCTCGCAGACCACCATCCAAGACCTAGCCCAGGCACAAAAAGAAGACGAAGCATGAAGGAGATTTTAAAAGGAACCTTCCCAGCCCCCTATGAAAAATTTAGAAATTCTTTGACAGTCCATGAGGGAATCGTTCTCAAAGATGGAGTTTATGTAGTCCCCACCCAGGACAGAAACGAGATAATTTGCAAGTTCCATGACGGACATGGACACCAAGGGATTGAACCCACCCTTGCCCTCCTCCGACCCCTCTGCTGGTGGCCCGCGATGAAAACCGACGTGTCGCACTACGTCGAAAACTGTTTAATTTGTGCTCAAAACAACCCCGACCGGTATGCGAGAATAGCCCAGCTCCGACACACCCGCCCTGTAAATGTGGATTATATTGGTCCCCTCCCCCGCTGCAGAAATGGTTACAAGTATGTGTTAGTGGTAATAAACACATTTACGAAATGGGTCGAAGCTTGCCCCTCGAGAACAAACACAGCCAAGGCCACCGCAAAGGTCTTAACAGAACAGATTTTTACAAGAAAGGGACTCCCCCGAAGTATTGAATCAGACCAAGGTTTCCACTTTACGGGAAGGGTCATGAAAAATGTAATGATGAGACTTGGAATTAAACATAAGTTCCACATTGCCTATCACCCGCAGTCCAGCGGCACCGTCGTGCGCATGAATCGGACACTAAAGGCCACCCTTAGGAAAATGGTGCAGCAGCACAATACAACATGGGACACAGTGCTCCCATTCGCGCTTATATTTATTAGAAACACAGTGTCGAGCTCTACAGGATATATCCCCCATACCCTCCTGACCGGACGGTCCATGAAGGGTACCGAATACCTATTCGGCCTTGATTTGGTCAGCCCCGCAGTCACCGCCCTGACCCATGAGAAAGCAGTCCAGCACATGGTAGAGAATATTAAAGCAGCACAGCTCGCTGCAGCTGTTCGACTAGGCGCTAAATGAAAGCAGAGTAAGACCTGCTTTGACAAAACAGTACACCCGACAGAGTATACAGTCGGACAGCAGATAATGATCACCTTATACAACCCCAGCTCATTCCTCTCCCCTAGATTTGCAGGACCCTATTCAATTTCAGGCAAAGTAAGCCCCTCAGTTTATAAAATCACATTTCCAAACGGAAAATCAGGATGGTTCCATGTAAATCAGCTTAAGGTTTATGGAACGCAGTGCAACCACTCACACCATCTCTCATTGGCGATGGCAGACACTTAGGACCCGCCCACTGACAACCAGAGTTCCCCCTCCCCCAGCAACAGCAGCACGTCCACAGACAAGACCTTGACCATGCCCCCAGATTTTACCCTGACGCTCGATTTGGCTGTCAGCTACAGCGACAGCAACATCACTACCAAAGCCCCTGAGAGACCCGAACAAAGATCCCTTGAACCAGGCCCCAGTCATTACAGGCCCAAAGACCCCGATGACGATACTCTCAGCCCCTTTGAAACAATTTATCTGCCTAATCCGGAACCTGACCCGCCACCCGACGATAGCGACACCCCCCTGACAACCTCCCTATGGACCATGAAGCACTGGCACCGTGACAATTCCTGTAGCTTGATGAGAAATGACGAAATGGAACCCACATCGGAACATGCCACATTAGCTCGCAAACTCCATGAAAGAGTTTGGCACCCGGGAGGTGGTGACAGCTACGAGTCTGACTCCCACCATGGTAACACCTTTGCAAATCTTTTTGAAATGGAATCTTGAGGTGTCCAATGATGTGAGTCAGGAACCGATGGAGATTTACGGTGCCCTGTACCCTGATGGAGGCCTGCCCACTTTTCTTTCTTGAATTTGTTATTTTTTTAAATGTTGAATGTTTCTTCTTTGTGCAACTATTTGTGTCGACCTTACTGAATTTCTTGATGCAGTTTATTCTTTCGGCCTCACACCAAAGTCCTTGATGCAGCCATAATTACTCGTCTGACGCCACATGGCTGTTAGTGAAACAAGTTTGTCTGGAATCCATATCGTTACAAATTCGTACCGCTCTTGGAAGGTCACTCAGGCAATGGAGTAACGGCACTGATCTCCGCCCTGCCTGGGGACCCCCTATACATTTGGTCAGCCAAGCTCGGGTAGTGGAGCAACGGCACTGATCAACGCCCTCACCTGCTAATCGGGCTGATTAATCTGCTAATGGGACGGAGTTTCGATGCCTTGCCGCAGATCATACGCACCACCCCATTCCACTACTTGGTTTCGAAACTCTTTTTCTGGGTTTTTTTTCGAGTCCTGTGGTTTAAAGAATGCTCTTTGCCACTACTTTTGCCCTTCCCGGAAACCCTTTGGTTGCTATCCCCCACATACTATTTACATGTAAGAAACACTTGATTGGAAAAACAAGTTTGCAGAGGACGGAGAAATTGTCCGCCCACTCAGCTCATCGACTTCAGGCTGCGAGAGTGCTCGCACTATGACACAGAATTTTGGGGGGGATATCTTGTCTCCGCAAATGGTTGTTTAAAAAAAATAAATGAGGGAGTCGCATATGGTGACGATTATAATGGGAAAATTGACGTTACGGAGACACAGGCGGACATACGAGATGTTAAACAACACGATGATAACAGACACGATGTTTCTTCCCTTAGAGAGCTACGAAGACACTCGCCGATGAAGGAAAACCGAAACAAGATGAAGACGACCCTGATGATCAGCATCATGATCGTCGCTGGAACATGCCAGTGGCGCGCGTTACCCACCTCCACCCCCCTCACCACACAGGCCCCGAACACGACCACCCAACACAACACCCCCAGCCCGGACACTACACCACACATAGACCCAGCCACTGATACCCCCACATGGTGTGAGAACCTCATCAAGTGGTATTCACTGTCCTACACAGTGGAAGCCTTACTGGTAATAACCATATTGTGCAGTGTCATCCAGACAATTAGATTGCAGAAATGGAGAAGGAGAGCCACCCACCCCTCAGTATATACATTTAGAGCCCCTTTCCTCAGACTCCAGCAAACGCCACACTCCTACTGAACTTTTTTCTTTAATAAATTCCGCGGTTGTTGTTTTTGTTAATAAAGTTTATTTTCGGTGTATGTGAATGTCAGTGATAAGCAGAAATGTGTTGCTGCTGTCGGATAGTTTTTGTATTGTAAGATAAGTTCTTTGATTGTAAATAGCAGCATGAGTGTAGTCTAGTTAGAGCCAGTTAGAGGTTCCCCTTTTACTGAATGTTAAATGGCCACTAGAGATTCTTAGACATGTGTTGTTTAGGGAAATTAGGTAAATGTTTTGGAACCATATGACAGAGTAGAGTAGAACCTGTCCTTGGTTAAGGGTACCCGGCATCCCAAGACAACAAAGAAGACCCAGTATTGTGAATCCTTCACGCTTCGCGTTGAGGATCAAGAGGACGGAGTGTAGCCATCTGGGATGACGACTTCCAACTAGGTACAGAGCAACTCGCAAAGACTGATGGGTAAAATGGACAAGCCAAGAATCAGGCAGGCTCAGAGCCTGAAATGCATATTTGTCAGCAAAGTCCAGACGGCATCAAAACTCCGTCCCATTAGCATTTTAATGGGGCCGATTAGCAGGTGATGGCCCATCTTCCCCAAAACAAAGGACTGGTACTCCAGTAACCGGGACAATCCCAGACATTTCGGCGCCACTCCCTGTCTAAAGGAAATGCAAACAACGGGGTCAATGACCGCTTGGGACACGCCCAGCCATCCAGATCCCTGCCCACTTATTGGCTAAGGAATCGAACAGAGTGATCAGGGATCACCCAATTAGTAAGACCCAAATCGAAGGACCGCCCAAAAGAGCGCAAAATCCCCCCCCCCCCGAGTATAAAAGAAGAGTTCGCCATATGTTCACTCTCTTTTGGCCTTTGTAACCCGGTCACGGCCATTGCCAACTGCAGCAACACCAGAAGCAAGTTCGAGTTCAAATCCCACTACCAGAAGGACAAGCCCAGCCAAGCAGCAATTACCACTTCGAACCCCAGAGATCCAGTATTGAACAGCGGCCACTGTTTCCTGACCTAAGCCAGGTGCCCGAAGTTAAGTACAGGTTGTCTTAGTAATAGGTGTAGTTGACTAGTAGTGTTTATGTTGCATGACTGATTGTATGTAAATAAAGTACCCGTGACCTTGAACTAACTAACTGGTGTTTGGCTCTTTGATCGCTAGCCGGTTGAAACTTGTGGTGGTATCATTCGATACCTGGCGACTCTAAGCATTTGGACATAGACAATATAGAAAGAAGGCAAATTCACTGATTGCCCTAATTGGAACAGAGCCACAGAAAAGACCAAGTAGTAGAGAAAACGCACAACAGGACACCTTGCCATGGCGCCCATTAGGGCTGGTTTCCACAAAGTTGGGCCAGGTGTAACAGCACTTGGGGGGGGATCTCCCAGACGAATATAGGCCCCAGTTTGTCAGACTCTGAGCAGTGTGGTACCCTTGCACCCCAATGCCACCCATGCACATTGACACTGCCAGCTTGGCTCCTTGGAGTGTCAGGGTGAGACTGCCATCTGGGTACCTTGGCAGTATCACCCTGGCACCCTGTCACTTACAGAGTGCCCAGGTGGTGTTGTGTTATTCACCCTGGGGTAACACGAACTGCAACAGGATGCAGATGAACGGCAAAGCATACACCAAACGTAGGCGTTGGTTCCATACGATTTATTGAACTTCTGTAACAATGCACACAGCTGGCTGTGTGTTGACACTCTACTACTTTAAGTGTACTAACTCTAACTTACTAGACCAGGCTAGCTCTGATCCACGTGTAGAAGGTGCTGACTGATATATACACCCTGACTGTCACTATAGTTGTCACCAGTGGAAAGAGGTGGAGTGCTGATGCCTTGTGTGTTTTATAGTTGGAAGCCCCCCTCTGGTGTTCTGTCTGGTGATTGGTCGTGCTCTGTCCTGTATGTTGATTGGCTCACCTGGGTGTCTGTCACTGCCTGTTTTTACCTCATGATGTGCATGGGAGCATATTATGACAGATGGCACTGCCTGGCTGACAGGGGCACTGCCCATGCCAGGAATCGGGCCTGCAGTGCCCTGCCTTTAATGAAGTGGCAGGAGGAGGGCCTCCAAGGACCCCCTAATTGGCAAATCGGGGCATTGGAGGGGTGCAGAGGCCAAGGTGGGGGGTCTAGATTTTGGGGAGGCATTTAAAAATGGCGCCCCGATCTCGTCCTGCACAGATGAGCTGAGCTCATCAGTGCAAGAAATGAATGTAAGTGCCACCTTGGCGGGGCATTATCCTCAGAGGCCACCCAAAATAACAAAGTCCCATTTAATAGCGGGGTCATTCTCAGCGCTGCAAGTTCCGAGAAACACCCCACTATTCACGTCCAAAACGGGACTCTGTTTTTTATTTCATTAAATCGTGCTCAACATATCGAATTTCAGAGAAAGACGGAATGGGGCTTGTGGGCTGGCAAGAAAACATTGAAAGACAGCACAGCACGGAATGAAAGCAATGGCTGATAAGAAATCACAGACTCATAGTTTTTTAGCAGAGAGAAAAGTGCTTATGTTATTACCCGTGTCAGGCGCACCAGATTTTGTGGGCCATATAAAATTGAAAGAAAGTGAGCAAGGTAAATTATCTGGTACACATACCAGATAGACATCAATCATATCAACATGCTTAATAAGTGTTGGGATAGAGAGATGAGGATAAGCATGGGGTCTTGATAACAATGAAACAGGAAGAGGAAGAAAGGTTAAATTCTGACAGCGACTTCGCTAAAATTAATTTAGGTAATGAGGAAATGTAAACAACTGGTTCAGTTATCTTCCAGATAAGAGCCAGAGTGAATTGAAAGAGTCACTGTAGTCCTATAAATGTATTTATGAGGATAAATTAGGTAGAACGGAGGTAGCAATGCATGATGTAGATGTGGGAACACAGTTCCGATAAAGTAACATCCATATAGGTTAAATCCATAAATGTTATCACAAATAGAGAAGGAAATTGAATATATGCTCCAAAATGACATATTGAATTGAGTTCTCGCGATTGGAGCTCCCCTATCATACTGGTGCCGAAACCGGATGGAACATAAACTTTGTGTGGACTACAGGAGGATGAATATTGTCACAAAGAGGGATTCATTTTGTATTTCACGTCTGGAAGATTGCATTGAAAGAGTTGGGCAGTCTAAATTCATCATGAAGATAGACTTGCTAAAGGGCTATTGGTCAGTATCTTTGACCGAGTGGGCAAAGGAAATCTCTGCATCCGTGACACCGAATGGACATTATCAATTCCAAGTTCTGCCGTTCAGGATGAAGAAATGCATCTGCAACATTTCAGAGACTCACAAATAAAGTGATTCAAGGTCTGAGTCACCGTGCAGGATATAATGCTGATTTAGTGGCATTCAGTCAAAGTTGGGAAGAATAAATGCATCACTGAAAAGAACTGTTTTGACTGCTTGAAATAAACCAATCTCGTCATCAATCTAGCAAAAAGCGAATTTGCTGAAGCCCAAATTTCATATCTGAGACGTGGTCAAATGGCCCCACAAAATGCAAAAATGCAGCCCTTTTGGAATTTTCCGGAACCCACCACAATGAGAGAGATTTTAATGTTTCTGGGAATGAACGGATTCTGTTGCAAGTTTATGCCGAACTTTAGTAGTATGGTAGCACCACTAACAGAGCTCTTTAGGAAGAACACAAACTTTAAATGGATGTGATGTGTTAAGTAAGTTGGTTCAAGTTGACTGTAACTGGATGCAGTGAAATTAGAAACAGGCAGATGACACAGGAGATGGTCCAACACTGTTTTATTGAACTTCCTGATTGCTGTACATAGTCTGCTGTGAGTTGAAATTCTATCAATCTAACTGATATCCCCCTACTGGCCTGACCAGACTAACTCTCTACCTCATGGTGATAGTACTCACTGGCTTGTGCATTCTTACTATCTCAGTAGCTGTGTCCTGTAGAGAGAGGGAGAGTCTTAATGCCCTGTGGGCTTTATAGTGGTGGTGTCCTGTCTGGTGATTGGTTGTTACGTGTTGTGTGTGTTCATTGGTTATCCTATGTGTCAATCACTGCTTGTCTGAATCTCATTATATACATGAGTGGATATAATGACTGGAGAACTGCAAAACAGCATTTGAACATTTAAAAACTGTGTTAGCAACAAAACCAGTGTTAGCCACGCCAAATTACAACAAGCAGTTTAAACTGACACGCAGCAGGCCCCTCCATTTCTGATGTGTTGTCTGGGGTAACACATAGCAGGAGTAGAGCATGCCATTGTATATGGTCACCATTAAACAATTTTGAACCACCAGTCCAACCTAACTCTAACCTCTGTCCGACGGGTGTGTTGGATGAGCTGGGGCTGGGTGTTGCGCGACTGCCGGGTGGGAATTGGAAGGCGGGGAGTTTGTGGAGGTTAGGACGGGGCAGGGCGTGATGCCGCATGAACGTCCTACATGGTGACACCCTCACCGAGAAGTGGCAGGACATGGAGGCAGCAATGTGATCCCACCTTGTATGACAACATCATCATTGAGTGGGCCCGAACCATTCACCATCTCCCGTAACTCCACACCGCACCTACCCCCTTTCCACGTTCCCCCAACTCCCAAGATGTATTGCTACATGAGAAGGATTTGTCAACACACATGCAGGGATCACCAGGGTGGACAGTAAAATGTTGTCCTGAAGGCGGGATTCAGACATATTTAGAGCATGAGGAACAGCTGAGCTCATCTCACAGCGAGACGTCATCATCATCCACTGATACTGTCAACCCAGGGCCAACATCCTGTGGTAATGTTGCTGTTACCCTTGGAGAGGGAGGGGGATCTGCAGTAGTGGGAAGGAATGGAAGGCTGGGGTGAAGGTGAAGTGAAGGACTGAGGGAGAAGGAAGGAATGGAAGGACTGAAGGAGAGGGAAGGGGTGAGAGGTATGGGGAAGGGGGATTTTGTGTTGGGGGGAATTAATTTGCAGAGGGGGTGGGTGGGAAGAGGTGGGACATGGCAGCAGAGCTCCTAGTGGCCAGCCTCCTAGTTGGTAAATCGGGAGGTGATGAGGTTGTCCCATGTGCGCCAGCCCCGGATCACACGTTGGGCAGCCTGCCGTGCCTGCTCAGACCCAATGCCTGATCATCCAGGACACCATCCTCAATTTCATCCTTCTCGTCAGATTAGATCTGCCATTCTTCCTCCTCCTGCAGCAGATTGCCCCTCTGCTGCATGATGTTATGGAGCATGCAGCAAACTAGTATAGTGTTAGAGACCCTCCTGGGCTATATTGGAGGGCACCACCATAGCGGTCCAGGCATCGGAAGTGCATCTTGAGTAAGCCAATGCATCGCTCAATGACGCTCCTGGTTGCTGTATGAGCATCATTATAACGATTCTGCACCTCGGTCGGGGCCCTGCAAAGGTGTCATTAGGCATGACCTCAATGGGTAACACTTGGCACCCAATAGCCAACCGCTCACCTGAGGTGCCGAGAACCACAGAGTGCGCCAGGATGTATGCATCGTTCTCGCTGCCTGGGTTATCAGGCACAGACGTACATGATGTGCAGCTCGTGGTCACACACCAACGGCACATTCGTTCAGTGGAAGCCCTTTCTATTGATGAAGGGCACCCCATGTCGAACCAGTGCTTGGTGGGCGAGATGCATACCCTAAATCACCCCCTGGATCTGGGGCTTGCCAGCGATGGTGCCCGGGCATCTTGTTGGGCCAGGTCCAGGTTGAAGGTCCGGGTGCATAGGGGTCTATATCAGTGCAGGTGATCCTGTGTGTGGACGTTTCCAATATCCCACATTCGAGCCCTGAAATAAGCCAGAGGCACAAATGTTCAGGTAAACCATCAGCTTGATGACCCCTGGGAGCGGGTGTCCTCTTCAAAACCCCCATGGTGCCAGGTGAAATAAAAAATGAAAATGAAATGAAAATCGCTTATTGTCACAAGTAGGCTTCAAATGAAGTTACTGTGAAAAGCCCCTAGTCGCCACAGTCCGGCGCCTATTCGGGGAGGCTGGTACGGGAATTGAACCGTGCTGCTGGCCTGACTTGGTCTGCTTTCAAAGCCAGCGATTTAGCACTGTGCTAAACTAGCCCCTGTCACAAATGGCGCCTGGCCTCCCTGCTGAGCCAGAATTGGTGTTGGCACATGGCTTCCAGCAGCTCCTCGAAGGGCAGGTGCTGATAGCATACACATGGCCTGCTGCGTGCCTCCCTCGCACCACCTCCTTGGCCTGTTGGGTGGCCGGCACATGAGCCTCACTAGTTAGCCTCTGCTATCTGGGGGAGGCCCCTCTTGTGCAGGGCCCTTCTTGGGCTTGCCCTGGTGCTCTAGCCTCTGTGCATCCCCAACGGCAAGGTAGACAGAAAGCATGGCTGGTTGGAGTCTGATATCCATGTATTTGTGGGAGGAGGAGAGACAGGGAATGCTAGCAAGATCAGGATTCCTTTGACCATCAAAATCCATTAGTTACATGGTCACCCTGAGTTGTGCTGCTGCGTCACACTCAACATGTCCATCCCAATTCCATCCCACCCCTACCCCTCACCCGGTCCCATTGATATGGTGTCATCTGCACTGCATCCCTGTCCCCATCAGTGACTGGCACCCGGCCTGTGATGTGTGGGTCCTCTATCTTCATCACCCATCCCTGTCAACATGGGTACTGGTGGCTACCACAACCAATATCAGCGATATGCTCTGTGACCCCTTTCCTGTTTCTCCCAGTGGGATCTACTGTGGATCTCCTCACTGGGTGGGCCTTGTGTTATTCCACCAGCAGGGTGGCAACTGGCTGTGTGGTGGAGACATTAAACGTGTGCTGCCAGTCACCTCCATGCTATGAGGCCTGTGTGCGGGCAGGTCCTACAGATGGGGGTGAGCGAGGGATGTGTGCGTTTTCTGGGAGATTAGCTGCAGTGTTATATGGAGACGGGGTTTACACACAGGTTGTGACAGAGAGCTGGTCAGGTTTTCTGTCCAGGGAAGGATGTATGTGGTCAGGGACACAGTGGACAGGCAGCGTCGGAAATGTTTCATGATCCTGAGGAGCCAAGGGGTGGATTTAATTGACATCCTGCTGCAATGGCAGTCTGAGCCAGGCCACCCCGATCCTGAGGGATATACCCTGAGTGCATGGACTTGCCATCAAGTTGTTCTCTGCTACTCCCTGAGGCTCAGGCAGACACCCCACAGCAAGCCCGAAACGTTTGGAGAGATTTTGTATCTCCTTGTTCCCTCTCAACAGCCATGATGCCCTGGCCCCGCTTGTAAATACTTGTACCAATTCACGTCCTCATTACTCCCACCTGAGAGGGTTGGAACATTGCAGAGGGTTAGAGCATCCAATCCATTAGAGTGTCCAATATGTTAATCGGAGGCAAGTTGATGCAAATCACGGATTTCCATGGGAACGCCGGCGCACCTCGAACCTCAATGCCGCCGCCAACGTGGGACCAGAGCATCGTGTCGGAATTGGTGCCGGGCATCAATCCTCTGTTTTTTGCTCTACACAACATTCTCCGCCTGATCGGTAGCAGAGAATCCACCCCCCGCCACCCCCTTAATTTCCTATTCTCTCCATTGATTGCTGTTGGCCACATACCTCAGATGGTTAAATGATTCAGAGGTGGCTAAGATTTATTCTGCAGGAAACCACTCAACCTCCCCTCAGCCTTCGCATGGTGACACAGCTGAATGAGGATAGTGGGCATGA
This sequence comes from Scyliorhinus torazame, assembly GCF_047496885.1. NCBI lineage: Eukaryota > Metazoa > Chordata > Chondrichthyes > Carcharhiniformes > Scyliorhinidae > Scyliorhinus > Scyliorhinus torazame. Next base: position 130,165,694 of record NC_092709.1, read on the forward strand.
AATCATCCCGCCCATGGCACTCTGTGGTGCCCCACTGATGGTATCATACTTAACAGAATTGTGCTGCATACATTTTATTAGTTTTAAAATAATCCATAGAATCATAAAATATTAAAGATTAACATTTAACATCAGTGACATGGTTGCCCAATACTTACAACAATAGCCTGTGTGTATCTGTAGAGCCTGCAAAGGAGCATCTTGGCAGAGTAAACATGAACAGCTGATATCAATGCAAGGAGCCTCAGGCAGAACATGTGCATGGGCAATAAATGCTGGTCTAGCCAGCGACGCCCACATCCCGTAAACGAATTTTAAAAAATTCTCCCATAAGCTTATATTGGCAAACACTTGTGACTTCCTGTGGTCCAGCTGTGTACCAGGCTTAGCTCTATTACAACGCAGACACCAACATCATTAATGATGAATGGTTAGCTTTGTTTGTTTACATTTCCAAGCTGAACTGAAGGGCGACTTTGTGATCTGGAAACCAGACTGAGATACATTTTACAGAAGACAACTCACATCTGTCAAAGGGGAGAGACTTCAATCAAATCAACCTCAGCTGAATGTTACCCATGATACCCAACTCATCCCATCTCTCTAAACTCTTTCCTTAATGTGACAATTGCATTAAAGCAATTATTAACAAGTGTAATCACAATATCAGGAGAAAGATGGGATTGAAGTCCATTTGGTCAATCCAAAGCCAACATTCCAGCAAAAACGTATAATACGCTCCGGTACAGAATGCTATTATTTGTTAAACAATGAAACATTTTTGGCCACCACCACCTAACTAGAGATCCGTTCTGTGGGCCAAGTCAATGCTCTGGTCGCTTCCTGAGAATGCCCTCCAGTTGTGAACTCACCAGAGTCTGCGTGGTCAGTGAAAGGCATCTTGTTAGCATGCCATAGTTGAATGGAAATTTCACTTCTGCTGCATCTCTGGAGGCCCACTTTCCCAATGAAGGGCAAGATTTCTGACCCAAAATGGGTACGGCAACAGAAGCTGGTGAGTGCATACTTTTGTGTCGCCAGCTTGTCTGCCGGTTTGTAGGCACCATTTTACCCGAGTCTTTTGCCTCGAGTCCAGACTGAAGGCAGAATGGCTATCCACCACATAGACTGCAGCTATTTAAGCAGGCAGCTCGCCACCATCTTCTCAAGGGTAATTAAGCATGGGCATTAAATGGTGGCCCAGCCAACGATGCCCACATCCCATGAATGAATTTTTAAAAAATCTATAAGATGCAGTCGAGTGTTGAGACAATTAAAAGACCAATTAAGACGAATGTTCAGAGGCAGCATGGAATATTCGAGTTGGTCTGCAAGTTCCCAGAAGTATTGGAAGCACAGCAGATGCCTTAAGGTGGTAGGCTGGGGGGAGGGGCAAAGTTTCAGGCTTTGAGAGTGTAAACACCCTCACCTGGGTACTCCCAGCGCTGGGTGCTCTTGCTTCTCTGGTTTATTAAGGACACAGAAAAATGAAACTCACGATGGAGTGAAAGGAGGTGCCAGGGGCTCAGACTGCAAACTCCAAAGTTGTAGATTGTTTTTCTCACCCCGGTGGCCCAAAGACCACCGTCATTAATTTGCAGTTGCCAGAGATTCTACTCACAAATGGCAAGTGACCAGCAGCCAATGTAGCCTCTTAACTCAATGCTAATGATGTAGCTTGCAAGCCCCAGCAACATATCCCCAGTGGGCACTGGCAGGAGCCAGCCAGTTTTAAACATGGGGGCCTACAGATTTCCAGCACAAAATTGACATCCCTTTATCTTTTACTTTTACAAGTGGGGGGGGGGGGGGGGGGGGAGGAGGAGGAGGTGTCACTGAACCTTTCCCCCTGAAGATGGTGCTCCTTTACAAGCACAGACCAAAACAGGGCTGTACAATTATTCAGCAAATTGTAGTATCAGTTTGAGTCGTCTTATAGATGCGTACTACAAACACAACATCATCGGAAAGGAAACCAGGCTTGTTCTTCGTTTGAAGTAGAGACTGTACAAATACGACTGAGACATAGTTGTACGAAAAGCTATCACTGCAACCCAGTGCTGTGGAGGTTAGTGACTCGAAGGGCAGCTGTCGTAGTCAGTTAAAACAAAATTTCTCAATGGTCTTTTTAAAGCTGAATTTGATCATATTGCAATGACTTGGGAGGGTGGCTATTTATGAATCTAAATCTGCGTGCAGGAAGTGACATCAGGTATACCAAACACATAAACACATTTCTTATTTGGGGTTTCGTAGAATACACGTCTGATGAACCAGAGAAAATTCAGCAAACTACAGATTCCATTGGCTCATCGACAGCAGTAGTCTTGTAATTAGAAATCATTTAAGCGATAGCAAACATCAGGGAGATTAGGGAAATTCTACAATCCAAACTTCTTTCCTATGACGTACTATAAATAAACCAGCAATGCATTTTATTATCTTCCACACTGGTTTGTCTGACCGCATTCATGACTCATAGAAACATAACTACCCCTGGTGTCAGTAAATATGGATTCATTTTTGTAAATGTGGCCTCTCATAACATTAGTAAGCATCTTAGGCGATGATAAGCACCCACTACCTTAACAGATGAAGGACATCAAACTGAGTAGGATGACCTAAGGGAGAATAGTGTGGGAGGGGGGGTTCTTTCTTTGTACAATGCATCATGTATTTCTGCTGTAAAATATTTTGACTAACACTTTCATAGGATCCTGGCCTTTGCTAATTGTTTCACCTTTACTCTCAAGAACTCAGTTTGTATCCTGTCACCCTAAGAATGAAACTCTATAAATATTGTAGACTAAAAATGAAAATATACCAGCTTAGGTGCCAAGATAAACTTAGATCTGGAATTTCCTCGGAGCTTCTCCCACTGCACTGCTGGAAGTTCATCGGAAGAACGGCAGAACCACATTTTATGTGTGTAAATGGGATTTGCCATTGCTGAATTTAGACTCACAGAGCAGGAGGAAATTTGTGATATTCTTTTGAATGCATTGACACGATAATGCATACAGCATTGCACATAAGGGTAAATTTGATTATATATGCACATATATAAGATATATACACGCACACATATATATATATATATATATAGAGAGAGCGAGAGAGAGAGAGAGCGTGCGAACGAGCGAGACAGAGCGAGAGCAAGAGTGAGAGAGAGAGAGATAATTTCTTCTCTCAGAGGGTTGTTAATATTTCAGATACAGAGACCATCTGGAGCTTCAGGATTATTTAGCCAGAAAAATTGGTTGAGACCAGATTGGTTGAGCTTGAGATAGGTGACAAACTAGGACCACAATAACATAAAGGGTTATGGGGATGGTGGGTGCAAAAGGATGTAAAAAGCATTGAAGTGTCCTGATGTGTTGGGTGCTCTGGATCCATGGAACACATACAGGCCACCATAACTTAAAATAGTGCAACACTATTTTATTAAGTTAGAAACTGTTGAAAATACTTTCACTGTGGGTTAACACGATGTTAGATTAAACTAAAGACCTATGCCTGTCCGAACCAGTCTATGCACTCGGCACATGGTGAGGATCTGTGCTGTAAGCTGTAAGCTCTGCCCTTCTAGGAGGCTGCATCCCGAATAAGCGGGAACTCTGATGCCCCCCTGTCTTTATAGTGAGTGTGCTTTAACTGGTGATTGGCTGCAGTGTTGTGTGTGTTGATTGGTCTTGCTGTGTGACCATCAGTGTGTGTGTATCTGCACCATGATATACTGGGTTATATTATGACATCCACCCTTTTATAAAAGAATGTATATGTGTGGCAATAAATAATGCATGTTGAGAATGTTCCGAACTACGTGTGGGGTGCGAAGACATATTTACAGGACTACGTACATGAGAACTAAGCTATTTACATGGGAAGGTGCCTGGTGCAGAGAAGCAGGATGCAACAAGAATAACGAGGTCAACACTATATACAAACCATGGAAACGATCAAACAAAGCAACGAAACAATTCAGAAAGTCTATAAGTCCGCAAAGTTCATAAATCAAGTCTCTGAGGTGGGCGACGAATTCTGGTTGACCGCCTCAAGGGTGGGTCGAGAGCCGCCGGTTCAGGAGTGGGCTGGACTGTGTCAGAGTCAGGGGGATGCAGAGTGACAGGGAGCTCTGCATAGTCCGTGGCAGGGTCAGCAGGAGGGCGAGGCAACAGTGGAGGATCACTTGGCGAGCGTGGAACGAGACGAAGGGCACGTCGATTGCGACGCAGAATAGAGCCATCCGGTAGACAAACCAGGAACGAGCAGGGGGCCACCTGCTGAAGGACAACAGCGGTTGCAGACCAGCCCCCACCCAGAAGATGGACGCGGACGTTGTCATCTGGAGTCAGAGCAGGGAGATCAGCTGCACGGGAGTCATGTGCCGCCTTGTGCTGTGCACGAGACATCTGCATCCGGCGAAAGACCGGAACGTGGTCGAGGTCTGGGACATGGATGGACGGCACCGTCGTCCTCAGGGTACGGCCCATGAGTAACTGGGCTGGCGACAGGCCAGTGGACAGTGGGGCAGAGCGATGGGCCAGCAAGGCAAGGTAGAAATCGGACCCAGCATCGGCAGCCTTGCATAGGAGCCGTTTGACGATATGTACTCCCTTCTCCGCTTTGCCGTTGGATTGGGGGTACAGGGGACTGGACATCACATGGGCAAAATTGTACCGCCTGGCAAAGTTGGACCATTCCTGGCTGGCAAAGCAGGGGCCATTGTCCGACATAACCGTGAACGGGATGCCGTGTTGAGCAAAGGTTTCTTTACAGGCACGAATGACTGCAGACGAGGTGGTGTCGTGCAACCGTATCACCTCCGGGTAATTCGAAAAGTAGTCCACGACCAGAACATGGTCTCTACCCAGCGAGTGGAACAGGTCGATGCCCACCTTGGTCCATGGTGACGTGACCAACTCATGGGGCTGCAGGGTCTCACGTGCTTGGGCCGGCTGGAAGTGCTGACAAGTGGGGCAGTTGAGCACTGTGTTGGCTATGTCCTCATTAATGCCAGGCCAGTACACTGCCTCTCGGGTCCGTCGGCGGCACTTTTCCACGCCAAGGTGGCCCTCGCGTAGTTGTTCCAGGGCAAGTTGGCGCATGCTATGCGGGATGACAATGCGGTCCAGTTTTAGAAGAACCCCGTCTACTACCGCCAGATCATCTCTGACATTATAGAACTGAGGGCATTGGCCCTTGAGCCACCCGTCAGTTAGGTGGCACATGACACGCTGTAGCAAGGAGTCAGCCGCCATCTCGCGGCAAATTTGGATGAGGCGTTCATCCGTGGCAGGTAGATTTGAGGCCGCGAATGCCACATGGGCGTCAACCTGGCAGACAAATCCCGCTGGGTCACATGGAGTGTTGACTGCCCTGGAGAGAGCGTCCGCAATGATGAGGTCTTTGCCTGGGGTGTATACCAGCTGGAAGTCGTATCGCCGGAGCTTGAGAAGAATACACTGGAGGCGAGGTGTCATATCGTTCAAGTCTTTCTGTATTATATTGACCAGCGGGCGATGGTCGGTCTCAACGGTGAATTGAGGAAGTCCGTAGACATAATCGTGAAACTTAACCACACCGGTCAGAAGGCCCAGGCACTCCTTTTCTATCTGCGCGTAGTGCTGCTCCGTGGGGGTCATCGCACGTGACGCATATGCAAAGGGGGCCCATGATGAGGCCTCATCACGTTGCAGGGGCACTGCCCTAATGCTGGATTGACTGTCATCGGTCAAAATTTTGGTCTCTTTGCTGGATCAAAGAAAGCTAAGACCGGGGCCGTGGTCAGTTTTGTTTTGAGTTCTCTCCATTCGCGCTCGTGGGCGGGGAGCCATTGGTAGTCTGTCGTCTTCCTGACCAGGTTCCTGAGAGCCGTGGTATGAGAGGCGAGGTCAGGATAAACTTCCATAAAAAATAGACCATGCCCAGAAATCGGAGGACCGCCTTTTGTCCTCTGGTGTTTTCATAGCTGTGATGGCAGCTACCTTGTCCGCATCCGGCTGCACACCCAATTGGGAGACGTGGTCCCCGAGGAACTTGAGTTCCGTCTGACCAAAAGAGCATTTGGCCCTGTTGAAGCGGAGGCCATGCTCATGGATACGTCTGAATACGCGCTGGAGGCGACTAACATGCTCCAGCGGGGTGGTGGGCCAAATGATATGTCATCGACATAGACGCGAACACCTTCAATGCCTTCCATCATTTGTTCCATAATCCTATGGGACACTTCTGATGCAGAGATGACCCCAATCGGCATCCTGTTGTAACAATATCTGGCAAAGGGGGTGTTAAATGTACACAGTTTCCTGCTGGATTTATCGAGCTGGATTTGCCAGAATCCTTTTGAGGCATCGAGTTTGGTGAAGAGCTGGGCCGAGCCATCTCACATGTGAGCTCTTCGCGCTTGGGAATTGGATAATGCTCCCTCATGATATTGCGATTTAGATCCTTGGGATCAATGCAAATTCTCAATTCGCCGGAAGGCTTTTTTTACACATACCATGGAACTGACCCAGTCGGTCGGTTCCGTGACTTTGGAAATCACCCCTTGGTTCTGGAGGTCCTGCAGCTGCTGCTTGAGGCGGTCCTTAAGGGGTGCTGGGACCCTGCGAGGTGCGTGCACCACAGGCGTGGCATTCGGTTTTAATAAAATCTTGTAGCTGTACGGGAGCGTGCCCATGCCCTCGAAGACATCGTGGTACTGGTTAATAATGGCGTTGAGCTGCGCCCTGAAGTCAGTGTCCTGAAAGGCAGATGCGTCAGCAGGAGAGAGAGAGTGAACTCTCTGAACTAGGTTCAGCAGCTTGCATGCCTGCGCACCAAGCAGGGAGGATTTCGAGGAGCCCACGATTTCAAAGGGAAGGATGGCTTTGCGTCACTTCAAGTTGACACGTGCCGCTGGCAGCAATGGCATTGCCATTATAATCTAATAGCTGGCAGGCTGATGGGAGGATGGCTGGTTTGACACGAAGGCTTTGGAGGTCAGACCGCGCAATGAGATTGGCGGAGGCACCAGTGTCCAGGCGGAATCATATTTGGGACCAGTTGACCGTCAGGGTGGCACACCACTCATCGTCTGGATCGATGCTGTATACCGATAGAGGCTGGATTCTTTGCTTCGGGGACATCCTGTTTTTTGTAACGACACCGACTCGAAAAGGTACCTTTGGGTCCTCGGTGTCAATATCGGGTAGTAGGTCCGCATCGGACTTGGTGACTGTGGGTTGAATGGCCTGGACATTCCTGCGAGGCTGGCTGGAGCGATACGCATTGGCAGGCTGAGCTGATCTGCAAAAGCAGCATAGTGGCTAAGTTTGCCACATCTCAGGCATTGTCGGGATTTGGCAGGGCATTGCTGCTTTAAGTGGGCGGACCCACAGTTGCCGCACGTCGTAGCGTCAGTACGTTCGCTGCGCCACCGCGCATGCGCGATGCGGCCGTACGTGGTGCGCGCCTACGCAGTACGTTCGTCGACATCGACGTCCCCTCGTTCGGTGTGCACAAGCGCAGGAGTCTGCGAAAAGCACGCGAAATGGCTGCCCTCATCCAGGCTGAGGCCCTGGAGTTGCTCGATTGCTTGGACCCGTTCTGCCTCGTGGTGACCTTGCCGCGCCGTTTCAGCCGCTTGATGTGGGAATACCGACTAGTGCCATGTCCGTGTAGCACGCAGGTCTCAATGGCGGTCGCTAGGGTGAGCTGCTTCACCTTGAGGAGCTGCTGGCGTAGGGGGTCCGACTGAACACCGAAAATGATCTGGTCGCGTATCATGGAATCGGAGGTGGGCCCGTAATTATAGGACTGCGCAAGGATGCGGAGGTGGGTGAGGAAGGACTGGAAAGGTTCATCCTTACCCTGCAAACGCTGTTGGAATACATAGCGCTCGAAACTTTCATTCACCTCTATGTTGCAGTGAGAGTAAAACTTGAGGAGGACCATCTTGAATTTTGATTTATCTTCATCATCAGCAAAGGTGAGAGAATTGAAAATGTGGATGTCATGTTCCCCGGCCGTGGATAGGAAGAGAGCGATCTTTCTGGTGTCCGAGGCATCTTCCTGGTCTGTGGCTTCAAGGTAGAGCTGGAAGCATTGTTTAAATATCTTCCAGTTGGCCCCTAGGTTACCGGTGATGCAGAGCGGCGGCGGGCGGACGCTGTCCATTTTGTCGGATGACTGTATGCTGGTGGAAGGCAGATCACTTACAGGTAGGTCTAAGAAGTTCTAATATCCCTCAACTCCTGGTATCATGATGTGTTGGGTGCTCTGGATCCGTGGAACACATACAGGCCACCAACACTTAAAATAGTGCAACACTATTTTATTAAGTTAGAACATACTTTCTCTGTGGGTTAACACAATGTTAGATTAAACTAAAGACCTATGCCTGTCCGAACCAGTCTATGCACTCAGCACATGGTGAGGATCTGTGCTGTCAGCTGTAAGCTCTGTCCTTGTAGGAGGCTGCATCCGAATAAGCGGGAACTCTGATGCCCCCTGTCTTTGTAGTGAGTGTGCTCTAACTGGTGATTGGCTGCGGTGTTGTGTGTGTTGATTGGTCCCACTGTGTGTCCATCAGTGTGTGTGCATCTGCACCATGATATACTGGTGTATATTATGACAGGTGACATACTAGGAGCACAATAACATAAAGGGTTATGAGGATGGTGGGTGTAAAAGGGTGTAAAAAGCATTGAAGTGTCCAATCAGCCATGATCGTATTGAATTCGGCGGGATGTTCAAAATGGGTTTCACACCGCTGTGAATTTCCCACAGAATCTTCAGCTGGTGTCCACCAAGGCAGACCAGGAATCTGCTAATGGGATGTAAATGAAGGCCCGACCGGAATGTCTCCCACCACCCCATTCTCCCTTGGGGGTAAACATAGCAGCGAGTACGTAGGGTTGAAGGTGTCAGTATGGAGGAAGGAGTAATGGGGGAGGAGAATGCAAGTGGGGAGGTTGGTGTAATGCGGGAAGGAATAAAACAGGGATTTTGGAGGGGTGAAGGAGCAAGTGGGGGAAGAAGTTGTAAGGGGGCAGGTGAATGTGTCAACGAGGGATTTGTAGAGTCAATGACTGCCTCCTGGGCAGTGAATTGAGGTTGGGAGTCGTAAAAAGGAATGGTGAGTGTGAGAGAGGGCAAAGGGAGTTGCTCGGGTGGGAGGGTAATAATAATCTTTCTTCGTGTCACAAGTAGGCTTACACTGCAAAACACAGCAATGAAGTTACTGTGAAAATCCCCTCGTCGCCACATTCCAGCGCCTGTTCAGATACACAGAGGGCGAGTTCAGAATGTCCAATTCACCTAACAGCACGTCTTTCGGGACTTGTGGGAGGAAACTGGAGCAACCGGAGGAAATCCACGTAGACACGGAGAGAACATGCAGACTCCGCACAGACAGTGACCCAAACGGGAATCAAACCTGGTACCCTGGTGCTGTGAAGCCACAATTCTAACCACTCTGCTACCGTGCCGCGGTGAGGATGCATCGGTAAAAGGAGCGAAGAGGCCAATTGGTGTGGACACGGATGTAGGCACTGACACTGAAAGTGGGGAGGTCACTGTAGATGTGGTTGGAGTGCTCAAGGAGGTAAGGAATGTGCACGTTCATCTGATTGATTGATTGATTGATTGATATTTATTGTCACATGTGAAGTGTTGGGTACTCTGATGCACAGATGAACCAACACAGTTGTGAATGGTACAACGCACCCAGGGGGCGATGGTCAGTTTCAACAGTGAACCGGGGAAGACCATACACATAGTCATGGAACTTGTCTAAACCAGTTAGCAAGCCCAGGCACTCCTTTTCGATCTGTGCGTAGCGCTGCTCTGTGGGGGTCATGGCTCGCGATGCATAGGCGACCGGGGCCCATGACGCAATGTCATCCCGCTGCAGTAGCGCTGCCCCAATGCCGGACTGGCTGGCATCAGCCGAGATTTTGGTGGCACGAGACGTGTCGAAAAACGCCAATACCGGTGCAGTGGTGAGCTTGAGTTTGAGCTCCTCCCATTCCTGCTGGTGTGTGTGCTGCCACTGGAACTCCGTGGACTTTTTGACGAGGTGGCGCAGAGCTGTCGTGTGGGAGGCAAGGTTGGGAATGAACTTCCCCAGGAAGTTGACCATGCCAAGGAAGTGTAACACTGCTTTCTTGTCTGCCGGCTGCGGCATGGCTGTGATGGCGCTCACCTTGTCTGCATCCGGACGGACCCCTGACCGGGAAATGTGGTCCCCCAGGAACTTCAGCTCGGTTTGGCCGAAGGAACACTTGGCTCGGTTGAGGCGCAGGCCATTTTCACGTATGTGTGCAGACGCGTTGGAGACGATAGATGTGCTCCTGTGGTGTGGTGGACCAGATGATGACATCGTCCACATATACGCGCACCCCTTCGATGCCTTCCATCATCTGCTCCATGATCCTATGAAAGACCTCGGATGCCGAGATGATGCCAAATGGCATTCGGTTGCAGCAGAACCAGCCGAAAGGGGTGTTGAAGGTGCACAGCTTTCGGCTGGACGGTTCGAGTTGGATCTGCCAAAAACCCTTAGAGGCATCCAGTTTCATAAATATTTTCACCTGGGCCATTTCGCTGGTGATCTCTTCCCGTTTGGGTATGGGATAATGTTCCCTCATAATATTGTTATTGAGGTCTTTTGGGTCAATACAGATCCGGAGCTCGCCGGAGGGCTTCTTGACACACACCATGGAGCTGACCCACGGTGTGGGCTCCGTGACCCTGGATAGGACCCCTTGGGCCTGGAGATCCTGCAGCTGCTGCTTGAGGCTGTCTTTGAGTGGCGCAGGGACTCTGCGAGATGCGTGAATGACCGGGGTGGCATTTGGTTTGTCACCTGGAGCTGGCAGGATCCCATAGCCGGGATAACGTTCCCGTTGTAGTCGACCATCCTGCACCGGGACGGCCAAATTGGTGGTCTGACCTTCATGGCGTAGAAGGCTGACCATGCTATGAGGTTGGCGGAGGTGCCAGTGTCCAGGCGGAAAGTTATCGGCGATCGGTTGACCGTCAGGGTGGCACACCATTCATCACCTGGATTGATCGTGTTGACTCGGTTCCCATCAATGACCGCAACACGGAAGGTGTCTCGGTCATCTGTGTCACCGGTCTGGATGTCGTCTGGGCACGATTCGTAATGGGGAGGCTGAATGGTCCGCACGTCCCTGCGAGGTTGTCGGATTGTGGAAGATTGACAGGTTGGGCTGCTCGACAGTAAGCAGCGTAGTGGCCCACCTTGCCATAGCGTAGGCATTGTCGGGTTCTTGCGGGACATTGCCGCTTTAAATGTCCAGCTCCACAGTTGCCGCATGTCATGACGTCATGGCGTTCGTTGCGCCACTGCGCATCCGCAGTTCGGTCTTGCGCCGAGCGCGCCTGCGCATCACGTCCCTCAGTGTTGCCATAGGTTTTGGCGCGCACAAGCGGGGGAGGCCTCGAAAAGCGCGCGAAATGGCCGCCCTCGTCCGGGCCGCGGGCCGGGAGGAACTCGATCGCCTGGACCCGTTCGGCCTCGTGGGGCACCTTGCTCGCCGATCCGGCCGCGTAGGACCCCCGCCGCGCCGATTCGGTCGCCTGAAATTGGGCATAGTGGCTAGTCGCGTTTTCGTGCAGGACACAGGCTTCGATTGCGGAGGCTAAGGTGAGGCCTTTTATTTTTAAAAACTGCTGGCGCAGGGTGCCCGAGGCAGCACGGTAGCCTTGTGGATAACACAATTGCTTCACAGCTCCAGGGTCCCAGGTTCGATTCTGGCTTGGGTCACTGTCTGTGCGGAGTCTGCACATCCTCCCCGTGTGTGCGTGGGTTTCCTCCGGGTGCTCCGGTTTCCTCCCACAGTCCAAAGATGTGCGGGTTAGGTGGATTGGCCATGATAAATTGCCCTTAGTGTCCAAAATTGCCCTTAGTGTTGGGTGGGGTTACTGGGTTATGGGGATAGGGTGGCGGTGTTGACCTTGGGTGGGGTGCTCTTTCCAAGAGCCGGTGCAGACTCGATGGGCTGAATGGCCTCCTTCTGCTCTGTAAATTCTATGATAATGAAAACCCCAAAAACAATCTGGTCCCGGATTATGGAATCTGAGGTGGTGTCGTAACCGCAGGACTGCGGAGATGCATCAGGAATGACTGAAAGAGCTCATCCTTACCTTGCAGGTGCTGCTGGAAGACATACCTCTCGAAGCTCTCGTTGACCTCGACGTTGAAGTGTTGGTCGAGCTTGAGAAGGACCGTCTTGTATTTGGATTTGTCCTCGCCTTCCGCGAACACCAGGGAGTTGTAGACATGGATGGCGTCCTTACCTGCGGTGGTGAGGAGGATGGCGATCTTTCTGGTGTCCGAGACGCTCTCTCTTTCGTTGGCTTCCAGAAAGAGCTGCTTGAACAGCTTCCAATTGACGCCGAGGTTCCCAGCGACTTGCAACGGCTGCGGTGTGTTGATGGTGTCCATGGCGAAGGATGGCAGATTTGTGGGTAGGTATCAAATCACTCCTGGTATCATGATGTGTTGGGTACTCTGATACACAGACGAACCAACACGGTTGCGAATGGTACAACGCAGTTTTATTTCATTTAACTATTAACATAGTAAACTCTGGTACTCAGCACATGGTGAATGTCTGAGTGGCTGGCAATGAGGTCTGTGCCCTGAGCCGTCTCCTGCTTGAGTGCCCAGGAAGTGTAGTGTTCCCTGCTTTGTACTGTGTATGCTCTTGTCTGTGATTGGCTGTCGTGTTGTGTGTGTTGATTGGTCCGTTGATCTGTCCATCATTATGTATGTGCTATGATGGTCACCTGAATATCATCATAGATATCATAGAATTTACAGTGCAGAAGGAGGCCATTCGGCCCATCGAGTCTGCACCGGCTCTAGGAAAGAGCACTCTACCCAAGGTCAACACCTCCACCCTATCCCCACAACCCAGTAACCCCACCCAACACTAAGGGCAATTTATCATGGCCAATCCACCTAACCTGCAGTCTTTGGACTCTGGGAGCAAACCAGAGCACCCGGAGGAAACCCACGCAGACACGGGGAAAACGTGCAGACTCCACACTGACAGTGACCCAAGCCGGTAATCGAACCTGGGACCCTGGAGCTGTGAAGCAACTGTGCTAACCACTGCGCTACCGTGCTGCCCCCATTGTGGTGCGGCGGCATACAGCTGAATGCCGAGTGTTGAGGGAGTGGGGGAGGGGTGGGGGAGTGGCGAGTAGGCCTCTGCTTATGAAAGCCAACACCAGACATATTGTTTAGTGACAGTGAATATGTTTACAGGTAATACAGTGACAGTGTTAACCCATGCAACAACCACTTGTGATCAAAACTTTAAAATGTTTCTTTTCCTAAGTGCTGTCAGGACATCTGCAGCAGGGGTGGAGGCAGCCTGTGGAATTGTCGGCCCTGTTATCTCTGTTGACTTGGGGGGTGCCCTCTGAAGAGCCAATGCCTGGAAGGCCCCGGCTTACTTTCGCTTTCCTCTGGTGGGCAAGTTGTTTCCTCTGTGGGGACGGAGGATGCGGCGGAAGGGGCCACAGGCCGAGGGCATTCAGAGAGAATGGACAACATCTGAGAGTCCCGAATGGATAACCCAGGGGTGTGCAGCTGCTGCTCTGCCTCCCTTCGAGTGCCCGAGGGACCTGGCCTATCTCCTTGAGAGGAAGGGGGACTTGGAGCGTTGTCAAGGTGCCCCATTCGCTGGGGACACAGTTGCTGGGGCTTATACTTGCATGCTTTTTTGAACAAGGGTGCAGCGTTCACAATTTTCTTGTCCTCTGGCACCTTCCCAAATCTAAGGAAAACGCAAAAATTATGGCTAGTGCCTCCAAACTTTCCACTCTCACTCCCCTCAGTATGTTTGGATGCATCTCATTTGGTCCTAGTGCCTTATCAACTTTAAGTATAGATAACCTATCCAATGAATTGCACACTATTGGTATGCAGATACAGCATGTAATTCAAAAGGCAAATGGAATGTTAGCATTTAGAGCAAAAGGACTGGAGTCTAAAGTGGAGAAGTGTTGTTGCAATTGTATAGGATGTTGGTGATACCACATCTGGTGTATTGTGTCCAGTTTTGGTCTCCGTATTAAAGGAAGGATGTGGTGGCATTGGAAGCAATTCAGAGGAGGTTCACCAGATTGATTCCGGGGATGAAAGGGTTGATGGATGAGGAGCGATAAACCAGCTTGGGCTTATTCTCGTTGGGGTTTAGAAGGATGAGAGGGCATCTGATTGAGGTATATAAAATACTAAAAGGGACCAAATGTTCCCCCTTGTGGGGCAATCTAGGACGAGAGGTCACGGATATAGGTTGAGAGGTGGCAGATTTGGAACTGAGATGAGGAGGAACTACTTCCTGCAGATGGTGGTGAATTTGTGGAACTCGCTGCCCCATAGTGCGGTGAAATCGGAGTCATTAAATGGTTTCAATAAGGAGATAGATATATTTTTGATTAAAAAACGGATTAAAGGGGTATGGGGAACACGTGGGGAGCTGGATTTGAGACGAAGAAGAGATCAGCCTAAATCTGATTGAATGGTAGAGCAGGGTCGAGGGGTTGAATTTCCGACTTCTGCTCCTAATTCCTATGTTATTATGTTCCTGTGTACATCCTCCTCATCAATTTCAAATCCGTCTCGTGTCTTAATCAACCTGTCTTTCACCATAGTCTGAGTAGCATCTTCATCCTTGGTAAAAACATAGAGTATTCATTTAATTCCTCAGCATGCCTCTGTCACCATGATTAAATCTCCATTTTGTCTCTAATCAGCCCGATTCCTCCTTTTCCTACTCATTTCCAATTTATTTGGCTATCAAAGACTTTGGGACTCCCTCTTATGTTAGCTGCCATTCTCTCACATACTCCCTCTGCTTCTCTTATTTAATTTTTCACCTCCCTTCAGAACTTTCTAGATCCAACCTGGTTTTCAATTGTATTTGTTTTACCTGACACCAGTCATAAGCACACTTTTTCTTCATTGTTTTAATTTCTATCTCTTCTCTCATGCAGGGAGCTCAGCACTTATTTGCCCTATCTTTCCATTTCGAGGGAATACACCTTGACTGCACCTGAACTATCATATCGTTGAAGGTAGCCCACAGTTCAGCTACAGCTTTTCCTGTCCACCTTTGACTCCTGTTTATTTGGCCCAGTTTCTTAGCCAGTGGAAGTTAACTATTTCTCAGGTGATCATTCTTGTTTGGATTGTTTGTTGTATTCAGCCAAAATATTATGGCCAGGAGTTTTCCGATGATGGGGCTTGCCAATCTGCCATTGGAGGAGTTGATAGAAAATACATCCCAAACGAAAGTGGCTGGCCAGCAGTCATCACACTCTCCAATGAGCATTATTTGACTGGAGACGCAATCGAGAGGCCGCCTTGCGCCCAAACGGGAGTGCAACGCAGCCAGTAGATGCCAGGAGAGGCCTCCTGCGGGCTTCCTGATAGCTAGTACGCCTCGCGAGACCTACCCTGGTCTCACGAGGTGTCACAATCAGGATCCTTTCCACAATGGGTGGGACTAATTCTCGCTCTCCTAAGTAGGTTTAAAACCCACTTAGGCATGCTGACCGGAATCTATCAGGCTCCCAGCATCTACTGGCCGCCCCAGGGAGTCCCCAGCTGGGCGGCGGTCAGCACTGCTCCACACAAGTGTGGACCAGGCATCTAAGGGTCCTCTGGACCATCAGAAGCCCCTGGTTAGTCAGGGACAGGACAGGCTTACCTGGCTCTCCCCAGGCAGCTTGGGACTGCTAGGTTCACACCTTGGCACTATTATTGTGCCCAGATGGCACTGAAAATCTGGCAGATGCACTGTCAGGGTGCCAGGGTGGCACTGCCAATGGTCAGGGCCTGAGGGGGGTCATGTTCATGAAAGGAGGGTGGACGGGGGTATGAAGGGAAGGGGGTGCAGGGTGGGCATGAAGGGGCCTCTGGAAGGTTGGGGAGGGAAGGGTGAGGATCCTGAAAGGGGGCATGGGAAGGCCTGAAAAGAGGCCCCCCTAAGTGATCCTATAGTGGGGTGTGGGGTAATGCCTATGCGCGCGGGGGGGGGGTGACATTGCTCATGGGTAGGGGGTGACCCACAAGCCCACTTAGAGATCAGGGCACCCTTTCAAAATGGTGGTTTGATCTCTGAGGAGCCGGTCTGGCCAGCAGTTCAGCTTCCCAGTGACGGAAAAGATTTGAAGGGATGGGTTCTCCGTTGGCTGACGGAGGTATCAGGGTTCACAATGCGCTGGAGAATGCGATGCACCGATCCCCTGCTGATGACGGAATCAAGGTCCATGACCGTGCGCCAGCGGGTGCATGGAAATGAACACAAATGGGTCTTAATAATCCATTTCCATCAATTCAGTGAGCCCGGCCTCCGATTCTCTAGCCCTCCAGGATTCTCTGGCCCCCAGGGCCGGGAATCACATGGGCGTGAATCACAGATGCCCTCCTCATTCATGAGCCTGTCGTGATGCACCCTGCGGTGGACCATGAGGGCAACTCCCTTATGCACTTACTGCCCACCTCTCCTCTACCAGACCCCCCATGTCCCTCCCCCCAGGGACCCCTTTAATAGGGAGCCCCTACCAAGGACCCCTGTAATAGGGAGACCCCCCACAGTGACCCCCTGACTAAGGGGACACTCCACAGAGACTCCTTAACTAAAAGGACCCCCACAGGGACCTCCTGATTAAAGGGACCCCCTAACTAAAGGAACACCCCCAGCATAGATTCCTATTCTCCCGCACCCCCCCCCCCCCCACCCCAGAAAAGTGACCCCTGTCTGGAAGCTGGAGAGCACTCAGACAGGGGCAGAAAGTCAAATTGCAAATGTGACATTTACTTTGAAGCTCCACCTCCTTTTCTGAAAGGGGAACATCTGTGAGCTGCATCTAGATTCATTAGCTGCAAGCTATTCATAACTTTCTAGCAATTGACAGGTTCCACAATCCATCTGCAGACTTGATTTATTCATCTCCCTCACAGATCAGTGACTCTAAGTGGTGAAACCCCAATATTTAAAAGCATTGACCACATCAAAGAGAGGTAAGTGCATTCCAAGCATTAAGTGCATTCCAATCACACACTTCAATGTTACAGCCGTACTTCTTCTCACTGCCCCTGTCTGGACTCTCTAGCATCCAGACAGTGGTCTCTTTAGGCAAGGGGCCCCTGGGGGAGTTGCCCTATTGCAGGGGTCCGTGGCGGACTCTCTGCATCATGGGGGACCCCCTTGTTACAGGAATACCTGGGTGAGTTCCCCTATTAAAGGGGTTTTGGGGGGTTCTCCTTTTACAGAGATGCCTGGGGGGAGCTCTCCCTATTATAAAGGTCCCTGGGGGGTCTCCCTATTACAGGGCTTCCTGGGGGGTGGGGGGGTGACTCCCCTATTACAGAGATGCTTGGGGGGAGGAGGGTCTAGTCGAGGAGGAGTGGGCAGGCAGTGCATAGGGATGTGGCCCTCAGTTGGATTTGAATGGTCTCTATCAGCGTGGCCCTGGTGTGGTGGATCTCATGGTGGGCCCTCTGCGAGGTCCATCATGCTAGGCTAATGCTGATAGAGACCACGAGTGATCCGCACCATGTGATTCCCAGCTATTCGGCCCATTTGCATTCATTTACATGCTCTCACTGGCGCGTGGTCGTGGACCTTGATTCCGGGGGTGGGAGCATCATGATCGGATCAGTGCCTGGCGTCAATCCCAAATTTTCCCTAACGCACGATTCTCCGTCACATCTGGGAACGCATTCCAGGTGTTCCCGGGGCCGGCAACCCCGCCCTTAGACTCCCAAACGGAGAATCCACCCCTAAGTGTGACCCAGGCGAAAATCCAAAGATCCAAAAAAAGTGACTAAGGACGCGATTTAATGGAAATGTTTCTAAGCGTGATAGTGAGCAGTATCTGCCACGAGCTTCCTGACACCTAGACCAGCAAGGCCGTCACTGCTATAAAACATTAATTGGTCCACTCAACGAGGCCCCATGGGCTTCACGTTGCAAATGACTGTCCCACCGGCTGATTCGGCCGGACTGCAATCGCCAATCCCATGCTAACAAGGGAGAGCAGCACTTAAACCGATCCTACACAGTTAACCCACACAGCTCACAGCCATGCCACTGAGAAGGCCAGCCCCACGGTTCAGGAGTGCCGACCTGGACAGATTGTTGGACTCAGTCAAAATCAGACAGGATGCCCTGTTCCTCCAAAGGTCTTGGAGGTTCAGCCACAGGGCGGCAAGTGCCGCCTGGGAGGAAGTGGCAGTGGCCGTCAGCTCGGGAGCATCACCACGATGGAACCCAGTGCCTTAAGAAGGTTAATGACCTCCACCAGCTTCCACAGGTGGGTTGGCACAAGCCCCTTCTTGTGGGCCCTGCCCACTACCCCCGACTCCCCTCCCTCCCGACCCCCCTACCCCGAACATGCACCTGGCACCGCCCCTCCCAGCACCGCTCCATGCCCCGGCCACCCATGTCCAGCAGTGGCGCCACGCCGACCCCACCCCACCCCATACTTCTGACGAGGAACAGGCCCTGGAGAACGCAGGAATGGCCGAGGACAGACCTGTCACCAAGGTGGAGGTTGACATATGGCGCAGCGGCGAATTCCCACTGGCCGCCATCCAGATGACCTGTCACACGTGAGTTGTTAACGCCGTACAGAATGACCCATCCCTCCCACTGACCACATCCGATGGTGCCAGCCCACCCACGGTGTTCCCCCTCCTGCCTCCAATGAGAACACCTCGGAGGGGAGTACCAAGGAGACCACCATATTCGCGGCACAGTTGGCATCCCCACCCTCCAGCAGCACAGAGACACACACCTCGGTGTGCGACATAGTGGACAGGCCTCTACTGGTGAGAGCCACACAATTGCCGATGCACATCAGGGGGGGGCAGGAGACCCCAGGCAGATGTCAGCAGATCTCAGGACCCTGCTGGGCCCCAGCCAGATGCTGAGTCTCTGGAACAGGTTGACGGACCTGATGCAGAAGCTAGGGTGAGATTCAGAGGGGGATGTCAGCGACTCTCCAACAAGTCCACAGCAGGTTGGAGGGGTCCCAAAAGCTAAGGGTGCAGCGCATGATGCCGGCGATGCATGGCACTGAGGCCAACACTGCCAGTGGAGAGCCTGGTTTATGACTTTGGCAGCATGTGTGGAGGTGTCCAAGGCCTGTTTCAGTTGGTGACTGCCATGGCTGAGCATCTTGACAGCATGTCCTAATTGCTGGGAGACGTGTCCCAGTCCCAAATGGACCTTGATAAGGCACTGTGGAGCATGTCCTTGTCTCAGGTGGGCATTGCCGAGACCTCCAGGGCACGTCCCGGTTGCTGGGGGGGTTGTTCCAGTCTCAACTTGAGCCTTGTAATGATCCTGAGGCATAGACGTTCATGGCTGCAGTGACCAGCACGGCCACCGGGAACGGGTGTCCTCCTCCCTCGTGTGGTGCCAAGTCTGTGAGGACAGGCACAGGTGCCGCACTATCACTTTGTTAAGGTGGAGCCTCCTGCCTCACACGCTGTGCATCATCTGTTCAAAAGACCAACGACATGTATACCTTGAGCCATCACCGGCCTCGTTCTCTGGGTCCCTCCCCAGCCTGTTGGGTGGCCGGGTTCCCAGGGTTTGGGGAGAGGCCCTGCACATGGGCTGCCACTTCGAACATCTGTCGAAGCTGCTGCTGCCAGCTTCTCCGGTGTCTGCCCGTCTGGCCTGCCAACAGCACCACAAGGGCAGCTTCCGTGGGGTCCAAAATATCATCCATTTCATGTAATATCTGTAGGGAATTGGAGAGGGTGTGAGACTGACAGCCAGCGGTGACTTCCACCCCGGGATCCTCCAGTCCCCCATTGTTGCCCCATCCCCCACCCCCGCCATTTGACATGCCCTGTCCACGCACCCCCGGCTGCAGCAGGGGCCCCTGCTCACTGGACCCGGCACCCTGTAACCCCAACACCCTCATGTAATGTTACCTGCCAAGAGTGCTGGTCCGCTCACCGGTGCACACACCCACACTTTGGTCACCAAAATTTCCCCTGTGCTGGGGCCCAGACGCTGGGTGTCCGGATATTGGCTGCTGCGTCCGTGGAGTTGCCTCCAGCAGTGTTCAGGCCCAGTGTTCAGGCATCACGGTCTGATTGGGATGCTCGGCAATAATGGCACTCCTACCCAGGGGGATCCACATTGGGAGATGTGAAGTGCTCATTTAACTGAGAGTGCCAATTCCCAAACAGCAATAACCTTCAGCCATGTGGCCAGAGGCCTCCGCGGTCATTGGGAGATATGGGTGGTCGGTGCAGCAGACAGGCAGGGACTGGCATTGCCCCCCAAATGGGAACACACAATCCAGGGGGTGGCATGGTGGACCGGCGGGCACTGAGACATCCCCCCCACTCCCCGTCCCGCCCCCATGCCCATGAGCGGACACGCCCCTGGCTCCCGCCAACACCCCCCCCCCCCGACGGCGCGGCACCCTGAACCAGACCGCCCCCCTGGAAGCTCCCACCTGCTCCCACTCCCAGTTCCCCTCCGCCGAGCACTGGGGCAGCAACCGCCAGCTTCACGTTTTTAAAAAGGTGTACTAACCGGCGCCGGCATGACCACTTGCTGGGCAGGTTGTTAGATCACAGGTGGCTGTTAGATAAGTGGCTGCTCCCGTTAATTTTATGGAGATTGGCCTTAAGTGGTGATTATTGGTTTATCGCCACGCTACGGCAAGTTCCTGATTTCACCAACAAGAGCGCCCAATGCAGGTCTCATTTTTGGCCTCTCCCACAATCGTCGTACTCTCGCTTAAGCACACGGCCATTAAATTGCACCCAATGTGTGGTTAGAATGCGGTGGGGAACTCGCCAAAAGAGCTGTAGTTAAACATCCAACAAAACCCGCCACAAGTGACACTTAAAAGCCTTTCCTTTGGATTGCGTCCATGGCTTCCACTCCTCAATGGGACAAAGTCCCGCCTCAGAGGGCTGCCAGCCAATCAAATTGGTTGAATGCTCTCTAGTGGACAGCAGTGGGACTGTAAGCAGTCCGCAGAACCTAAATCCCGGGAGTCCAGGATCAGGTAGTTTTGGGGTCTCAGGACGGAGAGAGCAGGCGAGGCCTGGGGTCTGCTTGACAGAGGCGGTTGTGATATTGGTGGAGAGGCTGGGGCTGAAGGAAGGTGGCCTTCACAGGGGTCAGATCTTTTGGGGAGTGCCTGATGTTACAAAGGAAGTTGATGTTGGAAACACCAACCCTCCCCTCCAACATCCTGCCAGAGGCTCAGCTGAACAGGGTTTATTTTCAGGCTTCTCCCTTGCCCCTGAGCTCTTCATGGCAGCATGGGCATTGCGGAGAGCGTAGGAAAAATGTGTTAATTGGTCAATAATTTGCCACTTAAGATCCTCAGTCAAAGTTAGGGTGGGTGGACTGGCCTAGGCCTCACCAGAGCCAGCATAAATTGCAGAAAGGTCGAGGTGAGCATGAAGCAGGTGAGAAAGCCACCCAAAAAATTTTAGTCATTCCCTACCTACAAACCCACTGGCGGGGGAATGTAAAATTCTGCCCTATGGTACAATGATCAACGTCCCCCAAATGTTCCCCCACTGAAATTTGATCCACTTGGCCCTCATTTCCAAGAATCAGGTCCAGCAGTGCCTCCTTTCTTGTTGGACTGGTAACATATTAATGTGGAAAAATCCCTGAATATGCTCTACGAACGTTTGCCCCTTTCTGCCTTTTACTATCCATGTCTATATTTTGATCAGTCCTCCAGTACGCTATCATTCTTGCAGCTCCCTGTAATTTCCATGAAATTTGTTCCTCTACATCGTTCCCATGAGTTGGTAGCCTATAGACTATACAGTGCAATATAATTTGCACCATTTTGCTGCTTAGCTCAAGCCAAATAGATTCTGTTCTTTACCTCAGCTCTAGCAGATCCCTAATGCTCTAATTCTGAATATCTTAGGCATGCTGCTAAATGCTCTTTAAAATCCAGCATTTACCTTTATTTATTCTGCAGTGTAAACCTTCAAAGCTGATGTTGAGCGTCTGGTAAAAACAATGGTTTCCAAATTTTGTTGTTTAATAAGAAATCAAAGCATTTGTATTTTTCTCCCTCCTTCAGCGTGATGTAGTGTTTTGGCGGCTGAACTCTCTGGCACATCAATGAGGTAACCCTGCTTTATGTTTGCACCTTAACACTGCACATTGCTTGGCTACTTGAGACTGGTAAATCTCAATCCAGGCCTGAGTGCTTAAGGGCTCGCCTAGCAAAAATGCTCCTAATTCAACGGCTACTAACAATAAACTTGCATTTTCTTTCACAAAATGAGCAAATGAGAATAGGTTGCAATGGTGCTCTTTTGAAGTTGGTACTGATGTAACTACATTGTTACGCGCATGCATTTGACTGCACCTTACCTGATTTGAGATTGTGTTGAGCTAACACTTTTGTTGTCTGAAGTAGAAAGCATTCACTTCCTCTGCACTAATCTCCTTTGTTTTGATGAGCGCAAGATTTATACACTTAAAAATGCACAGACCCAGGATGAACTACTGAGTGTGGTCTGCAGTAGATACATTCTTGCACTCAGTAGCATCCACAGTGGGCTGAATCGCCGGCTCGTAATGCAGAGCAAGGCCAGCAGCGCGGGTTCAATTCCCGTATCGTCCTCCCCGAACAGGCGCCGGAATGTGGCGACTAGGGACTTTTCACAGTAACTTCATTGAAGCCTACTTCTGACAATAAGTGATTATTATATTATTATTATGCTTTTATTACTCCCCAATCATCTTTCTTTTTTATAGGTTGACTCACAATCAACCTATTGGCTCAAACAAAATTATTCCTTTGAGATATGAATGACATTTTGTGTCTTTCACAACAGTACATCTTCGATTTCTCCAAAAATGGACTGAATAAACCTTTGGTGAGACATGGCTTGATCTGAAATATTATTTTGTATTGGTGCGCAGAGTAAGAGTGATAATAATTTTAATTTATTTCAATTAAGACAACTTGCCTTTGCCTCCTAATATAAAATAATCAAAAGGTTACACTTCCCCATATCAGTGGGTGCCTTACTTAAACAGAATAACATATCTGCACTCTGCCCGACAGCTCAGGATTGGATTGGATTTGTTTATTGGCACGTGTACCGAGGTACAGTGAAAAGTATATTTCTGCGAGCAGCTCAACAGATCATTAAGTACATGAAAAGAAAATACATAATAGGGCAACACAAGGTATACAATGTAACTACATAACACCAGCATCGGGTGAAGCATATAGGGGTGTAGTGTTAATAAAGTCAGTCCATAAGAGGGTCGTTTAGGAGTCTGGTAGCACCAGGGAAGAAGCCGGTTTTGAGTCTGTTCGTGCATGTTCTCAGACTTCTGTATCTCCTGATGGAAGAAGTTGGAAGAGTGTGTAAGCCGGGTGGGAGGGGTCTTTGATTATGCCTCCCTCCGTTCTTAAATAAAGTGGTGTTACATTAGCCACTTTCTAGTCCTCTGGGACCCTTCGTGCCTCCAGTGATTCCTGAAAGATCACCACCAATGCCTCCACAATCTCCTCAGCTATCTCTTTTAGAACCCTGGAGTATAGTCCATCCGGTCCAGGTGACCTATCCACCTTCCGAACTTTCAATTTCTCCAGAATCTTCTCCTTAGTGATGGCCACTGCCCTCACCTCTGCCCCCTGATTCTCCTGGAGCTTTGGGATCCCACTGGTGTCTTCCACGGTGAAGACTGATGCAAAGTAACTATTCAGTTCATCTGCCATTTCATTGTTTCCTATTATTACTTCTCCAGCCACGTTTTCCAGCGTCTGCCTCCAGCAGAAGAAATGTGTATTCAACACCAGCGAAGTACCGTACCTCTACAACCATGTAGACCACAATGGCTTGCACCCGTGGAAGAGAAGATCCAAGCAATTCGGCAGGCTCCTGTACCACATGGGCCAATGGAGGTCTCGGGATCATGACTATATGATTGGATTGGATAGGATTGGATTGGATTTGTTTATTGTCACGTGTACCGAGGTACAGTGAAAAGTATTTTTCTGCGAGCAGCTCAACAGATCATTAAGTACACGAGAAGAAAAGGGAATAAAAGAAAATACATAATAGGGCAACACAACATATACAATGTAACTACATAAGCACTGGCATCGGATGAAGCATACAGGGTGTAGTGTTAATGAAGTCAGTCCATAAGAGGGTCATTTAGGAGTCTGGTAACAGCGGGGAAGAAGCCAGTTTTGAGTCTGTTCGTGCATGTTCTCAGACTTCTGTATCTCCTGACTGATGGAAGAAGTTGGAAGAGTGAGTAAGCCGGGTGGGAGGGGTCTTTGATTATGCTGCCCGCTTTCCCCAGGCAGTGGGAATGCCCTTTCTATTCTTGGGCCTGCTTTTTTAACTGCATTTATATATCACATTTAAAATAAGAAAATGCCTGAAAGCACTTTACAGAAGCACACGTAGGAATCAGCACCAAGCCATAGAAGGACATATTAGCCTAGGGGGACTAAAAATCTTGGCCACTGAGGTTTTAAGAAAAAGAGAGAACTTGAGAAATGAGGAAGATCAGGAAGGGAATTCCAGAACCTCGTGCCCAGACAGCTGAAGGCATGATTTCCAAATATGGTGATCATTTGGATGCCAGACAAGTAACATGGGCAGAAATGGATGAATGTTGAGTTCTTAATGGTTGGAGGAGGTTACAGTTGGAGAGAGGGGGCGGCCCCGAAGGGAATTGAACACAAAGACAAGAATTCTAAATCGGACATATTGGGGTATTGGGAGACGATATTGGTCAGAAAGCACAAGAGTAAGCAAGACTCAAAATGGATTGAGGTATGTGAGTCAGATTTTGGCTGAACTGGACTGTATTGAGGGTCATCATCATAGAATCTACAGTGCAGAAGGAGGCCATTCGGCCCATCGAATCTGCACCGGCTCTTGGAAAGAGCACCCTACCCAAGGTCCACACCTCCACCCTGTCTCCATAACCCAGTAACCCCACCCAACACTAAAGGAAATTTTGGACACTAAGGGCAATTTAGCATGGCCAATCCACCTAACCTGCACATCTTTGGACTGTGGGAGGAAACCGGAGCACCCGGAGGAAACCCACGCACACACGGGGAGAATGTGCAGACTCCGCACAGACAGTGACCCAAGCCGGAATCGAACCTGGGACCCTGGAGCTGTGAAGCAATTGTGCTAACCACTGTGCTACCGTGACGATGGAAAGCCATCTAGGACAGCATTGGAATAGTTGACGACGGTTTCAGCAGCAGATGGGTTGAAACTGGCAATGTTGAGAAGGAGGGCGTATGGAGTCTTTGTGATGGAAAGGATATAATGTTGAAAGCTAAATTTGGTCTTATGTATCAGACAATGAGGTTTGCAATCAAAGACAGTGGACAGAGATGGGAATGGAGCTAAAGGTGAGGGTGTGGCGTTTGTGTTGGGAGCCAAAGGTAATTGGGCTGGATTCTCCCAAAATGGGACTATGTCCCCACGCCGGCGTAAAAGCGCAGGGGTTTTACTCTGAAGATTCCTCGGAAAAAGATGAGCTGATTCAATGACCTGCAGGGGGCTAGCAGGGGCCCAGAGTAATTCACGCAGCTTTAGCTGCAGATACGGGCCCCCGCAGGTCCGGTTTTGAGTCTGCGCATGCACACAGCGACGGCCTCCAGCGGCCGCGCCGAGCGCCATGGCGGACGCGGACCATGGAGGCAGACATAGAAATTAGATCCCCAATCGGCCGCGTGCCCAAGGATCTGACCGCGCGGATATTTACCCCGGCCGCCTATAAGGCCCCCCCCCCTTATCCGATTCCCCCCATCCCTCCCCCCACCAGGGCGGCCACTGACTGAGTCTGCAGCCGTCAGTCAAGCATCCCAACCGGCAATAGGAGGTTAGTTCCACGCCGGTTGGGAGCGGAGGATCGCTAGGCGGAGTACTCCGTGAACACGCTGATTATCGGGTGCCGGAGAATCGCTGGTCCAGCGCAGGGCCCAATTTCGGCCTGAAATTGGATTCTCCGCCCCCGCGCCAAACCTGGGGCGAAATTCTCCTACCCGCCCCGCCACATTTCTGCGTCGACCGGCCGGCGGGAGTCTCCGTAACACCGGCCGGTCAATGGGGTTTCCCATTGTGGGGCAGCCCCACGCCGTCGGGAAACCCCCCGGTGCCGGCAGAACGGAGACTCCTGCCGGCAGAGAATGGCGCCCCTGATTTCAGCGTGGGGCTGCGGAGAACCAGCCCAATTGACGTTTGAATTTTAAGATGGAGGAAATTCTGGCTCATCCAGGACAAGCGGTTTGGAAAAATGAACCAGCTGGGATCAGATTCTGAATTAACTCAAATTATTAACAGAAAATGAACAAGTAGGATCCATACAGAATGACAACAATTTACATACAAAGACAGCAATTAACTACCTGGACAGAAAGATCTGCACAGAACACCAGCGGTCAATCTACACATAGAGAATGGAAGTGCAATGTAGGTAATAGCGCATTGCAGACCCTTGTATACTCTGCCCACATTTATTTTCAACAAACTACGATCCAAGACGTATTTCAACCCCATCAGCTCTCCATCAGCAGTTTTTAACACTTCACAGCACAAGCATTCAGTTCTGTTTATCCACACTCTTATAGTTCAAGTTTTTCCTTCATCTCCAGTTCTCTAATTCTTTGGACATTAGAAATGCAGTTTGCAGCAATAGTTGAGCTTGTTGAAGAATGTGAATGCTGAAGGCATGAGATTTACTTTCAAAGGCAATCCGAAGAGCACGGATTTTGGGGATATCCCCAAACTATTTTTGTTTTGGCATTTGGCACATTCTGGAGCCAACTGTAATCCTGCCTTTCTGAGCATAAAGAATTGACTGTCATAAGGTTACTGATATAAAATGAAAATAAAACTATTTTTGGGACTCTGCACGACCTTGTAAATCTAACTTCAAGCACAAGGGGCGTCATTCAATAGAAATGAAACAGGGTCCCATTTTGGGCGCATTTAGCAGGGTGTTTCCCGGCCGACCATCCCTATTAGATGGGACTCTGCTTCATTTCTGGGCCTGGGCGAGCCCAGCCGCACTTAGGCTCATTTCCTGTACCAATGAGCGTAGTGCAGGAAGAGATCAGGACACCATTTGTAAATGGTACCCCAATCTCTGGATCCCCACCATTGCCTCCGGACCCCCCCCCCCCTCATCAATGTCCCAACTTACCAATTAGGGGGTCCAAGAGCCCCACCACATAAGGGCAGGGCACCTGCAGACCTGATCTCTGGCATGGGCAGGATACCACCAGAGCACATTGGCACTGTCATCTTGGCACCATGGCAGTGCCCCTTCCAGCCTGGCAGTGCCACCCTGGCACTCTGGAAGTTACTTGAGTGGCACTGCCAAGGTGACACCGAGGTGGCACAGTCAGGATGCCTGAGTGCCACTGCCAGTGTACCAGGCTGGCAGTGCCATGGTGCCCATGTAGCATCAGGACTGCCAAAGGTACCACTTTGCCCAGAGCCCGACCACCCGGGGGTCCCAAATCATCTGAGATGCTCCCCAAATGATGGTATGCCTGGTCCGCATTTGTGGAAACCAGTGCTTAGCGGCACCTGCTCGGGATCGCTGAGGCAAAGCCATCAGGTTCTGCGCCTTGGGTAACTTCGGCGTGAACATACTTATAAAAAAAATATGTTTTATTCGCCTTTTTTCACGTTTTCTCCCAAATTTACACCCACCACCAATAAACAATAATCAGTAACAAATATGTCAATCCCCATATCAATAACAACAATCCCATCCCCCCACCAAACCCCAAAAATTAGCCCGCATGTTC
Source organism: Scyliorhinus torazame (assembly GCF_047496885.1). Classification (NCBI taxonomy): domain Eukaryota; kingdom Metazoa; phylum Chordata; class Chondrichthyes; order Carcharhiniformes; family Scyliorhinidae; genus Scyliorhinus; species Scyliorhinus torazame. The sequence continues at coordinate 130,193,552 of NC_092709.1, forward strand.
ACACAAGCAAATGACAAAAAGGAATCAGGAATCACCCATAGTTGCCATTAACACACACCGCCCCCCCTCCCCCCAACCCTCCCACCCACCCTCCCCAACTAATGTTCGATGTTATCCAGTTCTTGAAAGTGCATAATGAATAATGCCCATGAATGCCCTCCATCCTTGGTGGAGCTGGAAGCGAAGTATGGGCTGGAGCAGGGGGAAATGTTTAGATACATGCAGGTTCGATATTTTGCCAGAAAGGAGATTCAGAGCTTCCCGGTGGAGCCGGCCTCCACATTGCTGGAGGCGGTGCTGACGACAGGGGGACTGGAGAAGGTGATAGTGTCGGCGGTTTAGGATCCGCCTTCGGGCGATCAACGAGGCGAAGGCTACAACATCTGCCTGCGCACCCGTTTCCAACCCTGGCTGGTCCGACACCCCGAATATGGCCTCCCGGGGGCCCGGGTCCAGTTTCACGTGCACCACTTTAGAAATTACCCTAAAAACCTCCTTCCAGTAATCCTCTAGCTTTGGACAGGACCAAAACATATGAACGTGATTAGCGGGACCCCCCGACAACGTTCACACACATCTTCTACTCCTTCAAAGAATCGGCTCATCCTCGCCCTCGTGAGATGTGCTCTGTATACCACCTTCAGCTGTGTCAGCCCCAACCTCGCACACGAGGTTGAGGCATTCACTCTCCGGAGCACCTCACACCAGAACCCCTCCTCCATATCCTCTCCCAACTCTTCCTCCCACTTTGCTTTGATCCCTTCCAGTGGTGCCTTCTCCTCTTCGAAAATAGCTCCGTAAACCACCGACACTATCCCGTTCTCCAGTCCCCCTGTCGTCAGCACCGCCTCTGTCGGATCCTTATCTTTTTTTAGCAACAGGGAAATGGATGCCTGCCCCAAAGTTTGTGGCAACACCCCCCCTCCCTATCGCCTCTTCAAACATCCCCACCATCAGGGGTGCCAGCTTATCCTTGAATTTTTTATAATATTCCACCGGAAACCCACCCGGCCCTGCCACCTTCCCTGACTGCATCCTCCCAATCGCATCCTTTATCTCCTGCTCCACTATCACTCCTTCTAATGTAGCCCTGTTCCCCCTCCCCTAACCTTGGGTACTCTAGAAATTCTAGAAATCTAGAAATTCCTGCATCTCACGGTCTCCCCCGGGTGGCTCTGACCTGTACAACCTCTCATAAAATTCCTCAAAAACCTTGTTAATCAGGTCTGGAGCCACCACCAACTTCCCTGCCCTATCCCTCACCTGAACAATTTCCCTTACCGCTGCCTCCCTCCGGAGCTGACCTGCTAACATATCTCCATGTTCATAAATTGCACCCCTTGCTCGCCTCAGTCGGCGCACCGCCTTCCTGGTAGATAGTCGGTAAAAGCTCGCCTGTAGTTCCTTCCTCTTTTCCAACTTCGCTGGGTCCTATCTACCTCCAACATCTCATCTAATATCCTCTGCCGCTCCAACCTCTCGGCGTGAACATATTTAATTGAGCTTAACCACACACTTAAGTATGTAAATCTGGATCCCGCCATTGTGCGTGATCTAATGGCCTCATCGCACCTGACTCGGGGCGCCCCGAGTCAGGTGCGATGAGGCCATTAGATCACGCACAAGAACTGTATTCATGAGCTCAAATCTTTTAAAGCATATACCTATAATAACCCCAAAGCAGCAGTACATTCTGCCTGTATGAATTAAAACTGAGCACTACTCCTGTCCCTGCCCATGGACCATGGCAATTAAAAATCAACATGGGGAAATTGCATCAACTGAAGGTTGGCCTATTTAACAGAACTAACGTCTGATGGGAGGTATGATATCTTTGCATTATTTCTCTCCTGTGAATCACCCTGAATGTTTTGCTATGTTAAAGACACCATGGGCAGGATTCTCTGAGCCTGAGGCTGATTGTTGACGCCGTCGTAAACGCCGTCGCGTTTTACGACGGTGTCAAATGGCCCCCAGAAGCAGCTATTCCGAGCCCTTCAGGAGGCCAGCACGGCACTGGAGCGACCCAAGCCACTCCAGCTGCCGATACCGGCCTCAAATGGACGCCGTGGGTGTACGCATGCGCGCTGTGACCGGCGCAGCTGCGCGCATGCGCGGTGGCTTCCTTCTCCGCGCCGGCCCCGAGACATCATGGTGTAGAGCTACAGGGGCTGGCGCGGAGCAAAAGAGGCCCCCAGCCAGGCCCGCCAATCGGTAGGCCCCGATCGCGGGCCAGGCCACAGAGGAGGCCCCCCCCCCCGGGGGGTTTGGCCCCCTCTCGCCTCACACCAGGCCACCCCCGAAAGGATGCACGCCAAGGTCCCACCAGGTAAAACCACACGTGGACGGCGCCGGCGGGACTCGGGTTTTTTTTTTGCGGCCACTCTGCCCATCCCGGGCAGGCCCCCGACCGGCGCCACGCCAGTGTCAATGGCGCCAATTCTCCGCTCACAGGAGAATCGGCGGACTGGCATTGGGGCGGCGTCGCACGATTCACGCCCTGCCCGGCGATTCTCCGGCCCGGTGTGGGCTGAGAGAATCCCGCCCCATATAAATGCATCTGGTGTTGATGTTATTTGACATGGATGTGCGAATACCATTGAAACAAAACCTGAGATCCAATTCCTGATGAAGGATTAACATACCCTATCCTCTTTTAGGTGCTGAATAACCTGCTGTGTATTTCAAATATTGTCAAACACAAGAGACATAGAACTGCTGATGAATGTCTCACACACTTCACTCAATGTACTGAAGATTACGATTGTGAAATGGTTGAGAAATCTATTTTGTGTAAAACAATCACTGAGAGGTTTGGTGCCATTGGGCCCTTATTACAGAAAACGTCTATCGAACTCAAAACAAATACCTTCTCTTGCTGTTTTTATAATATTTAATGCTATGGTATGCAGGGAAATGTTAGTTGTTATTGCACAACTGTATTTCTGAATGATATACAATGAAGACTGCGCCTAATTGAGTCTTGGATAGTAACCAGCTGGAATAGATACCCTCTTTCTCTTTCTGTCTGAAAATGGCTTGTCACCGGTGTTAAATGCTTGTTATGACAGATGCCTCATGATTGGCTCACTCCCCATCATCCAGGAAAGAAAATGCTTTATGTGAGCACTTACATTAGCAGCAGTGGGTCTCGATGTACCTGCCAATTAACTATTGACAACGACTAGTGCAAATCATAGCTACTCAACATGGTTCATATTTTTTGTATCCTAAACTCATAGTGCTCTATTTCCTGATCTTGCTTCCTTTTGAATATGTCAATCAAGGTTGTGCTCATTTGCATTACATGACAAACTATTGTATAAGCCAACAACTTCAAGTGTGATTAATTATCACTTAAATTTTGCTTACGGTTACTTTCCATTCAGATTTTTCTTTCATACTTTCATACAAAATAGTTCCAGACATCTATCCTGTCCATTTATTTATTTCATTACTTTAATCAGTTGCCTCCCCCCTTCAACTTTTTTCCATTAGCATTGAATTTCCTTAACTTCTTTTCATATCTTTGGTATAAATTTACACTAAAGGATATTGGCAATCAAACAGTTAATGCAATAATAGAATTCCTCCAATCATTTATTTGATTCAAAATTATTTAAATGGATGAACAACTCTGTTAAAATAATAGACCAGAAAATTTACTGCAAAGCCATTATGTGTTTATACATATGCAACTCATGGCATCATTTCAACATCAAAGTGATTTAGAAACTGGAATAATCACATTGTATTTCTTTAAATTGTTTACTGATACAGAGTTCAATGCAAGGCAGTGAGAATATCCATGCAAACTTGGGATAACAGGATCCGCAAATTTTCCAGACAAAGTTCAAATCAGGATTATATATTTAGAACAAAGGATATTTGATTAATATCAGCGACAATCAAACTGATCGGGAATTTCTGCCTCTCAGACTTTGTCTTGTATGGCAAACATGCCCCACCCTTCATCTGGATGGGAAGAACTATTATTCTATTCTTCCACAACATCCTAAATGTTGACATAAAATGCACATGGCCCAGTTGGGTGAAACCAAAAGGGCAGCATTCAGTTAGCTACAGCTTAAATGCAACCTTGGCAATATATCCTTTTGTAATGCCTGTGACTACTTTGAATAAATAGATAATGAATTTCAATGTTATTTATTTACTCATTTTTATCATGACATCCTTATATCAGACACAGGTCAATTGACAGCATAGCTCTGTATTTTAGCTAAATCATTTATAATAATGCGAACTTCAGTAGTATTGGGCAGATCTGAGGTTTGGGAGCATAGAACATAGAACATAGAACAGTACAGCACAGAACAGGCCCTTCGGCCCTCGATGTTGTGCCAAGCATTGTCCGAAACCAAGATCAAGCTATCCCACTCCCTGTCATTCTGGTGTGCTCCATGTGCCTATCCAATAACCGCTTGAAAGTTCCTAAAGTGTCCGACTCCACTATCACAGCAGGCAGTCCATTCCACACCTTAACCACTCTCTGAGTAAAGAACCTACCTCGGACATCCCTCCTATATCTCCCACCCTGAATCTTATAGTTATGCCCCCTTGTAACAGCTGCATTCACCCGAGGAAATAGTCTCTGAAGGTCCACTCTATCTATCCCCCCCATTATCTTATAAACCTCTATTAAGTCACCTCTCATCCTCCTCCGCTCCAAAGAGAAAAGCCCTAGCTCCCTCAACCTTTCCTCATAAGACCTATCCTGCAAACCAGGCAGAATCCTGATAAATCTCCTTTGCACCCTTTCCAATGCTTCCATCTCCTTCCTATAATGAGGTGACCAGAACTGCACACAATACTCCAAATGTGGTCTCACCAGGTTCATGTGTAGTTGCAGCATAACCCCGCAGCTCTTAAAGTTTAGATTTCAGCAAAGGAGGACAAAAGGATTGATTAAGAAGGGGAAAATAAAGTACGAGAGTAAGTTTACGGGGAACATAAAAACTGACCCTAAACAAGAAAAAGATTGGTGAAGACAAGTGCCTTGCAGTCAGAAACAGGGGAATTTATAATGGGGAACAAAGAAATGGCTGACCAATTAAATACACACTTTAGTTCTGTTTCACAAAGGAGGTCACAAATAACTTACCAGAAATGTTGGGAAACATGAGGTTCAGTGAGGGGGAGGAACTGAAGGAAATCAGTATTAGTAGGGAAATGGCTTAGGGAAATTGATGGGATCGAAGGCCGATAAATCCCCAGGGCCTGATAATCGACATCCCAGAAAGAAGTGGCCTGAGAAATAACGGATTCATTGGTCAATTTCCAAGATTCTATAGCTTCTGGAACTGTTCCTACGGATTGGAGAGTAGCTAATGTAACTCCATTATTTAAAAAGGGGGGTAGAGGGAAAACAGGGAATTATAGACCAGTCAGCCTGATGTCGGTAGTGGGGAAATACTAGAGTCCATCATAAAAGATTTAATAGCAGAGAACTTATAAAACAGTGGTTGGATCTGACAGAGCCAGCATGGATTTACGAAAGGGAAATCATACTTGACAAATCTACTGGAATTGTTCGAGGATGTAACTAGTAGAGTTGTTCAGGTGAAGCCAGTGGATGTTGTATATTTGGACTTTTAGAAGGTTTTTGACACAGTTCCACAAAAGAGATTAGATTGTAAAATGAAAATGCATTGAATTGGTTTGTGTATTGAGATGGCTAGAAATCTGGTTGGCTGACAGGAAACAATGAGTAGGAATAAACGGGTCTTTTTCCAAATGGCAGGCAGTGACTAGTGGATACCGCAGGGATCACTGCTAGGACCCCAGCTTCACAATATATATTAATGATTTAGATGAGAGAACTAAATGTCAAATCTCCAAATTTGCAGATGACACAAAGATGGGTGGGAGGGTGAGCTGTGAGGAGGATGCAGAGATCCTTCAGTGTGATTTGGACAAGTTGAGTGAGTGGGCAAATGAATAGCAGATGCAATATAATGTGTATAAATGTATGGTTATCCACTTTGGTGGAAAAACAGGAAGGCAGAGTATCATCTGAATGGCTATAGATTGGGTGAGGGGAACGTATAACGAGACCTGGGTGTCCTCATACACCAGTCGCTGAAAGTAAGCATGCAGGTGCAGCACGTGGTAAAGGAGTTAAATGGTATGTTGGCCTTCATTGCGAGAGGATTCGAGTACAGGAGCAGGGATATCTTGCTGCAATTATTCAGGGCCTTGGTGAGGCCACACCAGGAATATTGTTTGAAGTTTTATCTGAGGAGGGACTGCGGTGAAAGTTTAGACATAGATCATAGAATTTACAGTGCAGAAAGAGGCCATTCGGCTATCAAGTCTGCACCCTAATTAAGCCCACGCCTCCACTCCATCCCCGTAACCCAGTAATCCTAACTAATTTTTTGGACACTAAGGGGCAATTTAGCATAGCCAATTCACCTAACCTGCCCATCTTTGCACTGTGGGAGGAAACCGGAGCACCCAGAAGAAACCCACGCAGACACGAGGAGAAAGTGCAAATTCCAGTCACCCGAGGCCGAAATTGAACCCGGAACCCTGGAGCTGTGAGGAAGCAGTGCTAACCACTGTGCCACTGTGCCAGACTGATTCCTGGGGTGATGGGACTGATGTATGAGGAGAGATTGAGTTGGTTCAGATTATATTTATGGGTTTTTAAAAATGAGGGGGTTATCTCATAGAAACCTATAAAATCCTAACAGGCCTCGACAGGGTAGATGCAGGAAGGATGTTCCTGATGGTAGGGGAGTCCAGAACCAGGTTACAGGGTGGACCATTTAGGACTGAGATGGGGGGAGGGGGGTGGGAATTGCTTCAAAGAGTGGTGAGCTTGTGGAAATTGTGACCACAGAAAGCAATTGAGGCCAAAATATGTTTGTTTTCAGGAAGGTGTCAGATATAGCTCTTGGGACTAAAGAGATCACAGAATATGGGGGGAAAGCAGGAACAGGTTACTGAGTTGGATGATCAACCATGATTATAATGAATGGTGGAGCAGCTTCATCCAAGGGCCGAATGGCCTATTCCTGCTCCTATTTTCTATGTTTCTATGTTTCAAGTGGCCCTGCTGAATTTGGGGTTCCTCCTGTGTGAATCACACCCTGCCCCTTTCCACCTGCTAGCAAAAATTAGACCTGTTAGCAACAGGGGTGCGACATTCATATCCAGGTCCCATCCGCCTTTTTGAATGGACTGTGGAGTCTTCTTGTCTCTGTGAAAATTTGTCCCTTTTCTTATGCATGAAATCCTCTTCAAAGATGTGAAAAACTCTCCATTTCAGAGACTAAGGGCAGGATTCTCGGATTCCGCTGGATCCGGCTGATCTTATGCTCTGCCCGGTGGGGAGCTAGCAGCCACGCCATGGGAAGTTACCTGTCGATACGGACGCAAAATGGCCGGGTCCGTGGCCATGCGGCTCAACATGGCGCCGGCCGCGCACGGACCCGGTCTGCCAAAAACTGCCCCCCTGTAGCCCCCCTCGCCACCCCCGGACCACCCCACACCAGTTCCCCCAGCTCTCGCCGAAGCCCCCCCTGCCAGCAGAACAGCTCTCCCCCCCTCCCCACCGACTGTGGAAGCGCTGGACACGGTCCACAGCCGCCATGCGAGGTCCCCGAAAAGTGAGAGGACACGCGACCGACGCTGTCGGGGACATAGCCCATTCGGGGCGGGCATCAGGGGAGGGCCTCAGGTGACATCCTGAGGCAGTCCCGGCGGCGTGCGGCGTACCCCTCGAGTACGCCGTTTTTGAGGGGGCAGAGCATCGGAAAAACAGCGCCATCCCCGAATCAGGAGTAAAAATGGATTCTCCGGCCGATCGCCGAATGCCGATTTCGGCGCCACCAATAGAAGAATCCAGCTCTAAGTGCTGATGCAGGGACCGAATCACAGGTGTTCTGCATCCCCGAAAGCGGATCCAGTATTGGAGCGATTCAGCACGTCCTAATGGACTAACATTGGCGCCATGCGGAACAAGTGCTATTGCAATGAATGCTGCCGTGTGATGGGCGGGGTTGGGGTTGGCATTTGAGAGCCTGACAAGCAGGAGCTGCATATAGGCACTCCACTCCCCACACACCCTCATCCCAGCCAAGAAGATGCTACTGGTTGCATTGGAGCATGCCCATCCCATTGATGGGTCAGCTGGGACCAGATGGTACGTTGGGGGTTGTCCTAGGGAGGCACCCATACGACCAGTGGCACAAAGTTCACAGTGGGCATTCAGCGGGGTGGGGAGTCAGCGATGTGCGCAGCCACATGGCTACCTTGCAGGCTGCAGCAATGGTGGTCTGCGCCCGTCCACCTGACCAACGGCTCACTTCCTGGCCGTCCCCCACTACTACCCAGGCCGTGGCAGAAGTCAGTGCTACAACTGTCAGCACACTATACCGATGTTGGACTCCCTCTCTCTCCCCCAGCAGCCATGGCGCCTGTTTCCCAAATTTAAATACTAGAAGTGAACCTCGCTGCCAGTAATTCCTCCTGGCAGAGGTGGAGTATCGCGAGACACCCGTAAATTGCTAGGTCGGATCAGCGTTTACTGTACAATTTGCATGCCCACGCTGGCGTGCGGCGTAGTACGCAATCGTGCCGCTGGTGAGGCACCGGAGCATGAGGCATTCTGTTGGGCGCCCGGTGCAGGCCTCGATTTCTGGCTGACCGACGATTCTCTGTCTAATCCCGCTTCTCGATTCCAGTGTCGCTGGACAGAGATTCCCACCCAATAGTTTCAGTTGTAGTTGTTGGCTATACCTGAAGACGCAATGAAAACAGTCAGTATTATAAAGAAAGGTACCTGATTTATCTCAGGTAATCTGTAAGATGCTGTCATGTAAGTTAAAGGGAAATCCTGAGATAAACTTGTGAGGATATGCTTTAATCTCTGGTAACTTGAACAAAAGCATAGATTTGACCTCCATATAGCCTTAGTTTTGTAATGTAATTTGAAATGAAGAAAAATTGTCCCAAATGGCTTTAAAGCCATTTGACTACTTCTGAAGTCTCCTTGTTGTAATGTAGCGGCCATGTTGCACACAGCAAGGTCGCACAAACAGGAATTAATTAAACAGCCAGATCAACTGTTTGTTTAAGTGTTGATTGGGGGGACAAGAATTGACGAATTATAGAATCCCTACAGTGCAGAAGGAGGCCATTCAACCCATTGAATCTGCGCTGACCCTGCAGAAGAGCACCTAACTAGGCCCACTTCCCCGCCCTATTCCCGTAACCACCTAATCTTTGAACACCAAGGGACAATTTAGAATCATGGAATCCCTACAGTGCAGAAGGGCCCACTTGCTCTGACCCACCTAGGCCCAATCCCCCGCCCTATCCCCGTAACCCCACCTAACCTTTGGACAATAGGGGCGCTTTTATCATGGCCAATCCACCTATCCTGCACATCTTTGGACTGTGCGAGTAAACCAGAGTACTCAGAGGCAACTCATGCAGACATAGGGAGAACATGAAAATCCACACAGTCACCCAAGGCCGGAAATGAACTTGGGTCCCTGGCGCTGTGAGACAACCACTGTACCACCATGCCACCCGAGAAGACACTCGGAGAGATGCCCTGTTTTTCTTCGAACATCATCATGGGATCTTTTACATCTACCTGAGTCAGCAGATGAAAGCTTGGTTTAATGACTCGTCTGGCAGTGCAGCACTCCCACAGTACTCGGTGTCAGCTTGGATTATGTGTTCTGTCTCGGGTCTGTACACTGTGAACCACAAACTTCTGACTCAAAGATGAGAATACAACCGCTGATCCACAGCTGGCACAGCTTAAAATTATAAAGATTAAACAGTCTGTAAGCAGCAAGAATGATATCCTATTAAATATTTTCTAGCACAGTTATGTGCGTGAATATGAAGCTACTTCCTGGAGCACAGTCATTTGAAGTTGAACCCGCCTACATTCTGTCTAAGGACTGAATGTACAATTTCTAGTTTTTTTAATTTACATTGTTTAATTAAAACTTGCAGCCTTGATAATGTCAATCCTATCTGTGCGTAAATCTGTTACAAAAACATTTCTGATAAGTGTGTGATGTAAGAACATTTTTAACAATCTGCAATTTAACCTTGATCAAGTGCTCAGTCCTATCATCAGAGCTCTTTACTTGAGGTCACCAGACAATGATGAATCTGATTTCAGATGATTCAACCATGAAATCATCAACACATGTTGAACTAGTGGCACATTTTTGAAAACCTAGGACAGGAAGTAAAATATGAATATTGATATTTGGGACTGATTACAAAATAATTTCATCACAAAATCGAGGCAATAGCATAGAATATGGTAGAGAAGTCTTGATTCAGAGCTTTATACATATGTATAGAGAGAAAGAGAGAGAGAATAGAACAGTTTCAGAAAATTGATGAAAGGAGAGACATGTTGCTGAAGTTTTTTGTCTTGTACCCATCAGGAAGATTGCAAGAACACCAAATTTCAAACAATCACAACAATTTATATTCCAGGAGAAAAGGATGCTGATTGGTTGACAAGTTGATGCTGATTGGCTGAGGCAAGCTACACGGTCGCCATGCTTCTGGGTAATTCAAAAAAGGTGCAGCACCTGAAAATATTCTTCTTGTTTACAGGGAACAGGTCCTCGTGTATGAATGTATGCCAAGTCTAGCAAGTGTAAATGAACTTCATTGTGAGCTCCACTGATTCTCTTAAACTGGTTGTTAGTGTAGCTGTTAATGCACCCAGGATTGTTCAACAAGTGCTGCCCAATCGCAGATTCACAACTAACAGTGGATGTTTCGTTTTGAGTTTTGCAAGTGCGGACTGGTTGAGTACAGTTTGTACTCTGCCTATTGATTACAGATCATAGAATCAAAGAATTTACAATGCAGAAGGAGGCCATTCAGCCCATTGAGTCTGCACCGGCCATTGGAAAGAGGACCCTACTTAAGCCCACGTCTACACCCTGTCCCCAGTACCCAGTAACTCCACCTAACATTTTGGACACTAAGGGGCAACTTAGCATGGCCAAATAATCTTACCTGCATATCTTTGGACTGTGGGAGGAAACTGGAGCACCCGGGGGAAACCCATGCATGCGGGGAGAAAGTGCAAACTCCACACAGTCACCCGAGGCCGGAATTGAACCTGGGTCACTGGAGCTGTGAGGCAGCAGTGCTAACCATTGTGCCACCGTGCTGCCCAATAGCCTACAAAGTCACAGTTTCAGAAAAGGTGGAAGGCCTGATAGAGGATAGGACTACAGAAAGAATAGGCCAAAACAGCAGGAAGCGACATTGCTTAGTTGACGTTTTGGAAGAGGTGACCAGGTGTGTAGATGAGGGCAGTGCATTTGACATAGTCGACATGGGCTTCAGCAAGGTTTGTGATAAGTTCGCACATGGGAGACTGATATTAAAGGTAAGAGCCCATGGGATCCAAGGAAATTTGGCATATTGGAACCAGAATTGGCTGAGTGGCAGGAAGCAGGGGGTAATGGTCGAGGGTTGTTTATCTGAATGGAAGCCTGTGTCCAGTGGGGTCTGTAGTGATCAGTGTTGGGGCCCTTGCTGTTTGTGGTTTATTTAAATGATTTAGACATGAATGTAGGAGGATTGATCAATAATTTGTGGAAGATAGAAATTTGGTGGGGCGGTAATTAACGAGGAGGATAGCCTTAGATTACAGGAGGATAGAGACAGGCTGATCAGATGGGTTGATCAGTGGCAAATGGAATTCAATCCGGATAAGTGTGAGGTGATCCACTTTGGAAGGACAAACAAGGCAAGGGAATACATGATGAACGGCAGGACACTGGGACACACCGAAGATCAGAAGGATCTTGGTGTGCATGTACACCGACCAGTCCCTTAAGGTAGTGGATAAAGTGGTTAAGAAGGCATATGGTATACTTGCCATTATTAGCTGAGGCATGGAATTTAAGAGCAAGGAGGTTATGCAGGAACTGTATAAAATGTTGGTTCGGCCACAGCTAGAGTACTGTGTGCAGTTCCGGAATTCACATTATAGGAGGGATGTGACAGCACTGGAAAGGCTGCAGAGGAGATTTATCAGGTTGTTGCCTGGGTGGACATAGGTAGAGTAGACCGGAAGAAACCTTTCCCCTTGGTGGAGGGATCAATATCTGGGGGGCATAGATTTAAGGTAAGGGGCAGAAAGTTTAGAGGTGATGCGAGGAAAACCTTTTTCGCCCAGAGGGTGTTGGGAGTTTGGAATTCACAGCCTGAAAGGGAGGTGGAGGCAGAGAACTGCATAACATTTAAGAAGTATTTAGATGTGCACTTGCAATCCCCAGGCATACAAGGCTATGGGCCAAGTGTTGTAAAATGGGATTAGAATACTTACGTGGTTGTTTTTGACTGGCGCTGACGTGGTGGGTTGAAGGGCCTTTTCTGTGCTGCAGACCTCTGTGACTCTATGGAAATTATTAAGAAGGATCATCTCAAAATAAAGAATAAAGCAGCTAGCAGTATTTTCTGGGCTGTAGTTGTTGCAACAGCAGCTGTTAAAAGGTTTGACAGACAACTGACATAATTCGGGCAAAGGAAGAAACCGAAATAGCAGAGGGGTGATTTTCAATGGTTTATTACCCATTTTTTGTTCGAAGAACAGGGAGGCGATAATTGAAAATATTATGAGGGGGGGGGAATGATGGGATGGGGGAGGGGATGTTAGTGGGTGGGTACACCATAGTGGCTGCCCCATTGATACCTGTGGCCCAACTGATCCAGTTTTACAGCAGGCCTGTAAATTGTCTAGCTGCCCATTGTCTAGCTGCGCATTGCCTATTTCAGCTATAAGGTTGCTTAAGTATGTGAATTGATGTCCTGCATCAGGTGTAGGACCCAGTTGCAGTCTGCAGGTACAAGAGGATGTGTTGTGCACCACACATATTTTGCCCATTTGTGCTCAGTTGTGAAGAGCCTAAACAAAAAGAGTCCTTAAAGGTGGTCGCCAGGAAGAGACAGACATTTTTTTGGGTGAGAGGGCATATTTTTGACTCCACAAAAATACCAAATTGCAGTCCACTGCCAGCCTGTCTTCGATCTCCTCAGGGATCAGTTCCCTTTCTCTAGAAGTCTAAAACCTTGCTCAGTGCAAGGCCATGGTCAGTGTCCTGCCTTCCACAACCCATGAGCAGCATCAGGTCCTTGCTTAGTGCTCCCGCATCTCACTGGCAGCATTCGAATGGAGCCCGAAGTTGAATAACTTTGCACCTCTCCTGAAGTCAGCTTTGGGCAGGCAACGTGGCTGCTTTGTTGACTTCAACGTTTCAAACGGCCCCCTCTGGTATAATTTCACTGAAGACATTTAACAGACATTGTGCACTGTTTCTCACATCAAAGTTAGTTTGAACAGACTTTATTCACATCAAATCCTCAAAGTCTCTCCGTCATTGTACACTTTTAAAACAAATATTGGTCCAATGGGATTTCCACAAACTGGATTTGAAGTTCAGCACAAGCGTCCAAAACACATTTCAGGAAAATGTAATCGTAACGTCAGCTAATTCAGCACTGGGTGGGAGAGGCCCATGAAATCCAAACTGCCAGTAAGTGGTTTGCATTACTGCTAGCAAACTCCAAGGGAACTCAGTATCATCTGGACTACTTGTCCTGGAGAAGATACAACTGCAGACACTTTTTGTCAAGAACTAAATAGAGATAAAGTCATATAGATGGCTGCGTGATAGATTCTAAGAGTGGTATTTACTTTACTCCTGGAATTTGTCTCGAAAACCTGACTCCCTATCATGGCAGATGCCATTTTTGTGGCTATTCCATTTTAGATCAGTCAATGAATTGCGATTTTCCCAATAAATAATTATTCCACAATCATTGCAGCTTCACGGCAATTTTAATTGGCTGCTGTTCACTGGGAAATAAAATTTCAATATTACATTGCAGGTTTTTAATTGGCAGAGTCTTTGTGATTGTAATACATAAGAACATTGGATCAGGAGTAGGTCATTTAGCCCTTGAACCTGTTCTACCTTTCAATTAGATGATGGCAGATCTGTGAATTAAGCTGAGATCTGTCTTTTCCCCATATCCTTTAACATTTTTGCTTCACAAAAAACCTATCCTTCTCAGTTTTAAAATTAACAATTGATCTAGCATCAATTACCATTTGTGGAAGAGTTTCAACTTCTACCACTCTTTTGGGTGGGATTTTACACCAGCCCACCGTGTGTTTTTCAGCAGGGGAGGCGGCTCGCCAGCGGGATCTACTGGGATATCCCATGACAGCACCCCGTGCGCCGGCAAAGGACTGTAATTTCCTGTCGGCATGAACAGCCAGTAAATCCCACCCTTTGTGTGTCAAAGCGTTTCCCAATTTTACTCTCAAAAGACCTGGCTCCAATCTCTAGGCAATGCCTTCTAATCTTTGATATTCCAACCAGCAAAAATTGATTCTCTCTGTCTACTGTTTCCCTAATTACCTGGGATATATTGTAAATTAGACAACTCAGGAAAACGGTATGTATAACTAGTTGGAGAAGTGAACAGATATGTGGTGACGTGAGCCTTGACTACCCAGATGGCAATCTGGTGGAATGTTTGTCAAAAAGCCGTGGGATCTGCCCCGTATTAATTCCATTAAATTCAGTGACTGAGATGATGCAAACTAAATGTAGGACCATTTTCCAAAGGTACATTAAGACACAATACACTAGGTGGCGAGCGTAGTGACAAACCGGCGGAGGTCGGAGTACTTTCGGCTGTACCCAGGGACGAGACAGGGGTGCCCCCTGTCCCCCCTGTTGTTTGCATTGGTGATCGAACCCTTGGCCATATCACTTAGGGAGTCTCAGAAATGGAGGGGGATAGTCCGCGGGGGAGAGGAGCATCGGGTATCGCTATATGCGGATGACCTGCTGCTATACGTGGCGGACCCAATGGAGGGGATGGTGGAGGTCATGCAGACTCTGAAGGAGTTTGGAGAATTCTCGGGCTACAAGCTTAATGTAGAGAAGAGTGAGCTTTTTGTATTACAGGCAGGGGCCAAGAAAGAGGGATAGGGGACCCACCGCTGAGGAGGGCGGAGAGGAGTTTTCGGTATCTGGGGATCCAGATAGCCAGAAGTTGGGGGGCCCTACATAAACTGAATTTGACGAGGGTGGTGGAGCAAATGGAGGAGGATTTTAAAAGATGGGACATGCTCCCGCTCTCATTGGCGGGTAGGGTGCAGTCGGTCAAAATGGTGGTCCTTCCGAGGTTTTTGTTCGTGTTTCAGTGCCTCCCCATGGTGATCACCAAGGGCTTTTTCAAGAGAGTAGGTAGGAGTATCATGGGGTATGTGTGGGCAAATAAAACCCCGAGGGTTAGTAGAGGGTTCTTGGAATGCAACAGGGACCAAGGAGGGTTGGCTTTGCCAAACCTAGAGAGTTACTACTGGGCAGCAAATGTGGCGATGATCCGTAAGTGGGTTATGGAGGGAGAGGGGGCGGCATGGAAGAGGATGGAGATGGCGTCCTGTAAAGGAACGAGCCTGGGGGCGTTGGTAATGGCACCGCTGCCGCTCTCACCGACAAAATACACCACCAGCCCGGTGGTGGCGGCAACACTAAAGATCTGGGGCCAGTGGAGAAGACACAGGGGTGCAATGGGAGCATCGGTGTGGTCCCCGATCAGGGGTAACCACCGGTTTGTCCCAGGGAAGATGGATGGGGGGTTCCAAGGCTGGCATCGGGCGGGGATAAGAAGAATGGGGGGCCTGTTCATTGACGGGACATTTGCGAGCCTAGGGGCACTGGAGTAGAAATTTGAGTTACCCCCGGGAAATGCATTTAGATATATGCAGGTGAGGGCTTTTGTGAGGCGACAGGTGAGGGAATTTCCGTTGCTCCCGGCACAAGAAGTTCAAGATAGGGTGATCTCGGGGGTATGGGTCGGGGAGGGCAAGGTGTCGGAAATACACCAGGAGTTGAAAGAAGAGGGGGAAGCGCTAGTAGAAGAACTGAAAGGTAAATGGGAAGAGAAGCTGGGGGAGGAGATTGAGGAAGGGCTATGGGCCGACGCCCTGGGTAGGGTTAATACCTCCTCCTCGTGTGCCAGGCTCAGTCTGATACAATTTAAGGTGGTTCACAGAGCGCATTTGACGAGGGCGAGGCTGAGTAGGTTCTTTGGGGTAGAGGATAGATGGGAAAGATGTTCAGGGAGCCTGGCGAACCATGTCCATATGTTTTGGTCATGCCCGGCATTGGAGGGGTTCTGGAGAGGAGTGGCGGGAGTAATATCCCAGGTGGTGAAAGTCCGGGTCAAGCCAAGCTGGGGGCTAGCAATATTTGGAGTAGTGGATGAGCCGGGAGTGCAGGAGGCGAAAGAGGCTGGAATTCTGGCCTTTGCGTCCCTCGTAGCCCGGCGAAGGGTCTTGCTATTGTGGAAGGAGGCGATTCCCCCTAGCCTGGAGGCCTGGATTAACGACATGGCGGGGTTCATAAAATTGGAGAAAATCAAGTTTGCTTTGAGAGGGTCTGCACAGGGGTTTTACAGGCGGTGGCAACCGTTCCTAGAATATCTCGCGGAGCGTTAGAAGAAGGTCGATCAGCAGCAGCAGCAACTCTGGGGGGGGGGGGGAACGAGAGACTGTTTGAGGGGATGGACGAGCGGGAGATAGCATGGAGGGTGGGGGGAAACGGTACGCGCGGCCAAGAGCCAGTGTATAAAGCTATGTAAATATACCATCTTGCCATGTATATATCTTGCTCAGGGAGAATTTGCGTTATTTTGTTACCGGGGGGGGTGATTGTTTGTAAGGGGAAAAACTTGTGTTGTTAAAAAACCTTAATAAAAATATATTTTTTTAAAAAGACACAATACACTACAATCACACGTACCATACTCTGAAGCACCTTAAATGCAAAAGCACGACAAAATAGAATGCATCTATTTAAGGCCTTCCTTGTCCTTACCTCAGTTACTTCATGGACTGCTGCCTCATACGAAGTGCCTCATGAAAGTTCCGTCTCTCGAGAAGGGATGGTCCAGCTCCACACTCTGCTTGAACGCTGGTTTGATCTTGTTCATCACTAATTAAACCTCAGTATCGTGGTAGACAGCATTGTTGCGCAAGATATTCAAAGTTAAATGAACTCAAACTTCCCCAATGCTTTCCCCACCAAAAATGTCTGAATAATGCTTTTGCTTTAATGAAAACATTTTTGTTTTAACTGGAAGGGCTAAGAATTCTTTCAACCACAGTGCTGGCCATAGTTTCAGAATAGATCTCAAATGTAAACAAGGTAAGAAGATACTTGACAGACTCCTCTCCTCTTTACACCGAGATCTGCTACAGAATTCAAATTGCATCTTAAGGCTTCCACATTTGTAGGCAGGGAAGCGAATCTCCTTCAGCTGACCTCAAATCAGAAAATACTTTTCTTTTTCAGTTAAGATCAGTCCCTCGCTGAGGTACTTGGGGCCCTAAAACCACGAAGAGTGAAATGTATTTTTTAGAATGTATCAAACTTGTCCGGGCACTCTAAGCCAGGGTTTCCCAAACTTTTTCAGCGACAGAACCCATCATGACCACCCCGAAGAGCATCAGGGAACGCCAAAAATTCCTAACATACTGACATGTCTTACCCCCTCCTGTAGTTCCACTCACATTAGCGTCTCCCATGAATCCCCTACCAAATCTCTCCTGATGAATCTCCTCCCAAAGCCCCGCCCCATAAATCCCTTGCAAAAGCGCCCTCCCCCATGAATCTTCTTCTGAAGCCCCTCCCCATGAGGCGCGAATCAATGGGCACCGGGGCTGCCCAAATTCTCCGGCCTGCGATGGGCCAAAGTCCCGCCCGTCTTTTGCCAGTCCCGCCGGCGTAAATTGGAGTAGGTCCCTTACCGGCGGGACCTGGCGGCACGGGCGGGCTCCGGGGTTCTTGGGGGGGCGCGGGGGGATCTGGCCCCGGGAGGTGCCCCCATGGTGGCCTGGCCCGCGATCGGGGCCCACCGATCCGCCGGCGGACCTGTGCCGTGGGGGCACGCTATCCTTCCGCTCCGGAGACGGTCCGCCATTCTCGGTGTGGAAAAATAGTCCTCTGCGCATACGCGGGGATGACAGCAGCACGCGCTGGTGCTCCCGTGAATGTGCAAACTCGCGCCGGCCGGCGGAAACCCTTCAGCTCCGGTCGGTATGGTACCAGGCCCCTTTTCCGCCAGCCGGCGGGGCGCAAACCACTCCGGGGCGGGCCTAGACCCCCCCCCCCGCCGGGTATGGGAGAATCCCGCCCCTTGTCTTCCATTTTTGCAAGACGGAGACGCTCTCTATTGAATTCAGGGCTATGTTTCCAAGTCAAACCTAGGGCTTATTCATTCCACTGTATGTGAACTTTTAAAGGTAGCTCTTTAATTACTACCAACCAATCTCTTTGTCCCTGATATTCACTTTTAAATGTGTTCTCTCAAGATTACACATTGCTAAGACAAGTTAGAATTCTGCACATATGTTTAAGAAGTTTATTAAATTGCAAAGTTGATCATTGTCCAATAGAAGGAGGCTATTCGGTCCATCGAGTCAGTACCGACCCTCCGAAAGAGCACTCTACCTGTGGTGATATACATCACTGTAAGTACACAAAGGGTTAATGTACATACACTACACCTAGCTAGACACTAGATGGAACACCAGAGGCATGACACACAGGCAGTCAACCAATAGGTCAGTAAGATAGGACACGACCAATGGGCAGTCACGATACACACAGAGGTGACACTACCACAGGAGGGCATTACACCAGCCCATATAAAAGGACACAGCACACATGCTCAGTGTCTTTCCAGTGGAGACATTCAGTGTGTACACAGGGTTGATTTGAAACACATCACTCCCACCACGTGGATTGTAGCAGACTGGTTTGTCAGTCTGAGTAGCTATAGCAGGATTAACAGTAGCGTCGAATCCAAGTAGGAGAATTGTTAATAGTTTAATAAACGTGTTAAAGTTATCTCCAAGTCTGAACCTTCCTTTGTCAGAGTGCACATCAAGGAAGCAGCTTATGCTACGTCAAGAGCATAACAAAACATGGTTCCAGGAGTGAACTGTTTCAATCCATATAGTTAAAACTCAGCAAACAGTGACTACCAGCAATAGCAGCCAGGCAAGATGATGTTCGAGATTCCGGTTCCACAACAGCTCAGGTACCAAGGCAATCTCAGTGAAAACTGGTGCTGGTTCAGGCAGAGATTCGAGCTCTACCTGGTAGCGTCCGACCTAGATGGCGTGGCGGATGCAGAGAAAATAAAGCTTACCATTGCGGGTCCAGAAGCAGCTGAAATCTTCCAGACCTTCAAATACTCAAAGGGGCAAAACAGGAGCGATTTCCAGGCAGTCCTTGACAAATTCCAAGAATTCTGCAAGGAACATACAAGAAGAAAAGGTAAAAGAGGTGCCAAAACTCACCGCGAGGTAGGCTTGCAGCAACGAACGGCAGTTTTGAATTGCAGCCATCTTGGAAAAGGTGCTGCACATGCGCAGTTGCGCGAAGAGCGCACAGAACGGGAAGGTCCATTTGCGCATGCACGAGAAGCCGTGCATGCGCAATTGAGAACAAGGCCCCAAGTAAAGGAACAGCGATCTGCGCATGCGCAATCGCTTCCTACGCACTACGTCACACAATTCATGATGTCAGAGGCCCGGACCACGCCCACTTAAAGGGGAAATGTCTCAAAACACGGGGAAAAAAATTTAAAGCCGTAAAACCCAATTCTTTCACCTGGAACGACAGCACAATGCCTGAAATTCAACCAGTAGCTGAACATAACCTCCGGAGAACCCAGCAACAAGCAGTTAACACCGACCAAAGAGATAATACACTCCTTGAAGACTATGACTCCGACCTTGAATTCTTCTTTGGACATCGCGAGCCCAATGCCAGCTCCGACAGAAAACGTGATGATATGGTCCTAGAAAACAACGACTCAGACGAACATTTCACCTTGGGTGGCTACCCCAGCACCAAATCCGAACCGCAACTAGACGTGTTGTACATTGACGACCCCGACGACGAGTTCTTCGGATTGAGGAATCTTCAGCCCAGCATATATGACATCCCAACTAGTGAGTGCAGGATTATGCTGCGTCCTGACACCAAGAGACAGAGAGTGGTACAAGCCCACAGAGAGCAGCCTGCTGCCACACAGAGTGGTCTACGCCCTGCGAAGGGTCCCCGACTCCACAGAGAGAGTGGTCGACGCACCACAAAGGGTCCCAGCCTCCACACAGAAAGCGATGAAAGACTCCACAGCGAGACAACTGCACGTCTCCACACAAGAAGTAACTCCAGTGACACAAGCCTCCACAGCGAGCTCGTGGACAGACTCCACGATAGAAGCAATGCAAGACTCCACACCGCAGTCCTTGCGTGAACAAGAAGTGACTCGAGTGACACAAGCCTCCACAGCGAGCTCGTGGACAGACTCCACGATAGAAGCAACGCAAGACTCCAGAGCGCAGTCCTTGCATGAACAAGAAGTGATGACAGTTTCCACAGAGAGCCCAATGCACGATTCCACACAAGGAACGCTGCAAGCCTCCACAGAGGGGGTGACACAAGCTTCCACAGCGAGCTCGTGGACAGCCTTCACGATAGAAGCAATGCAAGACTCCAAAGCGCAGTCCTTGCATGAACAAGACCATGAGAGCAACCTCCTCTGAGCAACCAGCAGCAGACAATGCAAGTCCGCCACGCTCAAGTGAACAACAGAAGACTATGATAGTCTGCCATGCTCAAGTGTACAGCAAGCAGACTATGACAGTCCACCCAGATTATTTGAGCCACCAGAAGAAGACTCTGACAGTCTACCCAGCTCAAGTGAAAGACAAGAAGACACTGAGGCTCTACCCACTGTATGTGAGACGAGTGACAACGGCATCCCACTTCCCATACCAGATGTGCAACATGACAGACCTCAGCGAGAATGTACAGAGGCACTCGACAATCACAGTGAGACTGCTGGTGACTCCGGTGACACCACATTACTTCAAACCTCATTCGCTCGAGCCTCTCCGCAAGCAAATGCATCCCTGAATGTTTTGACTCCGGACGTGGAGCACCAAGAAACCCCAGAAGATGCAAGTGAACCTGAAATGACTCCGGACGGGGAGCATCAAGAAACCAAAGCTGATTCAGGTGAACCAGAAAGGGCTCCAGACGGGGAGCATCGACAAACCAAAACTGACTCAGGTGAAACAGACCAGACTCCAGACGGGAGCATCGACAAGCCAAAGCTAATTCAAGTAAGCCGGACATGACTCCAGACGGGGAGCGCCGCAAACTCAGTGGCGGCACGCTCAAGGAGACAGCAGACGCCACAAAGGACGCTAACACGAGTAACTATGTGAAGGACTCGTATTATCCACAAAGTGTGGTCCTTGAGCGCAGCAAACACGGCAACAAAACCAAACACAACAACAACATCAAAGACAGTAGCAAGAAGCGTACCAAAGGCAACAACATCGGCAACAAGCACGACAAACTCATCACCAATGGAACTACGACTGGTACGACATGGTACAACTCTGCAAATGAGGAACACTGTTACTGCTCAGCTCAGTACAATGACATACCATGGCAGTACGATGCATCTTACCAATTCACGTTTGCTGCACTACCAACAGGCAGCCTGGCTTTCAGGCAGATGCCACCAAGAATTACCACCACAAGCATCGAAAGAAAAAAAAAAGAGTCCAAATCCGACAACGAAGTGATTTGACCATTTCTTGGTTCCTTCAGCACAGGGACACTGATGGCGTTTACAATGCAATGCCACCATCAACATCACCAACTCACCAACCAAACAAGAAAGCCACTCGACCATAATAATTAATGAACTTTGGACACATGCATATGATTTGGACTTATTGTTTAATGATCACTATTATCATAATTGTACAGAGTATCACTCATCTACCTAGTCTGTTCAATTTTCTTTAACACTGTACAGAAAATATGTAACAGGAAAAATAGGGGGATGTGGTGACATACATCACTGTAAGTACACAAAGGGTTAATGTACATACACTACACCTAGCTAGACACTAGAGGGAACAACAGAGACATGTCACACAGGCAGTCAACCAATAGGTCAGTAAGACAGGACACGACCAATGGGCAGTCACTATACACACAGAGGTGACATTATCACAGGGGGGGTATTACACCAACCCGTATAAAAGGACACATCACACATGCTCATTCTCTTTCCAGTGGAGACACTCAGTGTGTACACAGGGTTGATTTGAAACACATCACTCCCACCACGTGGATTGTAGCAGACTGGTTCGTCAGTCTGAGTAGCTATAGCAGGATTAACAGTAGCGTCGAATCCAAGTAGGAGAATTGTTAATAGTTTAATAAATGTGTTAAAGCTATCTCCAAGTCTGAACCTTCCTTTGTCAGAGTGCACATCAAGGAAGCAGCTTATGCTATATCAAGAGCTTAACAAAACACTACCTAGGCCCACTCCCTCACCCTATCCCCATAACCCCACGTACTAATCCACCTAACCTGCATATTTTAGGACTGTGGGAGGAAACTGGAGCATCCGGAGGAACCCTATGTAGACAGGAGAGAACGTGCAAACTCCACACAGTCACCGAAGGCCAGAACTGAACCTGGGTCACTGACGCTGTGAGGCAGCAGTGCTAACCACTGTGCCACTGTCATTTCATTTCATGTTTGTGGTAATCACCACTGTTGTATATATCAGAAGATGTGTGGTAAGACCCTGTGCTACAGGTACGGGGATAGTCCCTGCCTGCTGGCTCTGCCCAGTAGGCGGAGTATAAATATGTGTGCTCCCTATACAGCAGCCATTTTGCCAGCTGCTGTAGGAGGCCACACATCTTAGAGTAATAAAGCCTCGGTTGTATTCAACTCCCGTCTCTGTGCAATTGATTGTACATCAATTTATTACTCTAAGATTTTCAGAAGATGGACCTCCGCATCAATCTGGATCGCCTGCAGCTGGATCCACAATCAAGCGACGCCAAAAAGGACTTTCAACACTGGCTAGCTTGTTTCGAAGCTTACATCAGGTCTGCACCAGACCCAATCCCGGAAGCTCAGAAGATCCAGATACTCTACTCGTGGCTGAGCTCCAACTTCTTTCCTCTTATCCAGGACGCGCCGAACTACGATGAAGCCATGGCTTCTGAAGGAGAATTACGCCCAGCAGACAAACACGCTCTTCGCCAGACACGTACTCTCTACTCGCAGTCAACACCCTGGTGAGTCCGTAGAAGATTTTGGGCGTGCTTTAATTCCCCTGGTCAGAGACTGTGACTGTCAGGCCGTCACGGCCACGGAACATTCGAACCTCCCGCCCCTTTGAATGCCTCAGCGTGGATTTCAAAGGGCCCCTCCCCTCCACCGACCGTAACACGTATTTCCTCAGTGTGGTCGATGAATACTCCAGATTCACCTTCGCCATCCCATGCCCCGACATGACGCCTGCCACCATCATCAAATCTTCGCTCTGTTCGACTTCCCTGCCTACATCCATAGTGACTGGGGATCCGCATTCATGAGTGATGAGCTGCGTCAGTTCCTGCTCAGCAGGGGTATCGCCTCCAGCAGGATGACCAGCTATAATCCCCGGGGAATAGGGCAGGTGGAGAGGGAGAACGGGACGGTCTGGAGACCGTCCAACTGGCCCTACGGTCCAGAAATCTCCTGGCCCCCGCTGGCAGGAGGTCCTCCCCGATGCACTGCACTCCATTCGGTCGCTACTGTACACCGCCACTAACGACACACCCCATAAACGTCTCTTTGCCTTCCCCAGGAAGTCCACATCCGGGGTGTCGCTCCCGACTTGGCTCTCAGCTCCAGGACCAGTACTCCTCCGTAGGCATGTCCGACTCCACAAGGCGGACCCGTTAGTTGAAAGGGTGCAGTTACTCCACGCTAACCCCCAGTATGCCTACGTAGCGTACCCCAACGGCTTCCAGGATACTGTCTCCCTCAGGGACCTGGCACCAGCAGGTTCCACACACACACACCCCTCCGGCCCAGCTCCACCCCCCTCTCCCGGCGCACCCAGCTGCAACCCCCCCAGGACCATCCGTCCTCCCCCTGCCCACGCCCGAGGATGAAGAGGATTTTGGCACGCTCCCGGAGTCACCGAGGACCAGACCAACACCGGAATCACTGCCACCACTGCGTCGCTCCCAATGCCACATCAAGACCCCGGACCAGCTAAATCTATAATTGGTTCGGGACTATCAAACCACCTTGTACTGGACTTCAGAAAGAGGTTTTTTTTTTCACTTCTATATATTAAACTTGCTCTGTATATAGTTCTCCACCATCCCCGCCGGACTCAATTTTAACAGGGGGTGAATGTGGTAATCACCACTGTTGCACATATTAGAAGATGTGTGGTATGACCCTGTACTACAGGTACGGGGGTAGTCCCTGCCTGCTGGCTCCGCCCAGTATGCGGAGTATGAATATGTGTGCTCCCTATACAGCAGTCACTTCGCCAGCTGCTGTAGGAGACCACACATCTTAGAGTATTAAAGACTCGGTTGTATTCAACTCTTGTCTCTGTGCAATTGATCGTGCATCAATGTTGAAATGAGTGATGTCGAACACCTCTCTTTAACTAAAATACAAATCAGGAGAGGCATAGAGCCTAGTGTGGAACTCAATTTGTGATCAGATTTCATTTGCTTTTTCAAATTTACAACTAATTGATGTTCCATGGTATGTACAGTATTGTGGCCAGGCAGAGTTATAGGGCAGGGGTTGGTGGTGAGTGAGAAACGAGGGCAAAGGAGTCAAGTACAAGCTGGGAGGGAAGAGAGAAGTGCTGGATTGGAGGAGCAGGCAGCAGGATGAAGAATGTGGATTACGAAGCAGAAGGACCCGGGAACATACAGTTAAGAGTGGAGAGGAGGAAAAGGGGAAAGAGTAGAGGAAAAGTAAGTACGAGAAGGCAGAGGAAGGGGGGAAAAGATATTGAGTGAATGAAATAGCAACGGGAAGAAATAAAGGTAGGGCAGGAAACTTTCAGTGAAGGGGAGGCAGCAATAGATCAAGATTTTCCTTTGAGTGTGGTGGAGGTACTGTTTAATATTCTGGGATTAAATATTTTACTTCACGCAGGAACTTGGGTGGGGTTGGGCGTAGGAGTGGGGGGAGGGGGAGGGGGGGTGCGGCACACGGGTGGTGGACTGTGCAAGCTACATGTTGCCAGGGCTGATTTTCTGTTTAATGTAGGGAGAAGTTGTGAGAAATGATTGAAATGATCAGTGGTCCACCAAGTGGATTTGATCCATATTCATGCATGGTGAAAGAGGTGAGTACGTAGGTTGTTCAAATAATCAGTCGGGTTAGAAACAAAATGAATTTTAATACTCTTAGGTAGTAGGCTTGGTGATGCGCATGATTACAATACATGTTGCTTCAAACTCACGGTCCATTTTACCTGAAAGCTTCTTCAGGACCTGATTTTGGGATGACAACACTGCCAGTCACAGTTCCTGTTTAAATTCCCAACCCTATATTTCCCACCCTGAACAATGCTTTTTATTTTCCAGACAGCCCAAATGTTGGCTGAAATTGAGATTAAAATGCAAATTACAATTATTCATCTTTTCAAAGATGTCTGCCGTGTTTCAGCAAATGCATTGGCACAGTGTCACCTATTGGTGAATGCAGGAATTGCAGGAATAAATAAATTAAACTGGGCTGGATGAGTTACAAGGGGCCGTGAGGGCTGCAAGACCCCGCATTGCCTTTTTGGGGGAAGACATTAAGTGTCAATTATTAACTTAACTGGGCAGTGGCAGACCTATCCCGGGATCAAAGATCCGCAGGGCTGGAAGTCTGCAGATGAGTCAATGAGTCACTGCCAATGAGTCACTGGCAGTGTCTTAGAATATGGGACATCACTGCCCCCTCATCCCCTCCCCCAGGAAGACTGCAAGCAATCCCAACAAAGTTTGTTTGCCTTTCAGTCTTCCCACAAGTTCCTGCCTGCTCCTGGATTAATACCAGCGGCGGCAAGATGAGCATTAATTGTCCACTTAAGGGTTTCATTGGCAGTAGGGTGGGAAGGCGTTCCCACCATGGACTTAATCGTGACAGAGGGGGGAAGAAGACAGGGTCTCCATCCGCCATCCTTCCGCCCAATTAAATGCCGCTTGCCACCAAACCTGCCATTTACTTTTGTCCAAAGTGCAAAAAGCTGCTCAGTATGGGCGTGTGGTACTAAACACGTTGTTTGACAGTCACATAATGCTAGGAGGTGACCTGTACACAATACAAAGGTTATGGTGTCAGTGCAGTGTTACAGCTATTGCAGCTAGTTTTCGATTATATAGCTCAACTTCCAGTGGCATTGTCTGCAGCATAGTAAAGTTTGAAGTCGGTGGAATATAAAATCTAGTGGCACATAAAACAGGATCATCTATTGTCTGTTCCTCAGCTGGCAATAAATGTGAAAGTTGACTTGAGGATGCCCAGAGTAAGGAGACTATTGAGGTCAGGTCTGGTTATAGAGAAGGGGAGGTAATTGCATCAAGATGATGGTGGGGAGGAAGAGTAAGGGGAGCAATGGGAGTGGTTGGTGGAAGGAGGGAGAGAAGGAACATATGGTAAGGCAGACACAGGAGGGAGGGTGAGAAAAGAATGTTGAGGGCAGACAAAAGGGGCGACGGAACAGCAGCTTATATTATCATGAAATCTAATTGTAGAAATGAAGCTTATTCACATTCTCTGACCAGCTCATTATACCTCAAGAGCCTGTTGGAACAGAGCGACTTGCTCGTGTCCAGCAGGGAGACACTTAAAATAGGTGTCAACCCATTTTCTGATTCCTGCATGCTTAAATCGCGCAGCAAGAATTAACCATGGTCAAAAATCATCTTTTATATTTTTCTTCACTTGACCCTAGTTATTTTTTAATATTTACATATTTTAGTCCCTTTCTCACTCTTAATTAATTAATTAACCCATTCCTTATTTATAAGTCTGATCTGTCAGGGCAAGATATACTATAAATGTTGGCGTGGTTGAAGCTAAATTTGGGAAGATCAGGTGGTCTTTCCCCTATAACATACAATAAAGAATGGCATTCCAAGCCAAATATTTTACTGGAATTCCAAAATGTGAAATTAGTCATAAATCATGCCGCTGGAAATTAAATACCTGCATAGTTATTGCTGACAGACATGTATAATCTGGGAATTAACCTCCTATAAATAAATAAATCATTGACCTATAATAGAGGTAAAAGTGGGAATTCTAATCAATGACATTCATGTGCGAATGTTTAACTTGCTCCCATTCCATTCCATCATGCACTACTTGTCTCAGTCCCAGGATATCATTACAGAAATTCCTAAAGGTCCAAGCACCTTCAGTGCTTCATCAATGATCTTCCTACCATGAAGAGGTCAGAAGTGGGGATGTTTGTTGATGACTGCACAATATTGAGTGTTAAAAGGATGTACTTTTAAAGGCACAATTTCTGTTGTTTTTTTTCTGGATGGATAATAAAACTGGAGCCCTCTAGAGACAATGACAAAACTGCACAGACTGCTTCAGTACTCACAATTTCACATTCCACCAAGTGGAATGAAAAGCAAACACCCAGCCCCTCTGGGAGCATGAAAGACCCATCCCCTATTTGCGTCACACCATCCTGAAACATTCCAAATTTTTCTGAGACATCAAAATGCAATTACCAGCTCTGAAACAATAACTGCAGCAGACATGAATGAATAGAATTTCTCTGGAATATACAGCCAGAAAAACTTCAAAGACTGCTCACAATATATAATTACTGAACATAAGCTGTTGAGACTTTGCACCCTCTCTGCCTCTCTCTCAGAAATGTGCCCAGTTTGCAAAGTAACTATCCTGAGAATAAAAATCTACTGCAAACCAAGACATTTTCGGAAAAAGTGGAAATCTGTTCTGTACAACTACACCCCGAAAAACAATTAAACAAAATGACAACAATGTGGAATGTAGACCAGCCAAGGAACCACTAACCATATACTCCTCTGCTTTATTCTTCATGAGCTGTAAAAATTCTATAAGCCTATCCTCTTACTCTGCCATCTGTACTGGAGTGTGTGTGAGCCCAGACAACTGTGTGTGACGCATGCAATTTACATAGCTTGTTTTAGTTCAGGAAATAGTTTCAATAAACATATCTTGTCCTTTGTTTAACCTATGAAAACCTGACTGACTAATTCTTTACAATTTTAAAGCATAAATAGTGGGACTCTTACAAAATTGGCAAAGCACATCCTCTCTAAAATCACAAAAAACCCTGTTATGTCAGGCCTGGGGTGGGAGAATTGGGGAAGTCAGTTCACCCCACCTCACATGATCGTAACATTAGTACCATTCACAACTCCTCAGATACTGAAATAACCCTTGTGAATGTGCAGCAAAACTGGGACAACATTCAAAGTTTGGGCTGAAAAGTGACAAGTAACGTTCACATAAGTGCCAGGCAATGACTACCCTGCAAAAAGAGCGATTGTAACCATCTCCCCTTGACATTCAATGGCATTACCATCACTGAATCCTCCGCATTTGAGACAAATTCAAGATCTTGTGAGATCAGATAAAACTGTCTATGTGACCATGTGTAGCACTGAGTCACTTTGGCTTGTCTGCAATGAAAGCCCCTCGAGGGCACTGCGCAACTTTATTCTTAATGTGCAATCCCTTGAGGCTTACAGGCTGGTGAACCTCGAGATTTTGTTCCCCTGCTGAATCATTCGCTTTACTAAGTATGACTAATGAGTAAGAAAATGAAACTTTGGCCATTGATAAAGAGAGGCAGATCTAAATGAATACTCCAGTATTATAATACAGAAAGCTATGTACACAGTGATAAAGATCACTTTAAAATGGACTCTTTTCAGCTAGTTGGCCGATTTTAACTTGTCAAGTGTGTCTTTTATAACTGTGATAACCCTCATGAGGATCACGGGGATCACTGATTAATCTCTCCGTGGGCTTGGTAGAATACAAATTCCCGTGGTTAGCGGGCAGAGGCCCACCCAACTGGGCTTGTTAGCGGGACCTTTAGATGTATCTCCCAGACCCGGACCAGCAGTTCTCGATACTCCTGTGCTGAGACATTTGTTTTGTGGCCACAGTAGCGGCTTTGTTTTCCGTTCAACATAAACCAGTTTGGCCTTTCGCTCCACGTCTCCTGCCAAGCATTGGATTCTGAGCAGCCTTTTCGAAACTCCCCAATGACAACTCCGGTAAAAAACAAAGCAAAAGGAAACCCCCCAAAATGCCCTTGTTTGGGAAACTCGAGACTTATGATGTGGTCCAGATACTTCATCTGTATCTACAGAAGGAGATGACAGGCATATAGTAATCCTTTTGACAGCATGCGGGCCTCAATGTTCAGCATTATTAAGAGTTTAACTTTCATATTTGGGGTCGCCATACTCTATCTCTTTGCAGGGTCCCTAAATCACGCCTTGCCCCTTGTGACGTGTCAGCCCATGCTCAATAACATCACGTCCTCCCCCAGTGGCATCAAGACCTGCCCCCAATGATGTCAAGCCCGGCCCCCAACAACATCAATGCCCTCCTGACCCCGCACACCCTCAACTCACAATGTAAAGCACAGAAATCTAAAGTCGCTGCTTAATTGTTGTTATGCTCTTTAACGCATGACAACAACAAGCCTGAACTGTAATTGATAAATTGGAATCCAAGTCTACCTGTTGACAGCATGATGGTAGAGATGGTCAATATTGCGATCACTGTGTCTTGAGGTGAGCAAACGTGAACTGGCTGATGAGTTCTGAGATGGAGAAATAAGCCGATGATATGACTACAGCAAAGCACAGGCCAGTGCAGGATAGAATGAGACAGGAAAGTCCAGTGCAGGAGCACATACTCCAATGAAGTAGAATGTCCAGTCCAAGTCTAATACCAGTGGCTTTGCTGGCAACTGTCTGGCAGGATTCCGTTCTGCCCAGAAGAGGTTTCAAAACACCATGACAAAAATACACTCCCACTGTGTCATCATGTAAAGAGAAAGTGCGTACTCACACCCAAATTATTCCCAAGAATTCAAGTCTTGCAAAAGGAACCTTCCAGTTGAAATGTATGAATGCACTGAGTCGCCTATTATTGACTCTCAAGCCGGGTCCACACCAATTGAATGTCATTTGGTGTGTGTTGAAGTTAATGGAGCACCCAGTAGAAACAAAACCATGGGAATCCCCATCCAAATTTGAGGCAGGCCATACGGAATTGCATGTCAACTCCCAAGAGGATAGATTGTTTGTTGGGGAAGAAACAGGGATGGCAATGGTGCTGGAATTTCCTGTTGATTGCCTGGTAGAATTTGGCTTTGATTCTCAAATGGCAGAATTCTCGGACAAATCCCATAAGCTAAAGTTTTTCAAACAGTGGACTCTCTGGGCAAAAGTCAGCAGATGAACTGCAAGGAACAGAGAGCTAATTTGAAAATCGGCCGCCTCGACAATCCCAGTGTGAATTCAAAGCAATGCAATCAATGCGATAAAAGATTGAATGGCCAACAGTAAACATGCTGGATCAGGAATGGTGGGCGGATTCTCTGATCCTGAGGCTAAGGGCAGCACGGTAGCACGAGTGTTTAGCACTGTGGCTTTACAGCACCAGGGTTCCAGGTTTGATTCCCCACTGGCTCACTGTCTGTGCGGAGTCTGCACGTTCTCCCCGTGTCTGTGTGGGTTTTCCTTCGGGTGCTCCAGTTTCCTCCCACAGTCCAAAGACGTGCAGGTTAGGTGGATTGGCCATGATAAATTGCCCTTAGTGACCAAAAAGGTTAGGGGGAGTTATTGGGCTTACAGGGATATGGTGGAAGTGAGGGCTTAAGTGGGTCGGTGCAGACTTGACGGGCCGAATGGCCTCCTTCTGCACTGTATGTTCTATGTATGTTCAATGTTGACGCCGTCGGAAATGCCATCATG
Source organism: Scyliorhinus torazame (assembly GCF_047496885.1). Taxonomy (NCBI): domain Eukaryota; kingdom Metazoa; phylum Chordata; class Chondrichthyes; order Carcharhiniformes; family Scyliorhinidae; genus Scyliorhinus; species Scyliorhinus torazame. Next base: position 130,224,516 of record NC_092709.1, read on the forward strand.
TTTCTTGACGGCGTCAACATGGCCTCAGGATCAGCAATTCTGGCCCCTACAGAGGGCCAGCATGGCACTGGAGCGACCCACGCCGCTCCAGCTGCCGATCCCGGCGTCAACTGGGCACTGCGGGGTCTGCACATGCACAGGGGCACCGGCGCCAACGCACGCATGCGCAGTGGCTCCCTTCTCCGCGCCGACCCTGACACAACATGGCGCAGGGCTAAAGGGGCCAGTGCGGAAGAAAGGAGGCCCCCAGGCTGAGAGGCCGGCCTGCCAATCGGTGGGCCCCGATCGCGGGCCAGGCCACAGCGGAGGCCCCACCCGGGGTCGGACCCCCCCCACAGGCCGCCCCTGGACTCTTCCACGCTAAGGTCCCGCCGGGTAAGACCGCACATGGATGGCGACGGTGGGACTCAGGTTTTTGTTACGGCCGCTCAGCCCATCCCGGGCCAAGAATTGGTGCCGGCGCCGCGCCGACCATGACAGCGCCAATGGCGCCGGTTCTCCACTCTGCGATTCGCGCCAGTCGCGGCGATTCTCGGGCCCGGTCATGGGTTGAGAGAATCCCAGTATCTCCTGACCAGTTCCAAAAGTTGGGTCCTCCAGCTCCTCCCAGGATAACAAAACTGCCTTCATAAGCCTGGGACAGTTACCCCCAGCAGATGGAGCTGCAGATTGGCTCCTTGGAGGAATCATCACACCTTGACACAAAACTGGAAGGTTTTTATCAAAGTGTTACGGTAGAATGCCACAGTAAATCTTTCCCTGCAGATTCCCAAATCAGAGAATTCATGGAATTGGTTCACACATGAACGGCGCTCTTGTTTTGCGGACAGTAGCAACTGGACCTTGTATTGGATTAAGAATTACTGAATTCCAAGTTGATATTCCAAAGCCCTCTCACTCTCAGCCCTGGCCTCCAGTCGCGTCACCCCGCTTCTCCCTGAAGACCATGACACTGGCGCCTGCCTGGCTCTTGCACCACCCGATTGCTCACAGCTTTGGCTCAGGTGGCCAACTCTCATGCCTCGACGACTGCGTGTGCTCCTGGCTGTCTGCCTGGATGCTGCTGCTCCTGTTGTCTATCTGGCCTGGCCTCTGCTCTCTCACTCTGACTGCCTGCTCCATTTATCGCCCAGCCCTCTCTCTCTCAGCCCTGGTCACTGGCTCTGGTTGAGTCGTCTGTTGGCCAGTACTCCCCGAAAAGCACGGTGCCTGTGCTTGCCTGGCCCTCGTACCTCCCGACGACACACCTCCCAGTTCTCGTTTGGGTGCCCAGGCCTCGAGCCTGGACAACACGTGTGCTCCTGGTTGACTGCATGGCTGATGCTGGGTGCTGGCTTTATGTGGCCTGGTCACTGTTCTATGGTTGGTTGCCTGCATGCCTGCCCTCCTCAGACCTGAACTGCAGGTTGGGATTCACTTCACTGCTCTCCTCACTGGCTGTTAGCCAACGCCTCTTCCTCGACTCGCTGAAGGCTTCACAAGCTCGCCCCCTGAAGTTAGGTCAGTGACCTCACTTATGCCTCATGCTGCCCACCAGGCCAAATGTCAAAAAACCTGGTTGCTGCTTCACTCAATGAAAGTTCAGAAACCTCACTCAAATTCAAAACCTGCTCTATGTCTCCACCGCCTCTCAACATCTGTTTTCCTGCTCAGTCAGAGCCCAATGTTGTTCTGTATTGCCTGCTGATAGGCTCAAGGAATTTCAGCAAATTGAGAGATGCCAAGCTCTGATTGGTGCTCCTATAGCACAGTCATCTCTCATTATGGGGCTCCCCCATTGGTCAGGGACTCGCGCTGCAGCACTGTATGTTTCATTGTAAGTCTGCCTTTGGACCCTGCCACTAAAATGTTCAACGAGCTTGTAGATCTAGTGAATAACCATTCCGATCCAAAACCATCCACAATCCTCCAGCGTTACTGAGTCAACATGGTTGGGTGGCTCCCTGATGAACCAGTCACAATACCTGGCTAAATTAAGGAAGCTGACCAGATACTGCGAATTTGACCCATCCATTACCGAGAAGCTACACAACCATGGCAGCACAATAGCACAGTGGTTAGCACAGTTGCTTCACAGCTCTAAGGTCCCAGGTTTGATTCCCGGCTTGGGTCACTGTGTTTCCTCCGGGTGCTCCGGTTTCCTCCCACAGTCCAAAGATGTGCAGGTTAGGTAGATTAGCCATGATAAATTTCCCTTAGTGTCCAAAAATATTACGTGGGGTTACTGAGTTACAGGGATAGGGTGTAGGCATGGGCTTAAGTGGGGTGCTCTTTCTAAGGGCCGGTGCAGACTCGATGGGCTGAATGGCCTCCTTCTGCACTGTAAATTCTATGAATCTATGAATCGATGACTGGCTAGTGTGTGAGATAAGTAGCTTTGCCGTACAAAAACTATTGTTGGCAGAACCAACCCTAGACCTCAATAGGGCTATAGAATTAGCACTACCCTTGGGGAATGCCGAGAAAGGGGCCCAAGAACTCCAAAGGATGACGGACAGTGGCGTGCGTTCTCAGACTGGGGGAGTGTGGAGGTGTGGAGTCATACGGAAAAGTCAGCATTCCCAGCGAAGGCTCACATTTGCCTTACCCATCACCAACTCAACATTCAGCGAGGACATTCTGGCATGTCAAAAGATGGCTGGATAACCCAAGGAAGCCTCCCCATGAACTACAAGTGTCTGCCACAAGGCAGCTGTATGTGTAGCCAAAGGACACGACCCAGACAAGGCTGCCAGAATCAGTGAAATGCCCAGGCCAGAAGCTAAAGCCAGCTTAGGCCGGGAAGCCAGTATATCAGCCCATAGAGGACAAAACGATGCAGCTAAACTGCATCATTAACCTTAAGGTTGCCCTGATAAAGGTAACACTTTTGATCAATGGACATTCCCTAGAAATGGATGTGGATAAAGGAGCCGTCACGTCCATCATTGGGGAACGGACCTTCCGGCGTCTCTGGATGGGCATCTTGCCCCTAGGTCTGTGAGACACTAGGGCCAGTTTGGCCACATATGCAAGGGAGCCTTTGAAGTTTATGGAGGCCACTATGACCTTGGTTACCTATGGGCAGCATTCGGCCCGACTCTCGCTTGTAGCTTTTTGGCACCCAACCCAAATATTTCAGGGCACAGCCAGGACTATATGCTTTATTTACCAAAGTAGAGACCGGACTTGAGAGGCTAGAGAACCTCAGAATAATATGACCAGTGCATTGGGCAGAGTGGGCTGCTGTCCTCAAACCCGACAATCAGTCCGTCTTTGCGGGGACTATAAACTAATAGTTCACAAAGCCTCATGTTTAGATCGGTACACAATGCCAAGAATACAAGATTTAAATGCCAAACTAACAGGGGGGTCAAACCTTCACCAAACTAAATATGAGCCTTGATTACCTCCAATTAGAACTAGACGAGTGTAGGCATGGGCCTGGGGCAGGGGCACCTGCAATATATATATGTGCGTTGAATGCACATCCATGAGCAATATATAGACAGTAATAATGCGCGCACACTAACTATAATTATGCACACTCTCTAACACACACCACAATACACACTAACAATCCTACATAATTCTAAAACCTGCTTCAAAGTGAAACATAGCAGTTTGTGAGGCATCATGGTGTTCATGGCTAATGGACTAAACCATTTGTGAAACCTGTTAATTCCCACAGACATACATGGGAATGGCTTAGGCAGCTGGACATCCCTTATCAGCAGTTGCCTGTGAGGAATGTTGCTTTTAGCGCAGAACCACAGAACCCAAGGTCAGTCGATAAGGGGGGCTTCCACCTGTTGTTGAGCAGACCATGCAGCCCCATGCTGCCTGGCAACAAATAATTGTTATTAAATTGCACCTTGCTAACCTGGGGTGCATAGCTGTTTCAATAACTGTATAAAATGTTTATGATTTCATATGTCCAGCAGTCAGACACTATTTCCAGCGGACTGCTCCCCTCTAGTGTAATAAACAATTTGACGTTGAAGCATTCCAGAGTGTTGAGTGATTCTTCGGGATTAATTCCCGCAACAATGAGTCATCCAGGAAGCACGTGATGATTAAAACCCAGAAGGGTTGATATGAATATACACGCCTGCCCTTCAGAGTCTTGTTAGCATGTGCATTTTTCAACATGCGATTAAGAACATTCTCCAAGGGCTACCTCAGGTGGCAGTGTATTTAGACGGCGTACTAATCACAGGAGCCATGGAAAAAGAGCACCTAGCAAACCTGGAGAAGGTTTTGAGATGATTTTCTGATAAAGGCGTCCATCTCAAACAAAGAAAATGTGTGTTCCAGGCAGGTGATGTGATCCTCCCAAGAGATCGAGTCGATAAAAAAGGCCGACACCCCGTGGAGGATAAAGTTAAGGCCATCAAAGAGGCACCACCCGCGAAATACAACAGAATTAAAATCTTTCCCAAGCCTTATAAATTACTATGGGAAATTTATCCCAAACTTGGCCACGATATTGTCAGTCCTGCACACCCTGTTAAACAAACACCAGAACCATGTCCACATGTTCTGGGCATGCCCGAAGCTCAGAGGGTTTTGGCAGGGGTTTGTGAAGGCAATGACCATGGTGCTAGGAACTCGGGTGGTGCCGAGTCCAGAGATAGCGATCTTTGGAGTGTCAGAAGATCCGGGAGTTCAGGGAGTGAAACAGGTCGACGTCCTGGCCTTTGCCTCCCTAGTAGCCCGGAGACGGATCCTTTTAAGAGGGTCAATGTTGGGGCTCTCTCGGAGGTGGCAGCTGTTCGTCGACTTTCTCGGGGAAAATTAAAATGTAGGCAGAAGCAGCATTTTGCGGGGGGGGGGGGGGGGGGTAGGTATTAGATGGTTGAGATGTGTGAAGATTGGGTCGGGTGGGGAAATGTTTATTTTACCATGTCAATGTTATTGTGTTTGTTACTGTTTTAAAAATTTTGCAAATCCCTTAATAAAATATTTTTAAAAGAAAAACACCAGAAGTGGTTGTGGGAGGTGCTGCCGGATGAAGACTTCGCAAAGCAGATTCAAGCGTGGCCCCTAAAGGTTCCCACACTGGCAAAATTGCACCATATGATCCTCAGTGGCAGAATCTGAGGACACCCCAGAGATGAAATGAAGCTTTTCCTCACTAAAGAGCAAGAGCTGAGTGTAGACGATGGCATCGTCCTATGGGGAGCCCGAGTAGTTGTCCCTGACCCTGGTCAGTGCCCAATCTTGATGGAATTACACAATAGACACCCCGGGTATCCAAGATGAATATGCTCGCAAGGAGCTACTTCTGGTGGCCCAGGCTGAATACAGACATTGTGAATCTGGTGAAGCAGTGCTCCTTGTGCCAGGAGAACCAGAAGCTGCCACCTTCCGCCCCTTTGTAACATTGGCCTGGAAGACCATGGATGCATGTGGAATTCCCTGACCCGTTCAAGAACCGATGATCCTTATTATGGTCAATGTCCACTCGAAATGCTTAGAAGTGCATCGTATGTCCTTCTTGACATCTCATGCAATAATAGAAAAACTCCGGCATAGTTTCTGTACCCATTGCAGGTCAGAGGGCCTCATGCCTGATCATGGTGCCCACTTTACCAATGGAGAATTTCAGGCATTCATGAAGTTAAACAGTATTAAACACGTCCAAACGGCGAAGTACCATCCATCGTTTAAAGTGCTGGCTGAAAGAGCAGTTCATACATTCAAAACCGGAATGAAGAAACAAAGAACAAAGAACAAAGAGCAAAGAAATGTACAGCACAGGAACAGGCCCTTCGGCCCTCCAAGCCCGTGCCGACCATGCTGCCCGACTAAACTACAATCTTCTACACTTCCTGGGTCCGTATTCCTCTATTCCCATCCTATTCATATATTTGTCAAGATGCCCCTTAAATGTCACTATCGTCCCTGCTTCCACCACCTCCTCCGGTAGCAAGTTCCAGGCACCCACTACCCTCTGTGTAAAAAACTTGCCTCGTACATCTACTCTAAACCTTGCCCCTCTCACCTTAAACCTATGCCCCCTAGTAATTGACCCCTCTACCCTGGGGAAAAGCCTCTGACTATCCACTCTGTCTATGCCCCTCATCATTTTGTAGACCTCTATCAGGTCGCCCCTCAACCTCCTTCGTTCCAGTGAGAACAAACCGAGTTTATTCAACCGCTCCTCATAGCTAATGCCCTCCATACCAGGCAACATTCTGGTAAATCTCTTCTGCACCCTCTCTAAAGCCTCCACATCCTTCTGGTAGTGTGGCGACCAGAATTGAACACTATACTCCAAGTGTGGCCTGCTGGTTCCTAGATTTTTAATTAGCCAGTTCCTCTTTGATTATAGAGCCACACTGCACACGATGAGGGGGGAGGGGGCTGGGGGCCAAAGTGGAGTCAAATCAGGAGATCCATAAAGGAACGACGACATCAGAAGACCCGAAAGGACCTTATGAACAGGAGATGCAGTCTACGTGTGGAACTTTGTAAGAGTTCTTCCTGTTTATTTTCTTTGTTCCCATTTCTTTTGTTTTATTTTATTATTTTGGTCCATGGACCTGTGTTCAGAATGTGCTCTGTAGCAGAAGACTCAAAGTTGAAACAGCCTGTTTGCCCGGAAACTGTGCTCCCAGGCTTTGTATTTGGAGAGGAGAAGTCAGACTCTTCAGCACCGAGTGGATCTTAGGAACAGGTTTGGAGGGATTCGGATTGATTGGTTAACAAGTGTGTTGGCCTGGGACAGTGTTCTGCATGACAATGGTCAGTGGTTCGTTGATGCTTTAGTTGATGCTTTCTGAGTGAACTTGTCAAAGGTGTCAAAGGACTAGAAGGAAGAAGTGCCAAAACAAAAGGTTGAACTTTAGAAAGACATTATCTGAAAGTCATCCCAGCGCATCAAGGACCCTTAACCTTTTTTAAAATTAATATTTTCTTTGTCTTTCCACCACACTTTCCCCTCTGTGTTTTTTATCTGTGTCTGCAGAGAGCGGGGTGAGTTAGGAAGGGGGTTGAGAAATGGTTAGTACTCAGTCAGTTACGTTTTCTATCTGTTTCATTATAATTCTGTCCAGAATAAAATATCACGAGTGTTGAGGTTATAAACCTGGTGGCTGTGGCTTATTGGGGGGGGGGGGGGGGGGGGGGCGGGGGGGGGGGGGGGGGGGAGGGGGGGGAGGGGGGGGGGCAGGAGGCACCCATATGTCCACTATCACTGTGCGCAACCACGGGCCATGGTGGGTGGTCAGTGGGGTGCACAGCAAGATGGCTGGCTTGCAGTCCATTGTGGTCCATGCATTCTGGGGGACAACCCAATCCCATGGTCCATCACCTGGTCACCTGCTCTACTACCCCCGGTCCTGCCAGATGACCACTCCCACCCCCCTAGCCAGCCCAGCCAGCACAGGATCTGGGGCCCACTGTCCTATCTCCTGTCACTCCCTCGGCCGCCACAGTGCCTGTTTCCCGATTTTGAATACCACAGGTGAACCGCGCTGTTGGTAATTCCCCCTGTCAGGGGCGGAGCATCATGCGAGCCCCTATGAATACTGGGGTGGGCTCATTAATGATATGCCAATGGCGTTTACTGTACAATTTGCTTGCCCACACGGGCGTGCAGCGTAGAATGCATTCACGACGCTGTCGAGGCACCGCAGCATGGCATTCCATTGGGCGCCGACCTCAATTTACAGTTCACGCATGATTCTCCGTCCAATTGCATGTCACGATTTCAGTGTCGCTGGACAGAGAATCCCACCCATATTCTCCCAAATGGAGAGTCACACCTTTTGTGTCTGAATGTACAAAACATTCGGAACAAGGTTAATGAGTTAACAGTGCAAATGGAGACGAACGGGTATTTGGTGGTGATTACTAAGAATGGTTACAAAGAGACCAGGGGCGAAGTTCTCCCGAAACGGCGCGATGTCCGCCGACTGGCGCCCAAAACGGCGCCAATCAGACGGGCATCGCGCCACCCCAAAGGTGCGGAATGCTCCGCATCGTTGGGGGCCGAGCCCCAACATTGAGGGGCTAGGCCGGCGCCGGAGGAATTTCCGCCTCGCCAGCTGACGGAAACGGCCTCTGTTGCCCCGCCAGCTGGCGCGGAAATGACATCCCCGGGCAGCGCATGCGCGGGAGCATCAGCTGCCGCTGACAGTTTCCCACGCATGCGCAGTGGAGGGAGTCTCTTCTGCCTCCGCCATGGTGGAGACCGTGGCGGAGGCGGAAGGGAAAGAGTGCCCCCACGGCAAAGGCCCGCCCGCGGATCGGTGGGCCCCGATCGCGGGCCAGGCCACCATGGGGGCACCCCCTGGGGCCAGATCGCCCCGCGCCCCCCCCCAGGACCCCGGAGCCCGCCCGCGCTGCCTTGCCCCGCCGGTAAGGTAGGTGGTTTAATCCACGCCGGCGGGACAGGCAATTTATCGGCGGGACTTTGGCCCATCCGGGCCGGAGAATCGAGCGGGGGGGGCCCGCCAACCGGCGCGGCCCGATTCCCGCCCCCGCCGAATATCCGGTGCCGGAGACTTCGGCAACTGGCGGGGGCGGGATTCACGGCAGCCCCTGGCGATTCTCCAACCAGGCGGGGGGTCGGAGAATGACGCCCCAGGTCTGGGAATTGAATATCCATGGGTGTTTAGTATTCTCAGACTCGAGGAGAGTTCATTGAATGTGTTAGAGATTTTTTCCTGGAGAAATATATTGTGGAACCAACCAAGGAGCAGTCTATTCTGGATTTGGTATTAGGCAATGAGGAGGAATTAATTAATGACCTCATAGTTAAGGATCTTCTAGGAAAGAGTGATCATAGCCTGATCAAATTTCAAATTCAGTTTGAGAGTGAGAAACTGGAGTTCCGCACTCATGTTCTGAAGTTGGACACAGATAATTACGTCGGCATGAGGACAGTTTTGGCCTGAGCGTATTGGGCAGGAAGTCAAAAAGGTAGTACAGTTGATGAGCAATGGCAATTGTTTAAGGAGATAGTCAATTCATCCCAACTAAACTATATTCCAGAGAGGATGAAAGATTGTAAGAGGGGAGGAAAAACATCTATGGCTGAGCAAGGAAGTTAAAAATAACATAAAGACAAAAATTAAGGCATGCAACATTGCAAAGGCTAGTGACAGGCTGGCAGATTGGGAAACTTTTGAAGATGAACAAAGGAAAAAGGTAATAAAAATAGAGCTAAGGTAAATTATGAAAGAAAACCAGCGCAAAGAATAGCAAAAGCTTTTATCGGAATATGAAAGGGAAGAGAGCAGCTAAAGTGAAAATTGGTCTCTTGGCAGATGAGGCCAGGGAATGAATAATGGAGAACACAGAAATTGCAGAGATACTAAATCAATACATTACCTCAGTTTTCACGGTGAGGATACGAGTATCATCCCAATAGTAACAAGTAATGCAGAGGTAATAGAAAGGAAGGATCTTGGGACAATGAACATCAATAGGGAAAAAGTACAAAACAAATTATTAGAATTGAAGGTGGACAAGTCCCCAGGGCCTGATGACCTACATCCTAGGGTCTGAAAGGAAGTGGCAACGGAGATAATGGATACCTTGGTCATAATATTCCAAAATTCCTTGGACGCGGGAAAGGCTCCAGTGGACTGGAAAAATGCTAATGTAATGCCCTTATTCAAAGAGTGAGGGAGGCAAAAAGTAGAAAACTATAGACTAGTTAGTTTAACATTTGTCATTGGGAAATTGTTAAAATCCACGATTAAGGAAGTAATAACAGGACATTTAGAAAGTCAAAATGCAATCCATCAGAATGTTTTATGAAGGGTAAATTACGTTTGACTAATTTGCTAGAGTTCTTCGAAGATGTAACAAGTGGATAATGGGAATCCTGTAGATAGTAATATCAGAGTCCCTGTGGCCTCACCTGAGTATGGTTTACCCAGATGAGGGGGCAGGGCTAATCCTTTTCTTAGGGCTTCTGGGATATAAATACCCCAGCCCAGGTGTGGGCCGGTTTGCGGGAAACCCTTTGGTGAGTAGAAGGAGTGTATAGTAACCTGAATACAACCAAATTTTTCTACGGACATCATTTCTGAGTGGTTGCTAGCCTGAGACTTTCCAATAGCTAAAGAAATAGAGACCATAAACCTGGTATGAAACTTCTGTGAATCGTTCATTCATAGAAGTTAGCAATAACAGATTGAGGACACAATTCATGGCAGATTTCATGGTGCCAGGCTACAAAAACTGTCAGATTCGTTGAATTCATTTTCACAACTTGTCATTGGTGAGATTTGAATGCACAAGTCATTCCAGAATCATTCAGTTACCATACCTTACACTGTTCACCCGCCTTAAAATGTCAAGGGATTCTATATTAAGAATAGTCTTGTGCAATGTCCCACAGGGGCTTTTCATTAGAAACGAGTCGATATGACTCCGCGCTGCACGTGGTTAGTTTTATCTACTCTTGACTGTGTCTCAAACATAGACCACAGGGAGCAGGCATCTTTGGATTTCTCCATCAAATTTATTTCATTTTCACATAAAACAAAAGAGAGGATCAACTTGAATTTGGACCGGTGATCAGCTCATCAGACTCTAGGCGAGCACATTTCATGGCACAGAATTTTTAGCCCGTGTTAGCCATTAGTGCGTATGGTGCCCTTGGGAGTTAGGGGAATGAGGGTGCCCGCTCCTGATGAAGTTGACATGCTAATTTCAGTCTTCACACACATCAGGTGTGCCTTGCCTGCCACAAGAGGATGCCAGTTGCCTAATCAGGTTCCTGACTCTTCTTTAATGAGCCGATTATGCCAATTTAGCCAGCATTACAATGCTTGAGTGTGCTAATTTCTAACCATATGGAAGTCCAGCCCCCAAGCATTGAACTCCGAGGCTCATACTTACATCTACCATTGTCACACTGCACAGAGAGGAAGTGATGAGTTTGCGCAGGGGTATGTGGAGCATGGCGCCATGACATTACAGCATGGAGAATCAAAGTGCTAGCCAGCTAGTTATTACAAAGGTGTATTTTCTCTAATAGTGCCGAAGTTCACATGTGCCCACGAGGTGGCTATTGTTTCTTACTCTTCCTCACCCTCCAGCTGCGTTTAGTTGTATCCCTAGGATCCACAGCTAATATTGAGGTGGCCTGCTGGCTTCCACACCCTGTTGCTTGAGGTGACCTTGGTAGGCATTCCCTGGGGGGCCTAGACCTTGATGGTTTTGGCCTGTTTTTGGGCAGCATGGGTGTTGCAGGTTGGAAGTGTGTCACTCACAGGGATGGGGATGTCAAATAGGCTGGACACCCCCAGGGTCTCCTGGGTGGAAGGCCCCAGTATGTGCCCTGCTGATCCTCTTCCCTTGGGTGCCTGGAGGTCCCTGGCCTCCTCCATGGGGCGGAGGGGCAGCTACAGTGAGATCCAAAAGTTCTGCCATCCTCTGGCAGTGACACTCATGGATTCCCACCAATGCCTGCGCCATGCAGTTGAAACCCTGTACCATGGAACTCATGCCCTCAGCCATGGAGTTCATGAGCTGAACCATGGAGCAGATGTCCCCCGTCATAGAGTGCATGTCCTGCACCACGATCTCCATTGCGGATACCATCCTCGCAGTGTTGGCCTCGTTGCGTCGGACAACACCATCTCCTTGAACAGAACACAATGGAACTCCTCCAGTCAGCCTTTCAGTCTGAAGAAGGAATCTGTCAAACCTTCCTAATGTTCGCGGCTCTGCCTTTACAGATCCAACAGCTCTAGGATGACTTGACCCAAGGGCACGCCATCAACTTTGGCCTCAGCAGAGTCCTGGGCTCCCGCATCTCTCTGAGTGCTAGTTCCCTGGGGCAATCCTGCTTCTGCCTGTTGTGGATCACCAAGTGGGAGATGTTCACCAGTGAGCGACAGAAGCCTAGTTATTCCCACCGCGGTGCGAGTATCTGCACTGGTGGAGGTGCAGGTGACAACTGTGACGCCTCTTCAGTATTCGTCTCCAAGATGTCTCCCCTGGAGCTGCGCGGGTCAATGATATCCAGGGACCACGATGATGGTCCGAGCTAGTCTGCTGATTGAAGTGCAATAGAAGGGAGATGGCACTAGTGCGGGACAGGGGAACACTGATCGGAGAAAAATAAAAGCAAATTGCTGAGAATAGAACATAGAACATACAGTGCAGAAGGAGGCCATTCGGCCCATCAAGTCTGAACCGACCCACTTAAGCCCTCACTTCCACCCTATCCCCGTAACCCAATAACCCCTCCTAACCTTTTTGGACACTAAGGGCAATTTAGCATGGCCAAGCTACCTAACCTGCACGGTAGCATTGTGGATAGCACAATTGCTTCACAGCTCCAGGGTCCTAGGTTGATTCCGGCTTGGGTTACTGTCTGTGCGGGGTCTGCACATCTTCCCCGTGTGTGCGTGGGTTTCCTCCGGATGTGCAGGTTAGGTGGATTGGCCGTGATAAATTGCCCTTAGTGTCCAAAATTGCCCTTAGTGTTGGGTGGGGTTACTGGGTTATGGGGATAGGGTGGAGGTGTTGACCTTGGGTAGGGTGCTCTTTCCAAGAGCCGGTGCAGACTCGATGGGCCGAATGGCCTCCTTCTGCACTGTAAATTCTATGATAATCTATGGACTGTGGGAGCAAACCGGAGGAAACCCACGCAGACACGGGGAGAACATGCAGACTCCGCACAGACAGTGACCCAGCGGGGTATCGAATCTGCGACCCTGACACTGTGAGGCCACAGTGCTAGCCACTTGTGCTACCATGATGCCCTCTGAAGAATGATGGAACCTAAAACAAAAACAGAAAATACTGGACAATCCCAGCAGGTCTGACAGCATCTGTGGAGAGAGAAGGGAGCTAACATTTCGAGTCTGGATGACTCTTTGTCAAAGCTGGAGAGAACTGGAAATGGGGTCAGATTTATACTGTTGTGGGGGGGTGGTGGCATGGAGCGGTGGGGCTGAATAGGGTGCCAGCGATAGGTGGAGATTGACAAAGATGTCATGGACAGAAAGACAAAAAGGAATGTAAACGGGCGTGATTAAAGCGAAGAAGGGGGCTGATAGTGGCACATAAAGAGATTAGAATGTGTGAATGGCAAAACAGAGGTGAGCAGTGTCTTACCGGCCAACTAGGAATAGGGAACAGATGGTCCAAATGCAGTGGAGGGAGTGGAGGCAAAGGTGAGGGAAAACAGATCAATGGAAGAAATTAAAATAAATTGTTAGAAATAAAAATGGGGTGAAGGTGGAGGAGAGAGTTCACAGTCTGAAGTTGTTGAACTCAATGTTAAGTCCGGAAGGCTGTAATGAGCCTAGTCAGAAGATGAGGCTGTTCCTCCAGTTTGCGCTGGGCTTCACTGGAACATTGCAGCAGGCCGAGGACGGACATGTGGACGTGAGAGCAGAGTGGTGAGTTCAAATGGCAAACAACAGGAAAGTCTGAGTCCTGCTTGCAGACGGACTGAAGGTGCTCTGCAAAGCGGTCACCCAGTCTGTGTTTAGTCTCTCCAATGTAGAGTAGACCGCACTGGGAGCAAGTGAAATGCTGCCTCACTTGAAAAAGTGTTTAGGCCCTGGGATGATGAGGAGGGAGGGGGTAAAGGGGCAGGTGTTACACCTTCTGCGATTGCATGGGAAGGTGCCTTGGGTGGGGATGAAGTGTTGGAGGTGATGGAGGAGTGGACCAGGGCATCCCAGAGGGAACGGTCCCTGCAAAATGCTGACAGGGGGATTGAGGGAAAGATGTGTTTGGTAGTGGAATCATACTGGAGTTGGCAGAACTGGCGGAGGATGAATATTTGAATGCGGAGGCTGGTGGGGTGAAAAGTAAGGACGGGGGGACCCTATCCTGGTTGTGGGAGAGAGGGGAGGGGGTGAGAGCAGAGTTGCGGGAGATGGGTTGGATACGATTGAGAGCCCTTTTAACCCCAGTGGGTGGGAAAGCACGATTAACCACTGATAGGAGAAAGGTCACTCACATGAGGCTTGCGCGTGGCTGGATGTGTTGAGGGTTCTCACTTGTGTCTTTGGCATCGCAGGAATGGTCCTGCACCTTGCTGGCAGGCTCAAGGGCTCGATCCTCAAATGGGATTTGGGTCTTGAGTTCCGGCATCACTCCGGTCGGGTGTGCCCACTCATGCCTGTTGCATTTGAGTTTGTCCCGCAATGAGACAGATGGGGAGAATGTAGTGGGAGTTGTGCCAGGCCAGATAGTAATGTAGTCTGGCATGCGCGGGAGGTGAATGGCAGCGAGGATGTGAGGAGCTACTGGGGGAACAATGGGGAGAAGGTGTCGGGATGTTAAGTGTTGGGGTCCTGTGGGGTGAGTGGGAGTGAGATTGCCATGGAGGTGTGAGCGGTGTGTTAAGGGGTGCTGCGGGACACATGAGAAGGCAGACTTACCCTGGTTGCACAAATAAGGTCATTCATCTTCTTAAGACACTGCAACCCCGTCCTCTTTTGGAGTGAACTGGCACTCACAACCATGGCCACACCCTCCCAGGCTGGTGGGACGTCTGCCTGATTGAGGATATGGGGTCTCCTGCCTCTGCTGGACACCATCGAAAAGCTTTCTGAAGGGTCCCTCGGTGAGGAAAACTGCAGTATTTCTGGCAGCTATCTTCCCTATTAAAAAAGGGAGCCCCAGATGCCAAAGAGAGCAAAAAGGAGAAAAGGCCTGTGATGTCAGGTCACTGCAACCAATTGGGAGGTCTTGCGGTTCAGTGGTAGCGTCCCTACTGCTGAACTGCAAGTTCTGGGTTCAAGGCAAAAGCCAGGACCTGTTGGTGGAGATGTCCGAGGTTTAATGGTGGTGAAGGGTTTGGAGAAATCAAATGATGCTACTCAGAGGGGCAACAGCACCAAGGAGATGACCCTCAAAGATGGCAAGTGATAATTTATGATTTTTGTTTATTTGTAAAATAAAAGACCATTTCCCTAAATATCCACCGGACTTCCCTTGGAATCCTGGTGGATTGTCTGAGTGGAATCCACCAGGAACCACTTGAAAATGGGGCCTGGTTCACCACCATTCCTGAGATCTTCCAGTTGGCCTCTGAAGGGAACATTTGCATCAACATTTCATGTAAGATTTGGGGACCTAGTTTGGGGAGTGGGGGTGTGGTTTGGGTGCTGCGTTTCCAGGGGTTTCTGCTTCCGTGGCTTAGTTGGAACACAGCATTGGATTGAACGCCAGTGTGCCAAGGGAAGTGAGAGATACCAGCCTTCATATAAGTGCAAAAGGGCTCCCCAGGAAACGGCCAGGCAGGGGAAATAGCCCAAGCCTTCAAAGACCAGCAAACCTTTCCTTTGAAAAGGTGTCTGAATCAACCTCTCTACATAAGGGGCCACTGAATTTGGTTTGGAAGTCAGGCCAGGTGGCAGGCCAGGGCAACTCAGCCCCTTTCAATTTTTTGCCACCCTGGGCAAGATTGGCACTGCAGCTGTACCTGTAGTGCAGATATCCATTGGCCATTGGCCAATGGGGTGCCCGCCCTTGCTGTTACTGCAAACTCCACGAGAGTGCATACATTCTCTGTTTAACTGCTGGGATCACCAAGAGTAAAGAAAACCACACTCGAAGCATTGGTTACTTCTTCACTTCCTTCCATGTTTCTTCTTTTTCATATTTCTTGTGGTTTTCATCTGTTGTTTGTTTTCCAACATATGCATTGACGAGAGACCCAGTGATTCCAAAAAACTAAAGGGCAACCGACGATTGAATCTTCCCTCACTGGGCAAGTTTCAGCAGTTCTTGGGCTGGGATTTCCGACACTGCGGCGGGTCGGAGAATCCCCGGGGGGGGAGGCGCGAATCCCGCCCTGACACCCCGATGCTGGCTTCCCTATCCTCCGGCGCCGTTTTTCGGGGTCCGGTGGGATTCCCGCCATGCCAGTCAGGGACCGTTGTCAGCGGCCCCTCCGGCGATTCACCGGACCCCGATGGGACGAATAGCCATCAAGTTTTGCCCAGTCCCGCCGGCGTGAATTACTCACTTCACACACAGCGGGACGTGGCAGGTAAGTATGCGGTCGCGGTCCTGGGAGGGGGGATCCGACCCCGGGGGTGCCCCCACGATGGCCTGGCCCGCGATCAGGGCCTACCGATCTGCGGGCGGGCTGGTTCCGTGGGGGCCTTCTTTCCTCCGGGCCCCTGTAGGCCTCCGCCATATTGCCCAGGGGCCGGCGCGGAGAAGGGAACCCCCACGCATGAGAAGGGGGTGAATGTGGTAATCACCACTGTTGTATATATTAGGAGATATGTGGTAAGGCCCTGTACTACAGGTAGGGGGGTAGGCCCTGCCTGCTGGCTCCACCCAGTAGGCGGAGTATAAATATGTGTGCTCCCTATACAGCAGCCATTTCGCCAGTTGCTGTAGGAGGCCACACATCTCAGAGTAATAAAG
This sequence comes from Scyliorhinus torazame, assembly GCF_047496885.1. Lineage (NCBI taxonomy): Eukaryota > Metazoa > Chordata > Chondrichthyes > Carcharhiniformes > Scyliorhinidae > Scyliorhinus > Scyliorhinus torazame. The sequence goes on from NC_092709.1 coordinate 130,240,869, forward strand.
CCTCAGTTGTATTCGACTCTTGTCTCTGTGCAATTGATCATGCATCAGAAGGTGCAGCCAGTCTGATGGGAGAGGCTGTCATTACATCACTGAGGGTATTGTACCTGCAGGACTGTGGGTATTGTACCTTAATGCGCGTAGTATACGGAACAAGATAAATGAGCTTGTTGCGCACATTGAAATTGGCCGGTACGACGTTGTGGGCATCACAGCGACGTAGCTGAAAGGGGATCTGAGCTGAGATCTAAATATCCAAGGATATGTGTCCTATCAAAAGGACAGGCAGAGGAGCAAAGGGGGCGGGGTTGCATAGTTAGTAAGGAATGAAGTTAAATCGATAGCAAGGAGCGATGCAGGATCAGAAGGCATAGAATCTCTGGGTAGAGTTCAGGAAGCACAAAGGTAAAAAGACCCTGATGGGAGTTATGTACAAGGCCCCCTAGCAGTGGTCAGGATGTGGGGCAGAAAATAAATCAGGAGATGGAGCAAGCATGTAAAAAAGGCAATATCACAATAATCATGGGGGACTTCAATATGCGGTGGACTGGGAAAATCAGGTTGGTAGTGGATCCCAAGAAATGGAATTTGTGGAATTTTTCAGAGATTTTTTTGGGGGCAGCTTGTGGTAGAGCCCACTAGGGAACAGGCAATTCTGGATTTGGTGATGTGTAATGAGGTAGACCTAATTAGAGATCTTAAGGTGAAGGAACCCTTAGGGAGCAGTGAGCACAATATGATATAATTTACCCTGCAATTTTAGAGGGAGAAGCTGGAGTCAGATGTAATGGTATTACAATTAAATGAGGGTAACTGCAAAGACATGAGGGAGCAGTTGATTGGAAAAGGAGCCTAACAAGGAAGACAGTGGAACAGCAATGGCAGGAGATTTTGGGGGTTATTCAGGAGGCACAGCAGAAATTCATCCCAAGGAGGAGGAAACATGCTGAGGGGAGGAGAAGGCATCCATGATTGATGAGGGAAGTCAAGGACAGCATAAAAGCAAAAGAAAAAGCAGACAAAGCGGCGAGGATTAGTGAGAAGCCAGAGGATTGGGAAGCTTTTAAAAGCGAGCAGAGGACAACTAAAAAAGCAATAAAGGGAGAGAAGATGAAATATGATTGCAAGCTAGCTAGTAATATAAAAGAAGATAGGAAGAGTTTTTTTTCAATATATAAAAGGTAAGAGAGAGGCATAGAGGGCTAGAATACAAGAACAGGGATGTACTTCTGAGGCTGTTTAAGGCTCTGGTCAGACCCCATTTGGAGTATTGTGAGCAGTTTTCGGCCCCGTATCTAAGGAAAGATGCGCTGGCCTTGGAACGTTTCCAGTGTAGGTTCACAAGAATGATCCCTGGAATGAACAGCTTGTCGTATGAGGAACGGTTGAAGAACAACATAGAACATACAGTGCAGAAGGAGGCCATTCGGCCCATCAAGTCTGCACCGACCCACTTAAGTCCACACTTCCACCCTATCCCCGTAACCTAATAACCCCTCCTAACCATTTTGGATACTAAGGGCAATTTAGCACGGCCAATTCACCTAACCTGCACTTGGACTGTGGGAGGAAACCGGAGCACCCAGAGGAAACCAACGCAGACACAAGGAGAACGTGCAGGCTCCGCACAGACAGTGACCCAGCGAGGAATCGAACCTGGGACTCTGGCGCTGTGAAGCCACAGTGCTATCCACTTGTGCTGCCGTGCTGCCCATGGAAGATTCTGGGTCTGTACTCATTGAAGTTTAGAAGGATAAGGAGGGATCTTATTGAAACTTACAGGATACTGCGAGGCCTGGGTAGAGTGGACGTGGAGAGGATGTTTCCACTTGTAGGAAAAACAAAAACCAGAGGACACAATCTCAGACTAAAGGGATGATCCTTTAAAACAGAGATGAGGATGAATTTCTTCAGCCAGAGGGTGGTGAATCTGTGGAAATCTTTGCCACGGAAGGCTGTGGAGACCAAATCACTGAGTGCCTTTAAGACAAAGATAGATAGGTTCTTGATTGATGAGGGGATCAGGGGTTATGGGGAGAAAGCAGGAGAATGGGGATGAGACAATATCAGCCTTGATTGAATGGTGGAACAGACTCGATGGGCAGAGTGGCCTAATTCTGCTTCTATGTCTTCCTTCTTATCACCCCTCGCACTATCAAGACAGCAGTCTCCAGGAGCTCCTTATGTAATAGAAACATAGAAACTGGAAGCAGGAGAAGGCCATGCAGAGCTGCTCTACCATTCACTACGACCATGACTGATCGTCTGCCTCAATGCAATATTTCCGCTTTCTCCCACACCCCTTGATGCCATAAAAATCTCAGACACTTCCTTGAATATTCAGTGACTTGGCCTCCACAACCATCTATGGTTGAGAATTCCACAGTTTCACTGCCCTTATGGTGAAGAAATCTTCCCTCATCTCAGTAAATGATCTACCTCGTATCCTGAGACTGTGTCCCCTGGTTCTAGATTCCCTCACCAGAGCAAACATCCTCCCTGAATCTAGTCTGTCCAGCTCTGGTAGAATTTTATAGGTTTCAATCAGATCTCCTCTCATCCTTGCGGGCGGCACTGTAGCACTGCTGCCTCATAGTGCTAGGGACTGTTATGGGCCAGGGTTTAGAGAACCCCAAAGTGTATCAAGGAGTTCACCTGACCCACAACTTTTAATAGATTGTGGGATGGGGAGGACACGGCCCACTCTACAGGTGTGGTACAGCAGAAATGGAAAAGTATTTTTTAAAGCAAAATAATGTTTAATTTATGAACTCAAGTTAACCTTTTTAAAACATACAGTGAACATCTTAGCAACCATCAATTCAGATACAACCCCCAAAGAATATAACACTAAGTAATCCTTAAGCTGTAATTTTAACATCCATAAGACTTAAAAACACCTTTTACCAGAAGCACATCAGGTTAAAGTCACTACTGAGAGCAGTTATTAGTTTTAAATCACCAACGGATCAATTTACATTCTTTAGATTATAGAGAGAGACTCTAATACACCTTCTGGCTGTGACTGCAGCTATCCAGCTCTGAAAACGAAACTAAAACACACCCTGCAGCAAACAGCCGAAAACGAAAGTAAAACGCTGACAGACAGCCCAGCTCCACCTACTCTCTGACATCACTGCAGTAATAAACACCCATTTCTTAAAGGTACTCTCACTACAGATACTTATATACACACCCATTTATAAACACCCATTTCTTAAAGGTCTCACATGACACCTCCCCCAAGAAAAAAAATGAACCATCAATTTCAAGATGGTTTCATTTTTCACCTTTTCACTATCCTTTAAGAAATGCACACAGTAAATATACTTTTTGTTTAAAAAAAAATAACACACGCAAACAGGTAAAATAACATAGTCCATTTTTCTTTCTTTCTCCAACTAAAATCTTTCTTGATTGACAGTCTCTTTGAACAAGAAGGTCTCTGCACGATCCGTTCATTTCTCTACGCCTCGGCATTTCTCTTTAAAGTCAGGTACTTTAGTTCAATCTGATCACAGAATCCCTTGTAATTCTCCAACACAGGAGCATTGGTTATCACAGCTTTCAGGCAGTCAAATGCCTGTTGAAAGTCCGCCAACCACTGAAATTTTTGACGTTTCTTCAGCAAGTCCATCAGTGGAGCAATCACGCCACAGAACATTTGCACAAATGTTCGTTCAAATCCACTCATGCCAAGAAATAGCATTATTTCCCTTCGTCTTGACGGTATTGAAAACTCCTCAATAACTGTTGGTTTCACATCCTGTGTGACCATTTGACCCTGTCCGATTGAATGGCCAAGGAAAGTGACTTGGGTTTTTCCAAATTCACTTTTGGCTAGGCTTATCACCAAATCCGACTCCTGAAGTCGATCGAATAACTCCATCAGATGTTTTAAATGTTCTTTCCATGTCTGGCTGAAAATTACCAGATCGTCGATGTACACCACACAATTGGGTAATCCTGAAACAACTTTGTTAGTTAACCGTTGAAATGTGGCTGGGGCGTTTCTCATGCCAAATGGCATAACTTTGAATTGGCACATATCATCTGGAGTCACAAAAGCTGAAATATCCTTCGCCTTTTGGATAAAGGTACCTGCCAGTAACCTTTAAGTAAATCCAGTTTGGAAATAAAAGCTGATTGTCCCATTTTCTCAATGCAAACCTCCAAACGTGGGATAAGATAAGAGTCTGTTCTTGTAACTGCATTAACCTTTCTATAGTGCACACACAACCATTGGGTACCATCTGGTTGAGGTACCATCACTATGGGCGAGCTCCATTGGCTGCAACCCACTTCAATTATGCCATTTTTAAGCATACTCTCAATCTCTTTGTTAACCTGTGCCAATTTTAAAGGGTTAAGTCTATATGGATGTTGTTTGATTGGAACAGCATTTCCCACATCTACATGTATAGCCATTTTAGTACTTCCCAATTTATCTCCACAACCTTGCCCATGTGATATCAATAACTCTTTCAGGTCAGTTCGTTTTTCCTCTGGAAGGTAACTCAACAATTTATCCCAATTTTTAACAACATTCTTGTTTTCCAATTTAATTTGAGGTATGTAAACTTCACAGTCATCTGGATTTGGTTCGTCACTTTGAGTTAGAATCATTAAAACCTCCTCCTTTTTCTCTCCTTCCCTTTCAAAATACCTTTTAAGCATATTCACATGACACACTCAGTGGACCTTCCTTCTATCTGGTGTCTTTACCACATAATTCACCTCACTTAATTTCCTTTCAATCTGATAAGGTCCATAAAACCATGCTTTTAAAGGTTCACCTACCACTGGTAACAGCACCAAAACTTTATCTCCACTGGCAAAACTACGAACTTTGGATTTCTTGTCCGCTACCCATTTCATCACATTTTGTGAAACTTTTAAGTCTAGCCAATTCACCTGCTCTATTTAATCATTAACTAAAATTTGCCACATAATCCAATAATATAATTTCCGATTTCTCACTCACCAAGTTTTCTGAATCAATTTAAGTGGTCCTCTTACCTCATGACCAGAAATTAGTTCGAAAGGACTAAATGTGATTGACTCATTAGGTGCATCCCAAATTGCAAACAGTATGAATGGAATTCCTTTATCCCAATCCTCTGGATAATCGTGACAATAAGCCCTCAACATTGTCTTTAATGTCTGATGCCACCTTTCTAATGCTCCCTGCGATTCTGGATGGTATGCAGTTGAATTAAATTGTTTTATTCCTAAGCCATCCATAACTTCTTTGAATAACCTTGAGGTAAAATTTGATCCTTGATCTGATTGTATTTCTGTGGATAGCCCATATCTAGTAAAGAATTTAAGTAATTCCTCCACAATCTTTTTAGCTGTAATATTATGTACTAGAATGGCCTCTGGAAACCTAGTAGATGCATCCATTCGAGTCGAAAGATATTGATTCCCACTTTTTGTTTTAGGAAGCGGTCCTATGCAATCAATTAGGACCCTTGTAAAAGGTTCCTCAAATGCTGGAATGAGTATTAAGGGTGCTGGTTTTATCACTGCTTGAGGTTTCCCTATCACTTGACATGTGTGGCATGATTGACAAAATTTAACTACATCTTTATGTAGTCCAGGCCAATAAAAATGTTTTTGTATTTTAGCTTGAGTTTTCCTTATTCCCAAATGATCTCCCGTTGGTACCTCATGTGCAACTCACAACACCTCCTTTCTATACCCTACTGGCAATACTACTTGATAAACTTCTGCCCACTTTTCATCTGCCTGAATATGTAAAGGTCTCCATTTTCTCATCAAGACATCACTTTTACGGTATTAACACTCTGGTATACACTCAGATTCCTCTTCTGTGTATGCTTTCGGATACATCCGGTTTATTTCTACATCTTTTTGTTGTAACTCTGCCAATTTTCCTGAACTAAAAATATCCGCCTCATCCTCCACCGTTCTTGTTCTTTTCCAACCATCTGATCAAACATGGTTTCTGATAATTGCACTTCAACCTCATCTTCATTCTTTGATTTCTCTTCCTGTCTTAACCTGTGACTTTGTGACCTTGTTACTACACAATCCGGAAAACTCCCAGGATATTCGACCTTCAACGCTTCAGTTGTCTGATTTTCCACTGGCTTATTAACCACAGTAGGCATCACTCCCACCTGCGATCCAGCTATATCATTACCCAAGATAAACTGTATTCCTGGACAAGATCGTTTCTCTATTACTCCTACTACCACTTCACCACTCTTCACTGGTCTTTCCAACCTTACCTTATATAATGGAACACTACTCCTCTCACCCTGAATTCCACATATTACCACCTTTTCTGGCAACATTCTTCCCAAACTACATACCTCCTCATCTCTTACCATTCAAGATTGACTAGCTCCCGTATCTCTTAAAATTGTGACTTCTTTACCTGCTCCTCCTGATACACATGAGTAAATGTTACCCACACAAATAAATTCTTTAAAGAGATCTGGCACCGTCTTATCAATCACCTCTTGATCAGGCTGTACAATCTGTTGCATCTCCTTCGCTTTACTTGGGCTTTCCTTTACCACTTTAACAAACCCCACTGTCTTATCCTGTTTTACCACATCAGCCTTCCCAGTGCTTTTCTTCAACCACCAACACTGTGACTTTACATGGCCTAGTTTATTACAGTGAAAACATTTGAAACTTTTCATTTCTTTTCCACCCTCCTGGATTTCTTTTTTAGTCTGAGGTACACACTCCGTATTATCTCCCATTAGATCACCTTTAGCTTTACCACTTGAGTATTTCTCATGTCCCCAGTTTCTATCCCTCACAGGCTGAAACTGATGTTGGAAACCAAGCTTTGATTTATGAACTAATTCATAATAATCTGCCATTTCTGCTGCTAACCTCGCAATTTTAACTCTCTGCTCTTCCACATGAGTTCTCACTACATCAGGAATTGAATTTTTAAACTCCTCCAAAAGTATAATTTCTCTGAGAGCTTCATACGTTTGGTCTATTTTCAAAGCCCTTATCCACCTATCAAAATTACTCTGGTTTGATCCTTTCAAACTCCATGTATGTTTGACCAAATTCTTTCCTTAAATTTCTAAACCTTTGTCTGTCGGCTTCAGGCACTAGTTCATATGCACCTGAGATGGATTTTTTTCACCTCCTCGTACGTCCCAGATACCTCCTCCAGTAGTGATGCAAACACCTCACGAGCCCTACCTACCAGCTTTGTTTGAATCAGTAATACCCACATGTCCTGTGGCCATTTCATTTGTTTAGCCACCTTCTCAAATGAAATGAAAAAGGCTTCTACCTCCTTCTCGTCAAACCTTGGCAATGCTTGGACATATTTAAATAGATCCTCACCAAGCCTTCTCACTGTTCTCATCACTATCAACCAACTGTACGTTTCCCTTTATGTCTGCCAATTTTAACTGACTGTCATGTTTCACGGCCATTTTCTGAAGTTCAAACTCTCTCTCTTTATCTTTTTCCCTGATCTGTATCTCCCTTTCTCTTTCTTTTTGTTCTGATAGGGCTATCCTTTCTGTTCTCCTTTCTTCTCTATCTTTTTCCTCTCTCTCCCTTTCTCTCTCTCTTTCTTTTTCCTCGCTCTCTCTTTCGTATTCAAGCTGCTTTATTTCTTTCTCAAGTTCCATTTGTTTAAATTGTAACTGAATTTTTGCCATTTCCAATGAGTCAAACTGTATCTCAGGCACCTTTAAATGCTTAGCCACTGCCATAATTACCTCACCTTTTCGCATTTTGTCAGGTAATGTTAACTGCAATGTTTTTCCCAAATCTAACATTCTGATTTTAGTCTCTGTCCGTAAGGTACTGCGTGTGACCGTCTCCACCCCCAAAAATTTCAGAGCCTCTGAAAGAGTCATTGTCCACAACACACTCCCTACTTAAACTGAAATACCACACCTGAAAAGCAACCACAATATGCTCACCCCTCACTGTCTTTAAGTTCACTAAGCCAATCCAATAGATAGACGTTTATCCCGGACGAGCCCCCAATTTGATATGGGCCAGCGTTTAGAGAACCCCAAAGTGTATCATGGAGTTCACCTGACCCACAACATTTAATAGATTGTGCTATGGGGAGCACACAGCCTACTCTACAGGTGTGGTACAGCAGAAATGGAAAAATATTTTTTAGGAAAAACAATGTTTATTCTATGAACTCAAGTTAACCTTTTTAAAACATACAGTGAACATCTTAGTAACCATCAATTCAAATACAACCCCCAAAGAATACAACACTAAGTAATCCTTAAGCTGTCCTTTTAACATCCATAAGACTTAAAAACACCTTTTACCAGAAGTACATCAGGTTAAAGTCACTACTGAGAGACAGCCCAGCTCCACCCACTCTCTGACATCACTGCAGTAATAAACACCCATTTCTTGAAAGGTACTCTCACTACAGATACTTATATACACACCCATTTATAAACACCCATTTGTTAAAGGTACTCTCGCATGACAGGACCCGGATTCAATTGCGATCTTCTATGTCTCCTGTTTCCTCAATCGATATGCCAGGAGCTGACTCGCTTTCTCCCCATCTTAAAAATAGCCCCTTTATTTCGCCACAGCTGTTGTACAGCTCTATCTATACAGATCAGATTGATCACCGTTTGCAGTTTTTTTCTCACTGCTAATAGTTCTGGGGATGGGCTGTCCACATATTTGTGATTAACCTCTGTAATATTATCTACCACCTTTTCCTGCACCCGCCTTGCCTCCAGCTCTACATGCACCTTGAAAGATTTCTCCCCTAATTACTACCTTCAGTGCTTCCCATAGTATTGAGGGTGAGACCTCCTCCATTATCATTGTTCAAATAGTAAATCCTGGAAAATACTGAATGTACTGAGGAGAAGAGCGAAAACTGGACATCTCCCCTGGATGTCGCAACCGCCAAGGGTCTGGACACCCCCCCCCCCCCCCCGTTTCCTCTATGAATCCAATTAACGCTTTTGCCATCCCCTCCCCCTGTTGGCCCAACAACTACTAAGATCCTACAGAAGGATAATCATGAAAACAAAATCCAAACATCTCTACTATTACCCCAACTCAATTCGTAACAACATGAACATAAACAATAAAACAGTGTAGCACACAAAGACTCCATGAGACGAATATAGTGAAGTCGATGAGGCTTTATTAAGCGTGTCTGTTCCCCCGCAGCTCGATAGTAAACTGGCCTGCGGGGGAAGACTCCGGCTTCTTATACTCCGCCTTCAGGGTGGAGCTTGAGGTCAACGGCCAACCAGGACCCGGGATCTGTCAGCCAATGACATTAGGGCTTCCAGTCCCACATGACCCCCAATACATACTACCACATTCACCCCTTGTCAAAAATGAACCCGGTGGGGTGATGCTTCATATGGTGGTAAGGGTTTACAGGGCTGGTCCTGGGAGGATAGAACATTCACATGGTAGCACAGTATTGGACAGTTTCGTCCTGTTGCAACTATTTACAGAGGGTATAGGAAAAAAAAACAAAATGTTCTTTGAACAGTCCATCTTTGTTTTACATCGACGCCACGAGTCGGTCGGGCGGTCTGGTCGTCCGTGTCGATCGCCTCGGCCCCGGCGGTGGTGGTGGTGCTTGTACCAGTGTTGTCGCCTCCAGGAGCCGTACGGTTTCAGCTGTCGGTGCAAAGGGGAGGGGGACTGATCCTCCTGGGAAGGGGGCGGTCGCGGGGTGCGGCGGTGGCAGGAAGGGGGGCGGTTGGGTTGATGGTGTCGGGGGGGTGTGCATGGTGCCGGCGGGCGCCAGATCCGGCAGGGAGACCGTGTCCTGTCGGCCGTCGGGGTACTCCACGTAGGCGTACTGGGGGTTTGCGTGGAGTAGGTGAACCCTTTCGACCAACGGGTCCGCCTTATGTGCCTGCACATGCTTTCGGAGCAGGATGGGTCCTGGGGCCGCCAGCCAGGTCGGCAGCGACGTTCCAGAGGAGGACCTCCTAGGGAAGACAAGGAGACGCTTGTGAGGCGTTTGATTAGTGCTTGTACATAATAACGACCGGATGGAATGGAGAGCGTCCGGCAGGACCTCCTGCCACCGTGAAACTGGGAGATCCCTGGACCGTAGGGCCAGTAGGACGGCCTTCCAGACCGTGCCGTTCTCCCTTTCTACTTGCCCGTTCCCCCGGGGGTTGTAGCTGGTCGTCCTGCTTGAGGCTATGCCCTTGCTGAGCAGGAACTGGCGCAGCTCGTCACTCATGAAAGAGGACCCCCTGTCGCTGTGGACGTATGCGGGGTAACCGAACAGTGTGAAGATGCTGTTCAGGACTTTAATGACTGTGGCCGCGGTCATGTCGGAGCAGGGAATGGCAAAAGGGAAGCGGGAGTATTCGTCCACTACATTAAGAAAATATGCTTTGCGGTCGGTGGAGGGGAGGGGCCCTTTGAAATCGAGACTGAGGCGTTCAAAGGGGCGGGAAGCCTTAATCAGGTGCGCTCCATCTGGCCTGAAAAAATGCGGCTTGCATTCCGTGCAGATGTGGCAGTCCCTTATGACTGTACAGACCTCTTCTAAAGAGTATGGGAGATTGCGGGACTTGATGAAGTGGTAAAACCGAGTGACCCCCGGGTGGCAGAGGTCCTCGTGGAGGGTTTGGAGGCGGTCAATTTGTGCGTTGGCACATGTGCCGTGGGATAGGGCATCGGACGGCTCGTTCAGCTTTCCGGGCCGGTACAAGATCTCATAGTTGAAGGTGGAGAGCTCGATCCTCCACCTTAAGATCTTGTCATTTTTAATTTTGCCCCGCTGTGCATTATCGAACATGAAAGCTACCGACCGTTGGTCAGTGAGGAGAGTGAATCTCCTGCCGGCCAGGTAATGCCTCCAATGTCGCACAGCTTCCACTATGGCTTGGGCTTCCTTTTCCACTGAGGAGTGGCGGATTTCTAAGGCATGGAGGGTTCGGGAGAAAAAGACCACGGGTCTGCCCGCTTGGTTAAGGGTGGCCACTAGAGCTACGTCGGAGGCGTCGCTCTCGACCTGGAAGGGGAGGGACTCGTCGATGGCGGTTTGATGCGGCTGAAGGCCTGGCAAGCCTCTGTCGACAGAGGGAAGGTCGTGGTCTGTATTAGGGGGCGGGCCTTGTCTGCGTACTGGGGGACCCACTGGGCGTAGTACGAAAAGAACCCCAGGCAGCGTTTCAGGGCTTTTGGGCAGTGCGGGAGGGGAAATTCCATGAGTGCGCGCATACGTTCGGGGTCGGGGCCTATTATCCCATTGCGTACTATGTAGCCCAGAATTGCTAGCCGGTCGGTGCTAAAAACGCACTTGTCCTCGTTGTACGTGAGGTTCAAGGCTTTGGCGGTCTGGAGGAATTTTTGGAGGTTGGCGTCGTGGTCCTGCTGGTCGTGGCCGCAGATGGTTACATTGTCGAGATACGGGAACGTGGCCCGTAACCCATGTTGGTCAACCATCCGGTCCATCTCCCGTTGGAAGACCGAGACCCCGTTTGTGACGCCAAAAGGGACCCGTAGGAAATGGTATAATCGCCCGTCTGCCTCGAAGGCTGTGTACTTGCGGTCACTTGGGCGGATGGGGAGCTGATGGTAGGCGGACTTGAGGTCCACGGTGGAGAAGACTTTATACAGGGCAATCCGATTGACCATGTCGGATATGCGGGGGAGAGGATACGCGTCTAGTTGTGTGTACCTGTTGATGGTCTGGCTATAGTCAATGACCATCCTTTGTTTCTCCCTTGTCTTCACTACTACCACCTGCGCTCTCCAGGGACTATTGCTGGCCTGGATTATGCCCTCCTTTAGTAGCCGCTGGACTTCGGACCGAATGAAGGTCCGGTCCTGGGCGCTGTGCCGTCTGCTCCTAGTGGCGACGGGTTTGCAATCCAGGGTGAGGTTCGCAAACAAGGACGGGGGTTGCACCTTGAGGGTTGCGAGGCCGCAGATAGTGAGTGGGGGTATGGGGCCGCCGAATTTAAACGTAAGGCTCTGTAGATTACATTGGAAATCTAATCCCAGCAAGGTGGGGGCACAGAGTTGGGGAAGGACGTTAAGTTTGTAGTTTTTGAACTCCCTCCCCTGCACCGTTCGGGTAACTATGCAGAATCCCTGGATCAGTACGGAGTGGGATCCTGCAGCTAGGCAAATCTTTTGTGCGCTGGGATAGGTGGTCAAGGAACAGCGTCTTACCGTGTCGGGGTGTATAAAGCTTTCCGTGCTCCCGGAGTCGATTAGGCATGGCGTCTCGTGGCCGTTAATTAGGACCGTTGTCGTCATCGTCTGGAGTGTCCGGGGCCGAGCCTGATCGAGCGTAACCGAAGCGAGCCGTGGTTGTAGTAGTGGGGTGGGGTCCGTTGTTGCCGTCCAAGATGGCGTCGGGGATGGACAAAATGGCCACCCCATACATCGCACGTGGCTGGGGGGGGTCACAAGATGGCGGCGGGGGTGGACAAAATGGCCGCCCCCATGCGTCGTACTGGTCGGGGGCGGTCCAAGATGGCGGCGCCCCTCCTCCCCTCGTGGTGGTTGGGACCCAAAATGGCGGCGTCTGCGGGTCGCACAACGGCGCCCCTCCTCCCCTTGTGGTGGTCGGGACCCAAAATGGCGGCATCTGCGGGTCGCACATGGTGTGCTGGGGGGTCTGGGAGCGCTAGGACCGCGGGCGCTAGGAACGCGCGGAGCTCCCTCACCGCGAGCGCTAGGACCGCGAGCGCTAGGACCGCACGGAGCTCCCTCCCCGGGGACAGCGGTGGTCGGGGCCCAAGTCGGCGGCGCCGGCGGGTCAGGCGTGGGGCCGCGAGTGCAAGGAGCGCGAGGAGCTCCCTCACCGGGGACAGCGGTGGTCGGGGTCCAAGTAGGTGGCGCCGGCGGGTCAGGCGTGGTGCGCGGGACGGGGGTTAGGATGGCGTTAGGGACGCGAAAAACCCCCTCCTCTCCGTGGAGAGTGTTGGCCGGGACCCAAAGCGGTAGCGCCGGCGGCGGGTCATACATGGGCTGCGGGGAGGGGGGTTGGGGAGCGTAGGCGGCGTGCAGGGCTCCCAGTTCTCCCGGGACCGCGGTGGTCGGGACCCAGAGCGGCTGCGCCTGCGGGTCGCACATGGCGTGCTGGGGGGGTTGGGACGCATAGACTGCTTGTAGGGCTCCCTGTGGCCCCGGGACGGCGGCGACCTCGCGGGATCGGCACACCACCGCATAATGGCCCTTTTTCCCGCAGCTTTTGCAGATGGCTGCGCGGGCCGGACAGCGCTGTCGGGGGTGTTTCGCCTGGCCGCAGAAATAACAGCGGGCGCCCCCGGTGCGACTCGGCGTTTGGACTGCGCAAGCCTGTGGGGTGTCCGGGGGGGGGGGTAGGGGGTTAGCCGCGACGGGTACGTACGGGGCCCAATGGCCTGCCGCGCGGTCGGGGCCGTAGGCACGGGTATTACGCGCGGCCACGTCTAGGGAGGCTGCTAGGGCCCATGCCTCTGAGAGTCCTAGTGACTCTTTTTCTAGAAGTCTTTGGCGGATTTGGGAGGATTGCATACCTGCCACAAAAGCGTCGCGCATTAACATGTCCATGTGTTCATTTGCATTCACCGACGGGCAGCTGCAGGCTTGTCCCAAAATCAGCAGCGCGGCGTAGAACTCGTCCACCGATTCTCCGGGAGCTTGCCGTCTTGTCGCGAGCTGGTAGCGAGCGTAGATTTGATTAACTGGGCGAACGTAGAGACTTCTGAGTGCTGCGAACGCCGTCTGGAAATCGTCGGTGTCTTCAATGAGGGTGAAAATCTCCGTGCTCACCCTCGAGTGCAGGACCTGCAGTTTTTGTTCGTCGGAGACTCGGCCGGTGGTCGTTCTGAGGTAGGCCTCGAAGCAAGTCTGCCAGTGTTTGAAGGCTGCTGCCGCATTCACTGCGTGGGGGCTGATCCTCAGGCATTCTGGAATGATCCTGAGCTCCATAGTCCTTTTTAGGCACGCTTAATAAATTGTAGCGCACAAAGACTCCATGGGACGAATATAGTGAAGTCGATGAGGCTTTATTAAGCGTGTCTGTTCCCCCGCAGCCCGATAGTAAACTGGCCTGCGGGGGAAGACTCCGGCTTCTTATACTCCGCCTTCAGGGCGGAGCTTGAGGTCAACGGCCAACCAGGACCCGGGATCTGTCAGCCAATGATATTAGGGCTTCCAGTCCCACATGACCCCCAATACATACTACCACAAACAGTAAAATAATAGAACTCCAACCATCCAACAGCCCAACTGCCTCCCTCAAACCGTGCCCAGTCCATGATCTCTGATAAAGTCCTCAGCCTGCTCTGGAGTTTCAAAATCGAAGTCCTTCGAGTCAAACGTGTCTCTTAGCTTTGCTGGGTACACCATCCGAACTGCACTCCTCAATTGAACAAGACCATCTTCGCCTTATTGAAGGCCACCTGTCTATCGCAGTTCCGTGCCAATGTCTTGGTAAATTCTGACCATGTTACCGTCCCAGTTAATGTTTATTGGCCCATTCCAAGACCTGCTCCTTTCTTTGGAAACTGCGAAACTGAATGATCACCGCTCAAGGTGGCTCTTTCGGTCACGGCTTCTGCCTCAGGGCCCTGTGTGCGCTGTCCAGCTTTGGTGCAGCAAATACCTCATCACTGTTCAACAGCTGAGAGAACAACGCAGCAAAGTATTCAGTCCGTCTTGAGCCCTCAACTCCCTCCTGTAGACCCACCAGGCTCAGGTTCATATTTGGACAGTTTTGAGTCCTTGAGTGAGGAATGGTCTGTGATGCTTCTCAGTTGCTGCTTATGTCTGAGTCCTATCTGTCTGCTGCTAACACACTGACTCCATGGCTCTTGTCGAAGTGAGGTTCTGCCCTATATTCCTTTGTCCCTTTGCTCTCGAGAGGCATTAGGGGCAAGGGTTTTAGGTTCACTCAAATGTGCCTGAGTCCTATCACTGCAAATGAAACCGTCGCAATGAGAGGGCCAAACTGTCTAACAGACATGGAGGCCCAGCTATGTTCCGATGAGGAGAAGCTCCATGCCACTGGGAGGTGGGTTCAAAATTCTGAGGCGTTAAAGTGGTGAACAACAGTAATATTTAATGTAATGGGCAGCATGGTAGCATTGTGGATAGCACAATTGCTTCACAGCTCCAGGGTCCCAGGTTCGATTCCGACTTGGGTCACTGTCTGTGCGGAGTCTGCACATCCTCCCTGTGTGTGCGTGGGTTTCCTCCGGGTGCTCCGGTTTCCTCCCACAGTCCAAATATGTGCAGGTTAGGTGATTGGCCATGATAAATTGCCCTTAGTGTCCAAAATTGCCCTTAGTGTTGGGTGGGGTTACTGGGTTATGGGGATAGGGTGGAGGTGTTGACCTTGGGTCTGGTGATAATCTATGACTTCTCAAAATGTGACATTTTGTGAAACCGGATGTGAAATGTGAAACCGGATCCGTGCTTGTCAAACCAATGTCCGGGATGCAAGCGGCCCCGTCGCCGAAATTCCTGACATGTACTGCATCTGCCTCAGTTCAGTCCTGAGCATGGCAGGCTTTCCCGCCAATATCCGGAAAGACGAGTCTCAAATGGGTGCAGAGGCAGCGACCCATCAATATCTCAGCTGGCACGATGCCCGTTGTGACATGTGGGATTGTCCGGTAGCAGAACAGCACAGTAGCATTGTGGATAGCACAATTGCTTCACAGCACCAGGGTCCCAGGTTCGATTCCGGCTTGGGTCACTGTCTGTGCGGAGTCTGCACTTCCTCCCTGTGTGTGCGTGGGTTTTCTCCGGAAACAATGGGGAAGAAATCGCTCCATCTTCCTTGGAGAGCCCAAGGAGAGACTTGTGGTCTGTAAAAATGGTGAAGCGATGCCCGTAGACATGCTGATGAAATTCTTGGACCCCGAACACAATGACCAAACCCTCTTTCTTGATCTGCGCACATTGCTTCTCTGCATTAGCCAACATTCGTGAGGCAAATGCGATGCGTTGCTCAGAACAGTCTTCCATGGCATTGAAGGTCAACAGGGATGGTTGTTATGGATCAAGGTGGGTGAGCAGACTTGATGAGGAGAGCTGTTCATTCACCTTGGCGAAAACTGCCTGTTATTCTCGAGCCCACTTCCAGTGTTGCCCCTTCTTTAACAGATGGTGGAGCTGGGTTAAGTTGGTGGCCAGGTTTGGGAGGAACTTACTGTAGTAATTCACCAGGTCCAGGAATGATCAGAACTCCATTGGGCCACCTGGTGCGGGAGCCCGTCTGTACCTTTTCTTCCACTGGGTGTAAACCGTGGCAGTCTGCACAGTAGCTAAGATACGTAACTTTGGCGCCGTTGAAGACGCAATTATCCCACCAGAGGCAGACACCAGCTTCTTCAAAACACCTCAGTACCTTGGCCAGATTTCGCATGTGCTCCTGGTCGAACGAGCCCGTGATCAGGACTTCATCCAGATAAACTGCCACGCGGTGCAGGCCTTGCAGGATATTCTCCATTATCTGCTGGAATATTGCCCATGCGGAGGAAGCGATGCTGGCAGGAAAGTGTATTCATAGAGCCCCCGGTTCTTGTTCAATGTTATGAAGCAACTGGACTCAGGGGCCAGACCAGCTAGAGGTAAGTGTGACTCATGTTGAGTTTCATAAACGTGTGACCTCTGCTGCACTTTGCGTAAAGATGATTGATCGTAGGGACCAGATAATGGTCCAATCGAGACACATGGTTGACTGTCTCATAGTCACCATATACGCGCACTGATCCGTCCGGCTTCATGACTGGTATGACTGGCACTACCCAGTTGGAGAAATGCACTGGGTGTATGATACATAAACTCTCCTTCCGGTCCAATTCAGCGTCCACCTTGGGTCGTAAGACATACGGAACAAGTCGGGCGCGGAAGTAGTGGGGTTGAACCATTGGGTCGACGCTTATTTGGGCCACAGCCCTTTGATGGTTCCCAGGCCATCCTGGAATACCGACAGAAGTCTCGTCAGAACCTCTTCAGGGCCATGCGGGTGCAAGCAGCACACCCACTGCCAATCTAACCGCAGGTGGCATAACTAGTCACAAGCTTGGACCGCTCCCTTGGACCACCACCAGAGGAAGGTTTGCGGACTGTTGACCGTACTCGACCAGAACAGGTGAAGTGCCCACCAATGCCAGTGGTTCCGCCGTATTGGTGGCCTGCCTCGCGTTGATGTCCGACGGAATCAGTGATTGATGGCCAGACCAGAAGCAGTCGAACGTGCGGCAATTGACTACCGACACTGCCACCCCGGTGTTGAGCTCCATGCAGATTGATGTCCATTAATTTGCAGGGATATCTGGATGGGCACCACTCTTGGTGTAGCCACGCAGTGTAACTGCTGGTAGGTGCCATCCTCATCTTCCACATAGTAAGCATTGTCACATGGGGGTGGTCGCGCCAGGTGGGTCGGTGGGCGGGTAGATCCTCACGGGGCCTCCTGTTACCCTGGTCTTTGCAGCCTGTTGCAGTCCCAGCTGGTTGCTGGTCATATTTCTGTTCCTCAAGGTCGGGAGAGAACGTGGAATTCCCGTCCTCTATTACGGTGGCCCGCGTTCCTCCGGTAGGTCTCCAGGTGCCGGGGCAGGGTTCCTCAAGTCTAGCCGAGTGTGATTGGTGCTCGTTTTAGCATCCCAGACTGAGCACCACCATCCCCTGGAGTTCCTGAACTCCTTGTTTGGCACTTTCTCTGGTACACAGAGGGAGAATTCAGAATATCCAAATTCCCAACAGCACCGGCTGGATTCACCGTGTTTGAGCATAAGTGCGGAGGATCTGTGGCATTTTACGTCAAATAAATCGGCGCTGACCCGTCACCGAACCTGCAACTGGTGAGGGGCTAGCATCCGTGCCGCATAAAATTTCCGGCAATAAAAACAGCTGGAGAATGGCTGGGTCAGTGGCTGCGCATGAGCATGGCGACAACGTGCGGCGTGTAGCAATCGGGGATGGCCACGTCCCGATTACAAAATGGACACTTGCAAAGACTGCAGGGAAAATGGGACAATGCTAAGAAACAAGCAGGTGCAAGCTCTGTCTGTTGATTGGAACCTTAAATGCTCAGGCAGGACAGTAACTATCAAACGATTTACATACTAATGAGCCATCTCCGGGGACAAAAGGGAAACATTTAGATACACAATGTTAGGACAGACTCCCCGGCGCCAGAAGAAGCTAAGACAAAGCTGACTGACAGTCACCAGGACACGCCCAGCGATCAGGGAACCACTCCTCTATTGGAGGAAAATCAATACCGATGATTGGGAAAGACCCAATCAGTTGAGGCCAAGTTCAAGGCCCGCCCAAAAGAGCACAAAGCCCTTTTGGGTATAAAAGGTATCTCCCAAGGGAGAACTCCCTCCTTTGGCTTTGGATCTCAGCGAAGAGAGAGACCAGCCTAGCAGCTACAGCAGACCAAGTAAGTCCCAAGTCAATGCACGCTACGAGATAGACGCTCCTAATTGCTACCCTGTAAACAGCTCAACCCAGCAGCCTCAGAACCGAGCAATGGCCATTGTTCCTCTGACTGAGTGGGCACCCAAAGCTAAGTATAGGCTTTAGTAATAGTGGTAGTTTAGTTTGTAGAGTTTGTGCATGAGTAGATTTGACTGTGTGTAAATAAATGAGCATTGCTTTTGAACTTACTAACTGGTGTATCGAGTCATTGATCGGTATTCGGTTCTGAACCTTGTGGCGGTGTCGAAAGATACCTGGCGACTCTTGAGTAAACGTGATTAAATAGAGCCAAATTAAGAACCAACCAAAAGTTAGCAACAAGCGGTCGTGCCATAAAGCATGGCGCCGGCCGCGCACAGACCCGACCTGCCAGATAGTGTCCCCTGGACCCCCCCCTGGCCATCCCCTAGCCACCCCCATCAGTCCCCCCAGCCCTCACTAGGGTTGAAGTTTAAAAGTTTAAATTTAGTTTCTTTTGTTTTGATAAGTTGTTTATGAAATAACCAAGCCCTATTTCTTATGATATCACTCCTGAAATGAATCGATCTTTCCGCAAACATTAAAAACTTAAGGTTCTGTTCCAGTCTCTTAGCCACTGTTGACAGCTGACTGACCAGGTGCCCGTGACAAATTTGGGTCCCCCAATGCAGTTCAAAACATGACTGTTTCTCTCTCTCTAAGCTCTGCTTAACCCCTCAAACAAAGGTTCTCTCCTGGGTTGCCCAGACTTGAACCCAGTATCGTTTCTTGACTGTTTGATTTCCCACTCCCGAAAAGAAGAGTCATGCTATTGATATGCAACTAACCTCCCATTGATGGACAATGAGGCCATCAGACTCTGTAATGGACTAATAGCTGGTCAGACAAGAATGTCCTGAAGGACAATGGATCTGAGGCATCCTGTGTATTCCCACTAATGAGTTTAAGTCTGAATGGGACAATGTAACTCAGGCTAGGTGTGGGCCTCTGCCTTGGACTCCCTGTTAGCAGTTTTCCCCTCAGTCTGTTTAACCCCGAAATTGCCTGCTACATCTTTGATCCCATTCCTGGATCCAATTTCCTAATATCTCCCTTGCTTAACAATGGGTGAATGTAAAAAGGCCTGGACAAACACTGATCCCTCCATCATGGCCAGAGCTTTTTTGCCCAACGCTATTGCAATTAAAATATAAGACTTGAGAGCACAAAGTTTGCAAGGGTGTTTTTCTAATTTAAAATTTATTTGTAAATATTTTGCATAATGTTGGTTTCACTTTATTCATGCCAGCATCATCATTATTTGTTGATATTGGCTCAATAAGAGTGCAAAATGTACAGGCCCACCTCATGTGTGGCCCACAGTGATGGTTGTGGGGGTTAGGGACATTTCCTTTATTGTGGAAGAAACAATGTTGTGTTTTTTTTTGTTTATTCCCTTCTGAATGTTCAAATTAGTATCCAATATTGTACTCATCACTCTGGGACATGGCTGTACTTGTAGGCATCGTCCATGAGTACCCTCAATGGGGTTAATTCATAGAATCACTACAGTGCAGAAGAAGGCAATTCGGCCCATTGAGTCTGAACCGACCTTCTGAAGGAGCACCCAACACAGGCCCAACTCCCCGCCCCATCCCCACAACTCCAACCGACCTTTGGACACTAAGGGGCAATTTAGCAAGGCCAATCCACCTACCATGCACATCTTTGGACTGGACTGGACTGAAATGCTGTAGGTGAACTCAAAACCCTTTAAGGACTCTACCAAGATGGATACACATTTGGAGAATTCTTCAGGCCTCTCATCTTCCTATCTTGACTGACTATTCCCACCAACACTTCCCATCACATCCAGGGTACCAGGCCATTCCTACTTTACTCCGAGATACCGGTAACTCTACCCGCTGTCCTCGCCTGGACCTCGCTTCCACATCTGCATGTCCCTGACCCACTCCACACACTCAATCTCCACTGACTCACCTTAGCCTGTTCTGAGCCTCCATTCAAGCTGCCCATTCCCCTGCGTACTGCTCTTGTGTCGTAGTGTTCAGCAATGGAAACTGTGGGACTTCCGGTTGCGGCTATGCTGAGCTAAGTCGCACGTTCGGCAGCTCCCGCCAGAAACGGACTATTGGGCTCTTTTGAAGGGCCCTAGTGGCATTTGTTCAACGGTTCCCAGTGTGGGAAGGTGACAGTGCGATTTCCCCGGCACTGTATGGATTGGACCAGGAGTGGAGCGGTGAAAAAAGTAATTCTGGTGCAGCGAAAAGTGCGAGGGAGGAAAGCCAAGATGGCGACGGATGGAGACCAGGTCCCCGTTGGGGCGATTGGGAGATGGGTGGCCCGAGATGGGGGAGCTGGGATTAGGCCGCAAACGGGAGCTGCGCCAGAGACGGCGGGGCCGGCCTGATGGAAAGCGCGGGCGTTTTCCTGCGCTAGGGAAGGAAGGGGGCAGGGCCAGGGGGGAAGAGTGGTGTAGGAGAGGAGCGCCCGCTGATTGACAGGAGGGGGGGGGGGGGGAGACTACCACATTGGGGGGTCGATGGAGTGGCGGGAGTGGCCGGGGTCAGCAGGAGTCAGCTGACTTACGGGAGTGCTATGGGGGGGGAGCAACGCAGCTAGGGGGAGACCGAGCTGGGGGGGGGGGGGGGGGGGGAGAGGGGGGAACTGGGTTGCTGCTGCATTGGTCAAAGGTGAGCTGGAGCTCGGAGAGAGAGTCAGGGCGGGGTCTGCCACTGGGGGGAATGGAGAGTGCGGGGGGCGCGGGCGCGTGGCTGGCCTAGAAAAGGGGATGGCTAATCGGCAGTGGGTTGGGGTGGTGGGGGGGGGGGTGGGTGCGGGAAGCCCCCTGATCCGGCTGATAACTTGGAATGTGAGAGGCCTGAACGGGCCGGTCAAGAGGGCCCGTGTGTTCGCCCACCTGAAGGGACTGAAGGCAGATGTGGTTATGCTCCAGGAGACGCATTTGAGGGTGGCAGACCAGGTTAGGCTGAGAAAGGGGTGGGTAGGGCAGGTTTTCCATTCGGGGATGGACGCAAAGAATCGAGGGGTGGCGATTTTGGTGGGGAAGCGGGTGTCATTTGAGGCGCTGAACATGGTGGCAGACAATGGAGGTAGGTATGTGATGGTGAGTGGTAAGCTGCAGGGGGTGTGGGTGGTATTAGTGAATGTATGTGCCCTGAATTGGGACGATGCCAGATTTATGCGGCGCATGTTGGGCCGGATTCCGGACCTGGAGGCAGGGAGCTTGATAATGGGGGGGGACTTTAATACGGTATTGGATCCAGCATTGGACCGCTCTAGTTCCAGGACGGGTAAGAGGCCGGCGGCGGCCAAGGTGCTGAGGGGGTTTATGGATCAGATGGGAGGAGTGGACCCATGGAGGATTGTTAGGCCGAAGGCCAGGGAATTCTCTTTCTTTTCCCACGTCCACAAAGCCTACTCCCGGATTGACTTCTTCGTTTTTGTCAGGGTGCTGACCCCGAGGGTGGAGGACATGGAGTATTCGGCCATAGCCATCTCAGACCATGCCCTGCACTGGGTGGAGCTCGAGCTCGGGGAGGAGAGGGACCAGCGCCCGCTGTGGCGCATGAATGTGGGCTTGCTGGCGGATGAGGAGGTGAGCGGGCAGATCCGGGGGTGCATTGAAAGCTATCTAGAGGCTAACGATAATGGGGAGGTGAAGGTAGGGGTGGTCTGGGAGGCGCTGAAGGCGGTGATTAGGGGAGAGCTAATCTCCACTAGGGCCCACAAGGAGAAGAAGGAGAGGAGAGAGAGGGAGAGATTGGTGGGGGAGATTTTAAGGGTGGATAGGAGGTATGCAGAGGAGGGACTACTCAAGGAGCGACGAAGCCTCCAGGCCGACCGGTTGACCACCAAGAAGGCAGAGGTGCAGTGGAGGAAACCGCAAGGGGCGGTGTATGAGTACGGGGAGAAGGCTAGCCGGATGTTGGCACACCAGCTTCGGAAGCGGGAGGCAGCGAGGGAGATTGGGGGAGTTAGGGATAAAGGGGGGAACACGGTGCGGAGTGCGGTGGGAATAAATGAGGTATTTAGAGACTTTTATGAGGGATTGTAAACGTCTGAGCCCCCGACGGAGGAGGGGGGGATGTGTCGATTGTTGGATCGACTGAGGTTCTTGAGGGTGGAGGAGGAGCAGGTGGCTGGGCTTGGGGCTTGGTGGCTTGTTCTTTGTTTTTCTTTTTTCTGTAAGGGTTTTTTGAAAATATGTAAAAATGTGAATACTAATATTTCTAAAAAAAAACAATGGAAACTGTTGACCTCACATACGACAACACAAAGCCGACTGCTACACAACACCTTCAAAAGACCGTGAACCTGGTGCCACGAGATTCTCAAGCATCGCTGACTTTATCCCGAACGTAAAACTTGACTGAAAACTGTTTCATGCTAATGAGCATTCATGACATGCAAATGTATTACAAGCATGAACCTGCCATGGGACGGCTTGAAGCTCAACATGCTGCAAACATGCTGCTGACTTTATCTCTGCATCTCAACCCGTCATCAGGAAATCCAGTTCTCATCCCACCTAACCAAGTCATCCTGCACACCACATTACCACTCTTGTGGGCTCTATAAATTCCCCAGCTCTGATTCTAGCACTGATGCATTAAAAGAATGAAGAGGGGAGGGAACAAAACTTTCCCCACATCCTGGGAAAATATGAAGGAGTGAGCAATTTTGAATGTTATATTCATGCTGCCATCTGATTACAGAGTGGCGAAACCGCATGAGCAGGTCGAACATCAAAATGAGACAGGAGAAGGCACTGTTAATACTGAAAGAAAAATCAATCTCTGTCTCTTTGGGGAAATTCACTGATCGGAGGAATCAAAACTGGAATAATTCATATTTCAAAAGAAAATGGATCACAAATATTGCAGTAAAGACTTTCAAGATATGTATCAATCATTCTTCGTGCTTTGAAAGCTGTCACCTGAAGTGTTTGTATTGTGTTAAGAAATGTAAGTTCAGGGTGTGCCATTTTGTCTAACATTTTACATTGAAGTTTCACTCTTTCTGGATATGCGTCTATCATTCTTTCTTAATTCTTGTAAATAAAGGAATTCTTTTGCCCTTTTCGCAGCCAACCCACTCCTTTATCTTCATCTGTACCGTTAATGTGACATGACCGAGCTGCTGAATGAAGTTCTGTACTCAACTGAAGGTCACAAATATCAGAACATCAAATGTAGCTCCAAACAAAAGTATACTGTAGCAGTGGCGGCTCTTTGCCAGCAGAGGTCTTTGCTTGAAGTTGCAGTCCATAATTCTCTCAGGGATCTTCAGCAATTCATAGCTGTTCCCAGCCACCATCCAGGAGGAAAGAACGAGCAGCAGGAAATTCCCTGGTTGTACATCAAAGAATGCTCGATGAAAGTCTCCTCAGCTCATTAACTGCGATTTGAGACTTAGTCCAGTTCATGTTGGCCCTCACTACAAAGCTGCCCTTAATATGGCATCATATACCACCACATTGGCACAATTTCTCTGAAAGTCCAAAAGATGGCTGTGGGAAAGGGAGGGAATCTCACACCGTTCCAGCAAGGCCATGCTGTTCAGAGATTGGGATCGATGCCCAGTTGTTGGAGTAAAGTGGAGAAAGCTGACCTCTGAACCCATCTGTTCCCTGCCCGTGTTTGATGCTAACCATTGGAGCCACAAATAGAAAACGGTCCATTTCCCAGCATTACAATCCCTCATTTAAATAAACGCAAGAACTCACAAAAACAATAAAGAAAATAAGAGTTCAAATACCTCATTAAAAGGGGAACTGTATACTGAATGGGTTAATATGGCATTTGGGGATTTTTACAAAAATATAGCAGGTTTTTCCAAAACAATGTTATTTATTGAAGACCGTGGGATCCAATTTTAACACAATAGAAGTGGGTTTTGCTCATATTGCTGCTTCCCCAGGACAGGCATGATGGAATAACACAAAATGATAATACAACCTGTACATTATCTCTGGATCATTAGTGTTCATGGAGACAAGTTTATTTTCTTTAGTTTCTGATGAGTATTTGCTACTTTTATGCAAATAGAAAGGTGAAATTAAAACATTTATTTTATTTGAGCAGATCTGGTGCAGATTAATTTGGAGCTAGTATACTTGGCCACCATCTTTGTCCCCTCTGACATGGCTTTACAGAGAAACATGGAAAATAAGAGCCAGAGGATACCATTCAGCCCTTCGAGCCTGCTCCGCCATTCATTATGATCATGGCTGATCATCCAACTCAATAGCCTAATCTCGCCTTCTCCCCAATTCTTTGTTCCCCTTCACCCTAATTACTATATCTAGCTGCGTCTTGAAAACATACAGGGTGGGATTCTCTGTTTGGGAGACTATGACGAATGTGATATAAAATAGTTACTTTAGAGATATTAGTTAATGTAATGTAGAAATAAGCCACTTTGATTCTGGCAAGTAGAGACAAAGGATTTTAGACCGCATGGAAAAAGCAGGAAGAGGTGTGTCTATGAGAGTGATGCTGCATTGATAGGGGCCGGAGAAAGGGATTGGAAGTGAGCCAATCAGAATAGATCAAACAAGTCAGGAGGGACATAGGATGACCTATGGGTGTCGGGTATGTGAAACTTGATGCCATTTGACTGTATGAGTACTGATCTCTTTGTCTGGGACCTTCGCTTAGTTCCCGGGGCTGCAGAAAGCAACATGTTATCTGTATCACTGTGGACTAGGTAGCTTGCAAGCTGAATAAAATAACTTCTGTTATACTTGCAAATCCATCTCGACTTTTATTGAGGCCAGACTGACGGATAAAGAAATTTGGGATTCAACATTTGGTGCCGAAAACCGGGATTTCTCAGGGCGATCCTGGTCCAACTGCAAAATCAGAATTAGACTGATTACGAACAGGAGGATGGGGAACGAGGCCCCTCAGTGTAGAACTGGAAAATGACCGCGCATTGATTGTTCCCCTCTTCTTATCGTCTGATTAGTCTGGTCACTCGCGGTTGGCACAGAAAGACCGCCTCGACGAAATCACAGGTCAGTCTGGGGATTAGCATTTTAATTGATGGGATTTCATATTGTTAATTCGGCTGGGGTAGGCTATGTTGTAGATGAGACATTTAAAACTATAAATGGTTCAACTTCATTTGTGAGTTAATTCGGCTGGGGTAGGCTATGTTGTTGATGAGACATTTAAAACTATAAATGGTTCAACTTCATTTGTGAGTAATTCGGTTGGGTTACGTTATGGGAGGTCGATGCGACATTTTAAATTGAAAATGGTTCACCTCTATGTGTGTGTGTGTTAAAAATATAGTTGATTAAGCTAAAATTTTCTCCTTGGACTGTAGTGGCGAAAAACGCAGTTCCGAGGACTAGTTGAGATTATGGGGAATTCCTTGGATAGCACAAATGATCCAGGCATGCCACTGCAAATATTATGTGATAAGTATCCGGACAAAGCGAAGGATTTTAGAAAATTGTCAGCACAGTTAAGAACTAAAATGGGAGATGAATGGCCACTAGGGGGCACCAAAGACCTAGAAATGGTGAAGAAAATCCAGGGACAAATTTGGAGAAAAAAATCAAAGTATAAAAGCTAAAGAATTAATTGGATTATGGAGGCAATATTGTCAAGAGGAAAGAGATAAGATGATGTTGTCTAGCTGGCAGGACAATGCCCTTAAAATGGGGATTCCAATTAGTGAACAGGGTAACCTAAAAACATTACAGATCTTGAAAAAGGAATATGCATTTAAAAAAAGAGCAAGTAGAGACAGGAAAGACGCGGGTCAAACAAGAGATGAGCTACGTAGTTCAATGGCTGGCCTTGAATTGACAGAAAAAGAAAAATTCAATAATTTGGAAAAGTCAGTAAAAGTTCCGTCTGCACCCATAGCATGGTCTGCGCTCATTCCAGAACCACCAGAGTACAATAATATATACCCAGTTATTGCTCCCCAGATTCCAAATATGCCAGAAACTCAAGCACTTTTGGATGATAGTGTGGGTGATAGTGTGGGTCCTGATTTACCAACGTCACGACCAGAAGAGCAAAAGGAACTCTGTCCCACAAGCCCAGTTAGCTCTAGGACAAGATCTCGGACAGCGAGACCCTCACCAGAAACAGTTAAGCATATCACCTAAGTCTCTCCAAACTAAGGAGAAACCACAAGATTCGGGAACAAAGGAAGCTGAAACAACTTCTTTTGAAGAGAAAGAACTCCCCCTAGTGACAGGGAGAGACGTTGAAGTCTTGGAACAACCAGGGGAAATAGCTAGAGTGCCCCCTGGTGACATTCGGAGACAGTTACCGATTAGGAAGATGCGAAACCCCGACGCAGTGACTGTGGGAGCAAACCCCACGATAGACGTTTACTTCCCATGGACACCCAGTGAGATGATGGCTATTATGGCTACAATCCCAGATAGAAAAAAATCTCCTGCTGCCTTCGTGGATTCCTTGAGAACTACCATCTCAATTTATCAAGCTGATTCAAGGGACCTCTGGGCCCTAGTCCAGCAGATTTTAACCCCAGCAGAGTACTGCAATTATCTTAACCACCTGAATTATGCTAGTCATGCCGCACTTCAGCAGGCCTATGCGTTAGACGACGATAGAAGGACACAGATCTTTAATGCGTTGAATAGCACATTTCAAAGGCCCATAAATCTTTCTGTTATCTCAGGCCTAAAACCTAAGAAGACTGAAGAGCCAGAGGAATTTCTGGAGCGTTTTAATGAAATCTACCGGGGGCAGTCAGGCGATTTGCTGTATCAAAATGGTCAGAATTCCCCTCAATATTGTGCTATGTTAATGCATTGCCTACCACCTTCTGTGGTTACTGCTGTGAAATGTAATAACATGAATTGGACAGAGAACGACCCTTCCCAGATGGCAAGGGCAGTCAGATTTTATTGGAAGGAGGGTGTAGGCCAAGAAGGAGGCTCAGTTACAAAGGTTAAGACTGAGTATGTAATGAAAAAGGATGATTGGCGATCCCAACAAGCGGTAGAAATGGTAGTTTACCAGCAGGAGCCCCAATATAGTGACTTTGGGTGGGTGGATCAGTGAAGAGGAGGATACCAAACCCACCCAAAGGGACCCTCACCCCCTTTTTATGGCCCACCGAATGAATCAACAGCTCTACAACCGCAGCCCCCTCTGAGGGGCCATTGGTCTACTGGAAGAAGAGGACGGGGCAGAAATAGAGGGAGCAATGCATGTTTTAATTGCGGCCGTGTAGATCACTGGCAACAGGAATGCCCCTTTAAAAGACAGGCAGTAGAAGGAGATTATCCGACTCAAAGGAGAGGGTACCCACCAAGGGGAGGACAGACGAGATACACTGACTTCTACCAGGAAAACCCTTTCCCAACACAGGATTGACTAGCTAATTTAGCCATAAGGACTCTCCAATCGGACAGGGAACCTATTATCTCTCTGCAGATAGGAGATCAACATCACTCATTTGTAATCGACACCGGGGCAGCCATGTCTTCTGTGCAATCAGCACTTAAATTACCATTATCCAACCACACGCAGCAATTGTCAGGGTTCCAAGGACAGGTGTGTGAGTATCCTATTTCTGAACCTGTGACAGTCACTTACGAGAATAAGTGTGCAGAGCATCAGTTTGTAGTGACTACTGAATTGGACTGTAACTTGTTGGCCCGAGATTTACTGTGTATCTTCCAGCTACAGCTAGAATGCGGAGATGAGGGGGTAACGGTTATATCATGGAGGATGAGACAACAGTGCTATATTTCTATCACCCTCCAGTGGTGGACGTTAGACGTTGAACAGTCACTGCATCACGTTACCCTGGCCTATGACAGAACTGGACGAAACAGGGAGTTGGAGGACAAATACCGGCCATTACTTGAGACCGAATGGCCAGTCAAGGTTACAGCCACAGTCACGGGAAAAGAAGGTACAGCCGATTTTGTTACAATATCACCACATTTATGGCCACAGTCAGCTTTGGTAAGCCCTCATATTACACGTCAGGTCCATGACCAGTACCATGCCAGGGATATGGGGCGAATGGTCAGGAGGGCAGTGGATCATTCGGATCCAACAGACTACGCACTTCAAGTCATGCCGGACGGCACTACCATAAAATATTTTGAGGTCCCTGAAACGATTAACACTCGACTGCAGCATCACAGGGGACATGATGTGTTGGAATATGTCAATCCACAGGTCTGGGCGGAATACCCATCACAAGTGGGAAAGACAAATGTTACACCTATTAAGGTGATGATTAAGGATCATGTAAAGCGACCTTCCATTCGATAATACCCCGTGAAATCTCAAGCTGCTCCATCAATAGATAAATTAATTCAAGAGCTGTTGAAACAGGGTATTTTGGTCCCTTGCCAATCAGAATGTAACACCCCCATACTTGCTGTGCCTAAACCAGCCAAACCAGACCAGTACCGATTAGTACAGGATTTACGTTGAATTAATGCCATCGCATAGCCGTTACATGCTCTCGTCCCTAACCCTGCCCACATACTGGCTCAAATTCCAGCTCAAGCCCGGGTCTTCGCCGTAATTGACCTTCAGCACGCCTTCTTTGCCCTCCCACTTGCGGCTGAAAGTCAATATTTGTTTGCCTTCACTTACAATGGACAGCAGTATACCTGGACCCGACTGCCACAGGGGTTCGTCAATTCACCTACACTCTTCTCCAGATGTCTGCAGACCCAACTCCAGGCCTTGACATTGGAGCATGGTTCCACTCTGGTGCAATATGTAGATGACATATTGGTGGCAAGTCCTGACGAGCCCAGTAATAGGGATGATGTGATCCAATTATTGAACCACCTATCCTCGTTGGGTTATGTTGTTTCACAAGCAAAGGTCTTGGTGGCTCAGAGAAAAGTTAAGTTCTTAGGAGTTTTACTTACAGCCACAGAAAGAAGTCTCGAACCCAGTAGGATTGAACCAATATGCCAATTCCCCGCCCCTACAATAGCCAAGGAGGTTCGTCATTGGCTGGGTATGATGAACTATTGTCGGCAGTGGATACCAAACATCGCTGTCTATACAAAGCTGCTGACGCCTTACACTAGTAAAGAGGGAAACTTTATTCTCACCACCGAGGCACTCGAGGCCTTCCGTTGCCTGAAGCAGGCCTTGCTACAAGCACCGGCCCTCGGTAGGCCCCTATACGACCGACCATTCCAGATATACTGTACTGTTCTGGAAGGATGTTCAACAGCGGTACTCACCCAGCAACATGGGGACAAGCACCGGCCCGTAGCATATTACTCTTCCAAACTCGACCCAGTGGCGTTGGGCCACCCTGTTTGCACCCAGATCTTGGCAGCGATATACAATAGTTTGCAGGCTGCTGCCAACATAACTCTCCAACAGGATATTACGATGTATAGCTCCCACTCGGTAATCGCACTATTGGGGCAACTGCAGACTCAGCATCTTACCGCAGCTCGTCAGAATAGGTATGAGATATACCTTTTGAACAATCCACGTCTGACATTTAAATATTGTACCACTATCAATCCAGCCTGTTTTCTTAGCGGTCCCCCTGTCAATGAGGACGCGCCTGGTCACGACTGTTTAGCCTTGATTCAGGAAACTACAACAATAAGGGACGATCTGAGTGATA
The DNA here is from genome assembly GCF_047496885.1 of Scyliorhinus torazame. Lineage (NCBI taxonomy): Eukaryota > Metazoa > Chordata > Chondrichthyes > Carcharhiniformes > Scyliorhinidae > Scyliorhinus > Scyliorhinus torazame. The sequence continues at coordinate 130,270,917 of NC_092709.1, forward strand.
TCCCGTTAGAACAACCTGACATGATTATGTATGTTGATGGCAGTGCATTAGTAAGCCCCACTGGCCGGAGACTGTCCGGTTATGCAATCATAGATCAGGATGGTCTGATTCTAGAAGCGGCAGCTTTCCAGACCCCTTACTCAGCACAACAAGCCGAACGTTTTGCCCTCACCCGTGCATGTATACTTGGGGGAGATCACCGGGTAAATATCTACACTGACTCCCGATATGCTTTCGGGGTAGTTCATGACTTCGGACAACTCTGGAAGAATAGGGGATTCCTTACCTCGGCAGGCACAGAAATATCCAACCGGGGTTTAGTTAATGACCTACTGCAGGCCCTCCTTATGCCCGCGCAGATTTCCGTTATTAAATGCGCTGCCCACACGAATGGTACACCCCCAGTTGACGTTGGTAATGAACGAGCAGATTGTGCAGCGCGAACAGCCGCGCAAATTCAGCAAGTGATGGTGCCGAAGATGTTAAGTCAGACTAAACGATCTACTATAAATATGTCTGCTTCTGACAAGTCAATGCCAACCATCCAAGACGTCATAAGGTTACAGGAGGACGCTCCTGAGAGTGATAAACAAATGTGGAAACGGTTAGGTTGTACATATGATTCTGTTTCCTCTTTATGGACCACGCCTGCACATCAGACTTGTATGTCTGATGTGCTGGCTTTATGGGTCATTGAATGTGTACACTTTGCAACTCATTGTGGGGCTCGAGGGACTAGTGATTTGTTGCTGGACACTTGGTGGCACCCTAAAATGCAGGGTTGGCCCAAAGTATCAGTAATCGGTGTTTGATTTGTCAGCAATATAACACCGGAAAAGGTATCCCTTGTGGGAAGGGGCAAACCCCGTTGCCCAGTGGTCCCTTTGAGATGCTCCAAATGGATTACATTGAGTTGGAAAGGTGTCAATGTTATAAATATGTTTTGGTCATTGTGGATGTGTTCAGCAGATGGGTCGAGACGTATCCGACTATCAATAATAAAGCTGCTACTGTGGTTAAAGTCTTGATGAGGGAAATCATTCCCCAGTACGGTATACCAGCTCAGTTAAGTTCTGATAATGGGCCTCATTTTATTGGACAAATTAACAAGGAGTTTTGCTCCCAGTTGGGCATACGCCAGCAGTTACACTGTGCTTACAGACCGCAGGCGGCCGGGTTGGTTGAGAGACACAATCAGACCCTCAAAACTAAATTGGCTAAATTAAGAGCAGACACGGGACTGACATGGCTTAAGTTGCTCCCCGTTGCCCTCTTCCAGCTGCGGGTTACACCTGCGGGACCGGCCCGGCTCTCTCCCGCCGAGATTCTTTATGGCAGGCCTCTTAGAACTCCCTGGAGCCTGCAGGTTCCCAGACTGGTTCAGTTTCATCAGATGACTGAAGAGATGACCACCTATGTTCTAGCCCTCATGCAAGTGCTCAAGGAACTCCATGGCCAGGTCCGCGCGGCTCACCAGCCATTGCCCCCAGTACCTAGCTCACTTTCAGTCCAGCCCGATAGTTATGTCATGGTCAAAAATTGGACTAGGAAGGGGTCGGAGCCGCGATGGGACGGGCCCTTCCAAGTTCTCCTTACCACCCCCACAGCAGTTAAAGTGGAGGGGCGAAGTGCTTGGGTCCACCTACATCACTGTAAATTGAGTCCATCTCCACTACTGTAAAAGGTCGGATACTAACCTGCCTCCCTTCTCCAGTGCTATTTTACAGGTGTGGAGCATGATGGAGTGGCTACGCATCGTCTGTCTGATATTTGGCCTCACTTCGCTTGGCGTGTTATTGGCGATGGACATGGAAAATGGGAATATTACGTATCTGTGTAGCCCCAACCAATCTACAAGGATACATCACCTATGCAAAGGTGATGTTCTTCGCTGCCCCCATATACGAGGACATGGTATCGACTCATGGAAGGTCATCAAAGTTAAGGAGAATGCAGGAGTCATGAAGCAGTTGCACCGGTCCCGGCGATGGGAAGGGAACATTATATGGACATTGCCTTATTTTTGGAATACATGTAAATTTGATTTTGGATGTGTTAAGAGTGGTACAATAAAGGTAAAATCAGGCTGTCAGAAGAGTGTAGGAAGAGGCTATGAGAAAGTGAAAGGGACTAGAGAGAGGACGGGGCGTATGAGAAGGGAAGTACAGCTAGAACGTAGGTTACCGGGAGATACACTTAAGTTAATTAAAGGCCAAACTGAGGGAAACCCAGGTAGTATGAATCTCTTCTACCAGATTTACCACCGCTTGTATGGCCAGGGACGGGTTGTCTGCTACCCAAACCCCGCAGCGGTGTCTAAGTTATTTTCTGTTTCACCGCTTTGGGGCACTCCCCAAACGGTGGTTCATTGTCAGCATTCCGAACCACTGCCCGATCAGGTCACTCTTCCTTACGATCCGGGTTCAGCACCACCGGCTATTTGCCTTCCCCTTCCTCGGGATAATTCCCATTCACAGTACGATAGGCTGCGACGGTGGAGGGCGTACATACCTAGCCACTTCACTCCCAATAGGGATTCCCGGTCGTACGAGAATTGCTTCAGCAGTGAAGGATATGGCTGTTTGCTGGTAGAGGTGGACACAAATATAACATGTCTGTTTCCCACCTGTACGGACAGGAGGTGCCATATCACCCAGGCGTCTGGCCAATGCGTTTGTTACAACACCACTTGCGTTCCATTGAACGCCGGCCTCCAGCTCCTTTGTGGCTGGGCGAATGTCTCTCATATCACTGTTGGGACTAGGGCTTTCCGCATTGCTGGGCGGCCCGAATGGGCATTTCAAAGTTGGATAAACTGGGCTACTGGGGGGTCCTTACGCAACCGATATGCTGATTGTGATGCTAGCCTGCACACGGAGCAAGGATACTACTTTTTATTTAATGGTACAGCGACCAACGTTTTGTCACCCCCATTTCCCCGCCGAATTGCTATAGGGACTCTAGTCCCTACCACAATCCCCTGCCCTTCGGCGTGGAACCTGCATAATCAGTTAGCAGGCCGGGCAGTCTCTGCTGAATTTTGCGAGAACTGGAAAAAACCTCAGGTTCTTGCACCCAACCGGGGCCACTCAGCCGGGTGGGGCATTCTGAGCGTATTGACACTGGAAGGTGTGGGGGGTTCCTTGGCTGTCAGTGATCAGAATTATTTTATTTGCGGCCTTACCATCTTGGGAAATGAAACCTTGGGAGCCCTCGAGGCAATAACCAAGGAGTTGTCTCAGCTACGGTTGTTTGCAATGCAGAACCGGTATGCTCTCGACTATCTTCTGGCCCGTGAGGGTGGGGTATGCGCCATAGTACAGGGCAAGTGTATCATGGGAGTTCAGGACTTGACCGCTAACATCACTAAATTTATGGATCGCATACGGGATCACTTGGACGGGATGCAGGATCCTGGCTCTTGGGGTAACTGGGGATTTGGAGGTTGTAAGGACTGGTTGATAAATATGGCCATGTCTCTAGTGGTAGCTATCGGCTGCATCTTAGTGGGCCTGGCCATCCTTAAATGTGTGATGGGTAGAATGCGGGGTGCACTGGATCAGATCACCGCCCCAAAAAATTTAACTGTTAAAATCCATGAGGGTGAAGCAGATGAAGGGGGGCTAAGACAGGAATTGGAAATGCAGCGACGGATCTTTTTAGATGAGGAACCGTAGCTATGGATTGGATAGTTCGGTTATCATGGAATGATAAAAGGAGGGAATGACGAATGTGATATAAAATAGTTACTTTAGAGATATTAGTTAATGTAATGTAGAAATAAGCCACTTTGATTCTGGCAAGTAGAGACAAAGGATTTTAGACCGCTTGGAAAAAGCAGGAAGAGGTGTGTCTATGAGAGTGATGCTGCATTGATAGGGGCCGGAGAAAGGGATTGGAAGTGAGCCAATCAGAATAGATCAAACAAGTCAGGAGGGACATAGGATGACCTATGGGTGTCGAGTATGTGAAACTTGATGCCATTTGAATGTATGAGTACTGATCTCTTTGTCTGGGACCTTCACTTAGTTCCCGGGGCTGCAGAAAGCAACATGTTATCTGTATCATTGTGGACTAGGTAGCTTGCAAGCTGAATAAAATAACTTCTGTTTTACTTGCAAATCCATCTCGACTTTTATTGAGGCCAGACTGACGGATAAAGAAATTTGGGATTCAACAACTATGGGCGGCATTCTCCGTTCCTGAGATGAAGGACAGGATTTTCCGTAGCCCGACGGTGAAATCGCGTTCGGCGATCGGGCGAAGAATGGGCTCCGACACCGAAATCGGGGCCAGTGTTGGTTTGACCACGGTCCGTCATACTCCGCCCCTCCAAAATGGCGTCATCATGAAGCGCGCCATGTGCAGTCGCAATGCCAGCCCACCAGCGATGCTCCGCCCCCAATGGGCCAGGTTCCCGATGGCATGAGTACGTGTGGTCCCAGCATTCGCAAACCCGGTGTGCTGGTTGCAGACTGTGTCCAGGGCCGCCACACTCAGCCGTGATCTGTGCTGCTGGCCGGGGGGGCTTCTTGTGGGGACTGGTGGGGGATGGCCAGGGGTGGGCAAAGGGTCGCGGGCTGTGGGGTCGCGGATGGCGGGTTGGGTCCACGTCATGACTGCTGCAGGTCGTCAGCCGAGGTGCATGCACTGCCTGGGACCCGGCCATTCTCTGGCCATTTTCAGCACAAGAGGCGGGAGTTTCAGTCGGCACTGATGCGAGCCCCTCACTGGTGCATGGCAATTTTTCAGTTGTAAAAGACATGCTCAGCTGGTGACGGCACTTAGCTGCTGAAACGGAGAATTCAGCCCAATGTGTTGATGCCGGGACAGGTTTGTGGACTTTCACGACAACAAAACTGGCGCCGGGACTTCCGGTTGCGGCCGTGCCTGAATAGGTCGCACGTTCGGCAGCTCCCGCCGGGAACGGACTTTAGGGCTCTCTAGAGGGACCCCAACGGCACTTGTTCGACGGCTTCCAGTGTGGGAAGTGACAGCAGGTTCCCCCAACAGTATATGGATTGGACCAGGTGTGGAGCGGTGAAAAAAGAGATCTTGGAGCAGCGAAAAGTGAGAGGGAGAAAAAGCAAGATGGCAGCGGGTGGAGACCAAGCAGCATGGGCGCAGTGGTCGCAGGAGCAGCAGGAGTTTCTCAAGCGCTGCTTTGATGAGCTGAAGACAGAAATGCTGGCGCCAATGAAGGTGGCGATTGAGAAGCTAGTGGAGACCAAGAGGGCCCAGGGAGCGGCGATCCGGCAGAAAGCCTCGGAGTACGAGGATGAGATCTTGGGCCAGGCGGTGAAGGTGGAGGCACACGAGGCGCTGCACAAGAGGTGGGCGGAAAGATTCGAGGACCTGGAGAATAGGTCGAGGAGGAAGAATCTTCGGATTCTGGGTCTCCCTGAAGGAGTTGAGGGGCCCGATACCGGGGCATATGTGAGCACGATGCTCAATTCGCTGATGGGTGCGGGAGCCTTCCCGAGCCCCCTGGAGCTAGATGGGGCTCATCGGGTCCTGGCAAGGAGACCCAAGGCCAACGAGCCGCCAAGGGCTGTAGTGGTGAGGTTTCACCGCTTTATGGACAGAGAGTGTGTCTTGAGATGGGCCAAGAAAGAGCGGAGCAGCAGGTGGGAGAACACGGAGATCCGAATCTACCAGAACTGGAGTGCAGAGTTGGCCAAGAAGAGAGCTGGCTTTAATCGGGCCAAGGCGGTGCTCCATCGGAAGGGGGTGAAGTTTGGTATGCTGCAGCCAGCGCGATTGTGGGTCACATTCCAAGATCGGCACCACTATTTTGAAACGCCTGAGGAGGCTTGGCGCTTCATACAGACTGAAAAGTTGGACTCAAATTGAGGGTCTGTGGTTGTGGGGGGATGTCTGCTGTATATATGGTTTTAACTACGTGTAGGGAATGTTCCCTTGGTTGGGTGCTGGATGGGGATGGGTGAAGGGATTGGATGGGGAGACTGTGGGAGAGTGTGGGCGCCGGTGTTGGAGGGAGGGGAGGCCCGGGGATGGGGGAATTGAGATAAGGCCGCAAAAGGAGCTGCGCCAGAGGGGGCAGGGCCGGCTCAGGAAAGTGCGGGCTTTTTCCCGCGCGAGGGAAGGACGGCGGTGGGGGTCGGAGGAGCGCACACTGACTGCTAGGGAGGAGGGGGAGGGGGGATTCCCACATTGTGGGGGGTCGATGGGAAGGCGGGAGAGGCCGGGGTCAGCAGAAGTCAGCTCACTTACGGGAGTGTTATGGGGGGAGCAAAAGAGCTAGATATGGATCTAGCGGAGGGGGAGGGGGGGGGTATAGGGTTGCTGCTGCATTGGCCAATGGGGAACTGGAAATAGGAGAGGTGGTCGGGGCGGGGGACCGCCGTCTGGGGGACTGGAGGGTGCGGGAGGTGCGGGCATGTGACTGGCCTAGAAAAGGAGATGGCTAGTCGGCAGGGGGGAGGGGGTGAGAAGCCCCCCAATCCGGCTGATAACTTGGAATGTGAGGGGCCTGAATGGGCCGGTTAAGAGGGCCCGAGTGTTCGCGCACTTAAAGGGACTGAAAGCAGACGTGGTCATACTTCAGGAGACACATTTGAAGGTGGCAGACCAGGTCAGGTTGAGAAAGGGATGGGTAGGACAGGTATTCCATTCGGGGCTAGATGCGAAGAACACAGGGGTTGCAATACTGGTGGGGGAAGCGGGTGTCGTTTGAGGTCAAGAATATTGTAGTGGATAATGGAGGTCGATACGTGATGGTGAGCGGTAGGTTGCAGGGAGTGTGGGTGGTACTGGTAAACGTATACGCCCTGAATTGGGATGATACCGGACTCATGAAGCGCACGCTGGATCGGATTCCGGACCTGGAGGCAGGAAGCTTGATAATGGGGGGGGATTTCAACACGGTGTTGGACCCAGCATTAGATCGCTTCAGATCCAAGACGGGGAAGAGGCCGGCTGCGGCCAAGGTGCTTAGGGGGTTTATGGACCAGATGGGGGGAGTGGATCCATGGAGGTTTGCGAGGCCCCTGGCCAGGGAATTCTCATTCTTTTCCCATGTACATAGAGCCTACTCCCGGATAGATTTTTTTGTTTTGAGTAGGCCGCTAATCCCGAAAGTGGAAGGAACGGAGTATTCGGCCATAGCCATCTCAGACCACGCCCCGCATTGGGTGGAGCTGGAGTTAGGAGAGGAGAGGGACCAGCGCCCGCTGTGGCGTCTTGATGTGGGATTACTGACGGATGCGGAGGTGTGCGGGATGGTGCGGGGGTGCATTGAGAGATACTTGGAGGCCAATGACAACGGGGAGGTGCAGGTGGGGTAGTCTGGGAGGCGTTGAAGGCGGTGGTCAGGGGAGAGTTAATCTCCATTAGGGCCCACAGGGAGAAGAGAGAGGGCATGGAGAGGGAGAGGTTGGTGGGGGAGATCTTAAGGGTGGACAGGAGATATGCAGAGGCCCCCGAGGAGGGACTACTTAGGGAGCAGCGAAGCCGGCAGACGGAGTTTGACCTGTTGACCACAGGGAAAGCAGAGGCACAGTGGAGGAAAGCGCAGGGGGCGACGTATGAGTATGGGGAGAAGGCGAGCCGGATGCTGGCACACCAGCTCCGTAAGAGGGAGGCAGCGAGGGAGATTGGTGGAGTTAAGGATAGCAGTGGGAATACGGTGCGGAGTGCGGTGAGAGTAAATGAGGTATTCAAGGACTTCTATGAGGAGCTGTACAGATCTGAGCCCCCAGCGGGGGAAGAGGGGATGCGACGATTTTGGATCAACTGAGGTTCCTGAGGGTGGAGGAGCAGGAGGTGGCTGGTTTAGGGGCGCCAATTGGGCTGGAGGAGCTGGTTAAAGGATTGGGGAACTTGCAGGCAGGGAAGGCCCCGGGGCCAGATGGGTTCCCGGTCGAGTTTTATAGGAAATATGTGGACCTGCTAGGCCCGTTGCTAGTGAGGACTTTCAATGAGGCAAGGGAGAGGGGGACCCTGCCCCCGACAATGTGAGTAACCTTAAATTGTATTAATCTGAGCCTGGCGCACGAGGAAGAGGAGTTAACCCTACTCAGGGTATCAGCCCACAGACTCTCATCTATCTCCTCCCCAAGCTCCTCCTCCCACTTGCCCTTTAGCTCCTCTACCGAAACCTCCTCCTCTTCTTTCATCTCTTGATAGATCGCCGAAACCTTGCCTTCTCCGACCCATACTTCCGAAATCACCCTGTCCTGAATCCTCTGCGCCGGGAGCAATGGGAATTCCCTCACCGGCCACCTCACAAACGCCCTCACTTGCATATACCTGAACGCATTTCCCGGGGGTAACCCAAACTTCTCCTCCAGCGCCCCTAGGCTCGCAAACGTCCCATCTATAAACAGGTCCCCCATTCTTCTGATCCCTGCCCGATGCCAGCTCCGAAACCCCCCATCCATCCCTCCCGGGTGTTGATCTTTCTGATCCTGAAGCGGGACAAGGACCCACTGCAATGTGGGTCATATAGACCAATCTCACTCCTCAATGTGGATGCTAAGTTGCTGGCAAAAGTGCTGGCTACGAGAATTGAGGACTGTGCCCCGGGGGTGATCCATGAGGACCAGACGGGATTTGTGAAGGGTAGGCAGCTAAACACTAATGTGCGGAGGCTCCTCAACGTGATTATGATGCCATCGGTGGATGGAGAGGTGGAGGTAGTGGCAGCTATGGACGCGGAGAAGGCCTTCGACCTGGTGGAGTGGGAGTATCTTTGGGAAGTGTTGCGGAGGTTTGGGTTCGGGGAGGGGTTTATCAGTTGGGTCAGGCTCCTATATAGAGCCCCAGTGGCGAGTGTGGCTACGAATTGGCGGAGGTCAGAGTACTTTCGGCTGTACCGAGAGACGAGGCAGGGATGCCCCCTGTCCCCTTTGTTGTTTGCATTGGCAATTGATCCTTTGGCCATGGCACTAAGGGAGTCCAGAAAATGGAGGGGGTTGGTCGGAGGGGGAGAGGAACATCGGGTGTCGCTGTATGCGGACGACCTGTTGCTGTATGTGGCAGATCCAGTGGAGGGGATGGTGGAGGTCATACGGATCCTAAGGGAGTTTGGGGACTTCTCGGGCTATAAGCTCAACGTAGGGAAACGTGAGCTCTTTGTGGTGCATCCAGGGAAGGGGGATAGACAACCTACCATTGAAGAGGGCGGAAAGGAGCTTTCAGTACTTGGGGATCCAGGTGGCCAGGAGCTGGGGGCCCCTGCACAAGCTCAATTTGACGCGGTTGGTGGAGCAGATGGAGGAGGATTTCAAAAGATGGGATGTGCTGCCACTCTCGCTAGCGGGCAGGGTACAGTCGGTTAAAGTGATGGTCCTCCCGAGGTTTCTATTTGTGTTCCAGTGCCTTCCCATTATGATTCCCAAGGCCTTTTTCAAACGGATAGGTAGGAGTATCATGGGTTTTGTGTGGGCAAATAAGACCCCGAGGGTAAGGAGGGTGTTTCTGGAGCGCAGCAGGGACAGGGAGGGCTGGCGCTGCCGAATCTGTGCGGCTACTACTGGGCAGCCAACATGGCAATGATCCATAAGTGGGTAATAGAGGGAGAGTGGGTGGCGTGGAAGAGGTTGGAGATGGCGTCCTGCAGGGGCACGAGCCTGAGGGCGCTGGTGATGGCACCGCTGCCGCTCTCGCCGACAAGGTACACCACAAGTCCGGTGGTGGCGGCAACGTTGAAGATCTGGGGGCAGTGGAGATGGCATAGAGGCGAGATGGGAGCCTCGGTTTGGTCCCCGATTCAGGAGAACCATCGGTTTGTCCCGGGAGGGATGGATGGGGGGTTTCGGAGCTGGCATCGGGCAGGGATCAGAAGAATGGGGGACCTGTTTATAGATGGGACGTTTGCGAGCCTAGGGGCGCTGGAGGAGAAGTTTGGGTTACCCCCGGGAAATGCGTTCAGGTATATGCAAGTGAGGGCGTTTGTGAGGTGGCCGGTGAGGGAATTCCCATTGCTCCCGGCGCAGAGGATTCAGGACAGGGTGATTTCGGAAGTATGGGTCGGAGAAGGCAAGGTTTCGGCGATCTATCAAGAGATGAAAGAAGAGGAGGAGGTTTCGGTAGAGGAGCTAAAGGGCAAGTGGGAGGAGGAGCTTGGGGAGGAGATAGATGAGAGTCTGTGGGCTGATACCCTGAGTAGGGTTAACTCCTCTTCCTCGTGCGCCAGGCTCAGATTAATACAATTTAAGGTTACTCACAGTGCGCATATGACAGGGGCGAGGTTGAGTAGGTTCTTTGGGATGGAGGACAGGTGTGGGGGGTGCTCGGGAAGCCCGGCGAATCACGTCCATATGTTCTGGTCGTGCCTGGCACTGGATGGGTTCTGGAGGGGTTTCACGAGGACTATGTCCAAGGTGGTGAATGTCCGGGTCAAGCCGAGTTGGGGGTTGGCATTATTTGGGGTAACGGACGAATCCGGGAGTGCAGGAGGCGAAGAGGCCGGTATTCTGGCCTTTACGTCCATGGTAGCCCGGCGGAGGATCTTGCTATTATGGAAAGACGCGAAGCCACCCCCAGTGTGGAAGCCTGGAGAAATGACATGGCAGAGTTCAACAAGCTGGAGAGGATAAAGTTTGCCTTGAGAGGGTCTGTGCAGGGGTTCTTCAGGTGGTGGCAACCGTTTCTAGACTATCTCGCGGAGTGCTAGGAGGAGGTCAGCAGCAGCAACCCGGGGGGGGGGTGTCTCTGTCGGGGGGGTACTTGGGCGGGTGGGGTTTCCCCAAGGGTACTTTTGAATGTCATATGGGGGGGGGTTAATATCTGCGGGAGAAACCCAATGTATAAGTAGTTTATTATTTTTGATTGTGGTGTTTGTGTTCTTCTTTTTGTTATGGGGGGGGCTTGTTTTCTAAAACTTTTGTTGGAAAAATTTGAATAAACATTTTTTTTTTAAAATACTGGCGCCGAACCTGGACCGATTCAGCAACCGTGGAGGGGCTGGAACCGGCGCTACATGGAACATGACCGGTTCCAATGAAATATGGTGCGGGATTCCCCGGGTCCATGAATGATACTGAGGGGGCTGACAAGGTGCAGCAGCATATACACATTACAACATCCACACACATTCATCCCAGCCAGCTAGATGGCACTGGTTATGCTTGAGCACACCCATACAGCTGATGGGTTGGCAGGGGCCAGAGGGCACCCAGGCGGTGGCGTGGGGAGAAACCGAAACGACCCGTGGCCCTAAGCTCACAGTGGTCTGTCAGCGGCATGTGCAGCTGCATGGCTGCCTTTCCGGCTGCGGCAATGGTGTTCTGTGCCTGTTCATCCGACCCCACAGCCCACCTCGTGGTCACCTCCCGATACTACCCCCACCCAGCAGAAGCCCCCCAACCAGCGGCACAACTGTGAGCACACTATGGCGACGTTCGACACTTTCCATACCGCCTCGCTCCCTCGGCAGCCATGACGCCGCTTTCACAATTTTTAAAAGCACAAGTGAACCACGCCATCGGGAACTCGGCGCATCGGAGGCGAGCATCAGGGTAGCCCTGGAGAATACCCGGTCAGGCCCACTAATGATATGCAAATTGTGATTACTGTATGTGCAGTCTGGACCGCATTGACTGTCAAGGCACCGGAGAATAGCGATTTGGCGTCAAATCGGCACTCGCCGCGATTTTGGTGTTGGAAGCTATTCTCCACCCAATTCCCAATTTCGGCATCAGCAAACGGAGAATCCCACCCTATGTGCTCCCGCCAGAAGTGAATTGAACCCAGTTTACGATTCCCCCAGGATCGCAAACTGGAAAGCAATTCAATGTTCCTTGCCATGCAAATTTATGCATGGCACCGGTTACGATGGATTCCCAAGGGAATCCGGCTACGGGCTGCCAGTTTGAGTGGGTGGCCCAATAGCGAGGTCCCGAGGCCGGCCACTGCCCCCCCTGCACTGAAACTCAGCCCCAACACCATGCCCCCCCCCCCCCATGGCCCAGCAGCCCCCCACCCCTGGATTGCCTGAGTAGCCCTTGCCCACAAGTTTGGGGGTGACCCAGCTCCCCCCCCCCCCCCCCCGCCCCAGTGACTTCTGTAATAGGGGGGCCCCAGCTACCCACTGACCAAAGGGAACCCCACAGGGACACCTACCCCATGGGTCCCCAATCCCCACACACAAACCCCCCACACCAAAGAGAGGTAAGTGCCTTCCAAGCATTAAGTGCATTACAATTACTCAAGCGTGTGATTGCATTTCACTTAACCCTCTTTGATGTGGTCAATGTTTGTAATTGGGGTTTTACCACTTGGGCCACTGAACCATGAAGGGAGATGAATGAATCAATGCTGCAGATGTTTGTAGACGTTGACAATCATAGACCACCACTAGAAAGCTATGAGTGGCTTGCAGTTAATGGATCTGTGGGAACCAGACACAGGCACAACTGCTCTCATTCGAGGAATGGGCATGTGGACTTCATGGCAAGTATTACAGTTGTAATTGTTTTCTCACTGCCCCTGTCTGGACTGCTCTATAGCATCCAGACAGGAGTCTCTTTTTTGGGGAGGGGTCTGTGTGGGGGGTGGAGGTCCGTGACGGGGGGTGGCAGAAGGAGAGGATCTCCGTGGGGTCCCTGTAGGGTGTCCCTTTGGTCGGGGAGTCCAAGGGGGGTCCCCCTATTACAGTGTGCCCTGGGGGGTCTTCTATTTCAGGGGCCCTTGGGGGATCACCCTATTACAGGGTTCCTTGGGGGGTGGGGTCTCTCTATTACAGAGATCCCTGGGGACTCTATTACTGGGATCCTTGGAGGGAGGGTTCTCCCTAGTACAGGGGTTTCTATGGGGGTCTCACTATTACAGTGGTCCCTGGAGGCATCCTCCTATTACAGAGGTCTGGTAGATGGGGGGCCCTCAGTTGGGCTCAGGTGGTCTCTACCAGCATGTCCCTGACATGGTGGGCCTCAAGGTGGGCTAAGGGGGTAACTCCTTAGGGACGTTACCCCCTTGATCCACCACGAGATCTGCCATGCCAGAGTCACTTCTTTGTCTTCTTTATCCTGTGCCCTGCATGTTTAAAGATCTGTGGACTTGGTCATGCTCTTTCCTAAAGTGTGTGTGTGTTAATGAGCAGGTAAGTGAGAATGGAGGGAAACATTAGTGTGCCTAAATTTATGGATAAGAGAGCCCAGTTTTATCACTGTTGGGTTGAACAGGAGTTTCAATTCACTAACATTTGATCATATGACATTTGGTTTCACAATGTATACTTGCAGTCTGCAAATATTAATACATTTTATCTTGTAAAGATTAGGTCCCTTGTAGTTGAGTGCCTTTGCTCAGGGTTTTATGATAGCAGCTGTCATATGAAAAATTCCAAAAATCAGGAGACCCACTCACCATCAGGCATAGAATGCACTCAGGCACTGTCTGCAGTGCATCAAAATTGTCCGATTGTTGGATAAGATTAGAAAAAGCTTTAACTTGCACCAAAAGTAAACCAGCACTGAAGAGTGGGATGCATCATGTCTAACTCTTATCCAATTAAAAAACACCCATTCATTGTGATTTTTTGTTTCCTCCCAATTGACTATGTTTCCAGTTATGCCATTGCATTTTCTCTTATATAATAGGCCAACATGTTTTGAACAAACATCTTGGGAGACACCTTACTGAACACTTGCTGAAAAGTTATATAAACTGCATGTAATGCATTCACTTTATCTGCCTAATTGATCATTTCTCAAAATAATTGTCAAATGTGATGTGCCTTTAACAGATCTATGGAGGCTGTCCTTGAGTACCTCATGCATTTCTAAATGTGTGCATATACTGTGCAAGCTAACCCATTTATTGAAGGTCCAGCTGCAGGATGTGCATCAAATGAGAGTGCATTGGACTAGAGGATCTCCCACCTGCAGAAGCAAATGGACAGTTAGCTCAAAAATTGATGCAAGAATTTCTGTTCCCAGAAAAAATGCAGGCAGTATTACTATTGATGCAAAACAGAAACAAAAACTCAATGTTAGAATTTTTGTTAAAAAGATGCAACCTTTCAGCACAAAGCTAAGAATAGGCTAGGCTAGTGGTTTAAACATACTTGTAGGGTTAGGATTTAATACAGACAAGATGGGACAGAGTTCCTCTCACTTGAAGTGAGACCTATGGGATCCTCTATTCCCACCGGCAGCACATCCCCACCTGTGGAACATGGCAACATAGGAAATAGGAGCAGAATTAGGCAATTCAGCCCATCAAGTCTGCTCCGCCATTCAATCAGATCATAGCTGATCTGTTCCTGGTCTCAAATCCACCTCCCTACCTGTTCCCCATATCCCTTTAACCTGTTTTTTATCAGAAATCCTGGCAGCATGGGGTGGCCTCAATGGGAAATCCCATTGGTAAGTGGCGAGTAGAGAATCCCGCCGCCAGCGATCGATTTGCCACCAAGAAACTCGCAGCTGGGGGACAGGAGAATCCAACCCCAATTAACAGAAATTTTCAGGTCTGCATTGGTCAGAAATGCAGTCAATTTCGTAGCTACAGATTGCAGTGCACAGTGTACTGAATACATGGGGCCGCAAACCACCGTGAGATAGGAGACCTCATTTATCCACTGATTTACTTTAGCTGTCTGACACTTGTACCTGATCCAGTGCCAACTCCATAGAAACCATAGAATCCCAATAGTGCAGAAGGACAGAATTTAGCCCAGGAGTCTGCACCGACCCTCTGAAAGAGCACCCTACCTAGGCTCACCCCCTTGCTCTAACCCATAACCTCATCTAACCTTTGGACAGTAAGCGGCAATTTATCATGGCCAATCCACCTAATTTGTTTGGACTGTGGGAGGAAACCAGAGCACTCGGAGGAAACCCACGCAGACACGGGGAGAAAGTGCAAACTCCACAGACAATAACCAAGGCCGGAATTGAACCCGGGCCCCTGGCGTTGTGCCGCAGCAGTGCTAACAACTATGCCACACCTGCCTCCCAATAGAGGATGCAACAGCCCAGGCAATGCCTGTAGGAGGCAAAGGCCAGGACACTAGGTCTCCACCTATTTGTCCTCTGAAGCCAACCCCAAGAATAGATAGACTATGGTTATAGAGGAAATTCAACCTTTGTGGTAAATTGTGCATGCATGCATTCTGGGAGTTATGTCTATTTGAAAAATGTCCCACTTTGATGCTACAGCAAATCCGACACAGTCATCAAGAAGAAAATCTCAGTGGAAGAGCGGGAATTAGAGACCAAAGGGAAAATTATGCTATTGGTCAAGTGAGTGATAAAGTGGACTGATAGCAGGTAGCAGAGCAATGTTCACCCAAGGAAAGAAATAAAAGTAAAATAGCAGACATGGCGAATGGATTGAAATGTCTAACTGAGGCATTTCTTGTAGAACTGGGATTAGTATTATTAAAAAAGAAATCTTATTTTATTCCGAAAAATAAATAATGTGTGAGGAATATTTCTGGCTACTTCTCCTTCTCGTATTATCTTCAAATTGAAAGCTCCTATGAGAGGAACAAAATAACCTTTTTTTTCAATGTGAATTATTTCCACCATTAAGTGACTATGTGGGGATTGTCGGCAGGTGCACCACATTCACAAACAAGTCTGACAAAAGCTGTCCAGGTCCTTTAAACCGTGCCTCTACATATATATTCAGATATTGTAGTGCAATCATTTTTATTTGCAGCTTCACAATTAAATGCACGGTTTAGTATTTGTGCATTGGATTTTTCTTCACCAGGTGAAACATTTGGGAAAATATTGGTTATTGTCCTTTATCATATGTTTACCTAAGGGCCTCACGGTTTTAAATGCAACTTTAAAGTTTCATCTGCAAATTCTGACGTCAAAGGAGCTATCAGTTTAAATTCTGACAGGTAGTGTCACTTGAGCACATTTGAAAGCCTGAGACCCTGGGCTGGATTCTCCCTTTCTGAGACTAAGTGCTGACGCCATCGGGAAAACTGTGGTTTTTACGACGGCAAAAATGGGGCAACAGGTGCAACGTTTCACCAACTCTAAAGGGGCTAGCACCGTCGTCACGTGGAATGGCACCATTTGCAAGCGATATGGCGCCGGATTCGCCGGGACCGTGATTGCTGCACTGCTGCAGCCGCACTTAAGCGATTCATTCTCCCCACACACACCGTCGCAG
This sequence comes from Scyliorhinus torazame, assembly GCF_047496885.1. Lineage (NCBI taxonomy): Eukaryota > Metazoa > Chordata > Chondrichthyes > Carcharhiniformes > Scyliorhinidae > Scyliorhinus > Scyliorhinus torazame. The sequence goes on from NC_092709.1 coordinate 130,287,018, forward strand.
CCTGCAAGATGACTGGAAGGAGATCAATGCCACGGTTCCGGAATGCAAAACTGGAGGCCCTCCTGGACGCCGTGGAAGAGAGGGCGGATCACCCTGTACCCCGGTCCGTTAGGAAGGTCGTCAGGTGCTGCCCTGCCTAGGCGCAGGTGCCAGATGCGGTCAGCGCCATTGGCGAAGTCGCCCGGACTGCCATCCAGTGCAGGACAAAACTGCACGACCTCCTCAGGGCAGTCAGGGTGAGTAGGCAACGCTGTACCACTGGCACCAACCCCCCTACCCCCCACACACATGTAACCCGGAACCCCCTCCCCCCCCCACCCGAAGGGAAGGTCGGAAGCCCACCCTGCTCCACATGCCAGCCGCAATGGCCGGGTGCCACGGCCACTGAGGCCATCATCGACCCAACCCCTGGGCTGCATGCACCGGACTGTCTAACAGTGTCGTTGTTTGTGTTTGCACCCCCCTAAGGAGAAAGGCGGGCACAACCGCCGGGAGCGGGAGAAGACCGGAGGGGAACCACCAGACCTGCGTCCCCTCACGGCGGCCCGGAGGAAAGGGAGGTCGCCGACGTGGAGGTCGGCGGCAGCCGAGCAAGTGAGACCCCATACCTAGTTGCGGATCCTCATGACACATATGTGCCATCTCACCCACCTCATTCTCACCCCCCTCATCCTCACACCTCACACCCGTCTGGCTGTCTAACCATACATGCTGTCTTGTGTCTTACAGGACCTGCCAGAGAGAGGCCAGGTCCATCCAGAGCCCCCCGCCCCCAGCCAGTGCCAGAGCCGGTACCCCCAGATGGCAGAGCACTGACGGGGAGAGCAGCCGGAACACCAGCCCTCTGCCCGAGACCCAGGACACCCCGGAGTTCGGGACAGAGGAGGACACAGACTTTCCATCACAGCTGTCTCCAACACCCTCCACCATCCCAGAGACTATCATCTCGGTTGGGCACTTTAGCGAAGAGGCTCCTGGGACACTATCTGGTGCGCACCACACTGTCGGTCCGGTAGAGTAGGTGGAGGTAGGAGCAGTCGAGGGGCCAGGCGGTCGGAGGGCAGGCTGGCCCCAGGAACCAGCTGTCGCCCAGATGGGTCCCGGTCTCCTGGAACATCCAGTCCCACCCACAGTGCAGATGCAGGCAGCTACCCAGGGACTACGGGAGGGGATGACGGCCGGCGTCCAGCACCTGCGGGCGCAGGTGGAGGAGTCTATCCGTGAGCAGGATCAGGGGTGGTGCCGGTCATGCGTGCTACTCAGGCCGATACCGCACCGGTGGAAGCAATGGGGGCGACGGTGTCGGATATGGGTCACCGTGTGCAAGGACTGGGGCATTCTGTGCAGGTGGTGGCCGAGGTCCAGGACAGGGCTACCCACTCACAGGCAGCCATGTGCCAGAGCCACCTGGACATCGCTGCGGCGCTCCTCAGCATGGCCCGGCCACAGCAGGCCATGTCTCCGAGCGACGGCGGCATTGCCCCAGCGCAGGTCACGTGGTGCAGCCACAGAGGGAGGTGACCCAGCCCAGAAGGAGGTGACCTAGGCCCAGAGGGACGTCGTCAACCCCCAGAGGGACGCGGCCCACTCACTGGCTGATGTGGCACAGGTCCTCAGTGTGGTGGCACAGTGGCAGCGTGATGTGGTGCAGTCCCAGATGGAGATGGGCCACTCCCTGTGCTCCATGGCGGCAAACGTGCAGACCCTTGTCGAGACCAGAGTGGGCTTTCAGGACTGGCAGTGCCAGGTGCTGGGGGGGCCTCAGGTGATGGTTCCGCTCGCATCCCCATCCCATGGAGTAGCCCGGGGGCCATCGGGCACCCTGAGAGTAGGAGGTGCTGGGGCCCATGTCATTGACCCCCGCAGAGGAGGTGTCTGAACAGAGCAGCACCTTGTACTTCCCCCCCCCCCTTCCTGTCCATGGTGCATCTGGTGGATAGAGGGCATAACCGGGCAGAACCACGCCACCTAGGATGTCCGAGCAGCAGCTGGGCCCGTCCAGGCCGGGCCGCCCCAGGGGATGTGCACCAACGGGACCCTCGTCGCAGGGCAGGGGTCACAGCAATCCGCCTCCACACCTGCTGTCCTATCTGGGGAACCACCTAGGCGTAGTGTTAGGCCCGTAAAGCCAGAAAGTTAGACACCAGTTAAGTTGGCACAGGTACAGGGCACAGTTTAGTTATAGAGGTTAGGGCATAGACGATATGCTTCTTCACAATAAACACCTGTTGACACCGTTCAACCCTGCCTCTGTGCTCTGTCTGAAGGGTGTGGGGATGGGGCGGTCAGTGCTGCCCAGTGGGAGTGGGGAGTGGGGGACAAGTGAAGGGCCCATGGGTGGACCATGTTCCCCCCCCCCCCCGCCCCACCCCGACCGCCCCCAGCACCCAGTCCCCAGTGATTCGACAGGGCCATGTGATGTACTGGCCAGCTCTCGTGCAGGGTTACCCAGGTGGAAGGTGCTACTGTGGGCATGAGTCAGGCATTGTCAAATGATGAGGATCATGGAGCACATCGCAGAGCGGGTTGTCATCATCCTCCATCCCATGGACCAGACCCGCTGTCACTGCCAACCCAGTGCCCCCAGCTCGCCGCGCTGCAGGTATGTGCCATGCGGATGGTTTGGTGATATGGGAGGTGAGAGGATTTGGTGGGTGTGGGAGGTGAGGGGGGTGTGGGTGTGAGATGGTGGTGTCCGTGCCAATGGCCAGCAACCGCCCTCCCACCCCCACCCCCCTTAGTCTGTGAAGCGTGTCACGACGAGTGCATCCCGTGCGTGCTGGTCTGGTGATGGTATTGTGCGGCATCCCGGCGATGGCTGCAAAGCCCACTGCCCGGGAATCCTGGTTGGTACGGTCCACAGGGTACTATATGTACTGCTCCGCCTGGGCATACAGGGCGTCAGTGATGGCATGGATGCACCCATGCGCCGGTGCCTCTGAAATCCCGGATAGGTCTCCACTCGGCGAGTGTAAGGACCCCGTCACGTAGAAGTTGAGGGCGACCGTCACCTTGACAATCACCGGGAGTTGGTGTCCTCCCCCATATCCCTGCAGTGCCAGGTGTGCCATCATTTGGCAGATATGTCTGACCATCTTCCTGTTCATCTGCAGTTTCCGTCGGCATGCCCGGTCTATAAGGTCCTCAAATGACATGCGGTTGCGGTATCGTGGGGCCTCATCCGGCGCCTCCTTGGCACCTCCACCTACTTCTCCTCGTCCTGCTGGGCGGCCGGCCCTCCAGCCTGAGCGGCTGCCAATTGCCCGTGTGCAGCCCGCTCCTCTGCTGCAGCCTCCGCCTCCTCACTGAGCCGCCCCTGTTCACGCTGCCGCAAGGCTTCACGGAATGCTGCGGCCATCGCCACGGCGACGAGCATCGCAGTTCGATGTCCAAAAGCCATTATTGTCTGCAGGGGGTGCATGGCGCGTACACTCATGCCCAACCAGGTGCCATGGGCTATACGGTGGCCTATGTTTGGCACCGCGGGCCCCACCCATGCATGTCCCCCACCCTCACCCCCGCACCCTGACCCGTCAGTGCCCCCGGTCCTGGCGCCCGTCCCTGCTGCCAGGGGAACTGTTGGCTGGCACTGCCCACATGAGGGGCTATCGTCGGTGTGGGCCTGGGTAGTCCCACGGTGGGTGGCTGCCGGTTGGGTGGGGTGTTCGGGAAACGGGGGCGGGGGGGGGGCACCCATACAACCGGTGTCACTGTGTAGAACCAGGGGCCGGGATGATTGCTCAGCAAGATGGCCACCGTAATGGCGGTTGGTGCCTGGGCACCGCCGCTGGCCTGTGGGGAGGGGCATCCCTGCTGCTCAGCATGCCCCCCTCCCCTCCCCTGACCTTGGTAGCCCCCTCCCCCCCCCCCCCACGCCACAGCCAGCACGGGCAGTCTGCAGTCACACCCAAGCCACTTACTTCCCTCCTCTCACTCGCTCAGCAGCCGGGACACCAGGTTCATGATTTTTGTGAACCAGATCGTTGGGAAATCAGCCCATCTGAGGCACTGAATCACAGAGGCCCCGGGGGCATTGGGCGGCAGGCCCGCTAATGACATACCTACTGTTCTTTCAGGCCGCGCGTTTACGTTGTGCTTGAGGGTGCTGGAGAATCCCGATTTGGCGTCAAACTGGCGTCTACTGCGATTTTGGCATCGGAAGATATTCTCCGCCCAATCACGTTTCCCGATTTCGGCGTCGGCTAACGGAGAATCCAGCCCCATGTTAGGAGGATAAGTTATATAGTGCTGGAGCTGACAAGGTTGGTGGCATTCTCTCATCTGCCCGCGATGGATTTGGTGGTGGGTGGGAGCTGGAGCCAAAGGGCGTGGTTTTGCAGGCCCGTTAGCTGCCCTGGCATAATCACCCAGAATTCTGGACCAAATTACAAGAAATGCAAGATTTTTACATAATGCACCCAATGGACACGCATGTCCCAGTAAAGGTAAAATACCCAGGGGTAGCCTGCCTCAGAGTATGAAAGGTGGAGACTGGGCCAACTGAAAAAGTATAATTTGCCAAGAAATGGCACAAGAGTTACACGACCAATTCAAAGAGGAGATTACAAACGACATGAGAAAGGGAGAAACCAATTGGGGATGTCTCACATCTGTTGCACAGAAAAAGGGTGACTGTAATAAATTATTGCAGAGCAAAAATGAAAGGCGTATGTGCAATTCTCGGCGAGCTATAATGCAGGACGAAATGATGCGATGTTCTTGAAAATGCTAAAAGGGTTTGGTCTGGACCACCAAATGGTATTACAACTTGTTCTCTCTACAGGAGGAACATATGTAGAAATTATGTGATGGGTGACAGGATGGGAATCTGAGCAGTAAAGTAGCGTTAGCAACGACAGTAACCCCACAAACCACCCCCAAGCGGCAAGGTAGGGCACTTAAAAAGAAAGTGTAGGGCATCAAGAATGGGACTGCGTTATATGAATTGTAGAAAGACAGGAGGACACCATCGGGATGAATGTTGGGCAATGGGAGGAGGAAGAGGGGATCATGGACCTAGGGTAGTGTGGGTGAGACCCATGCAGATACAGGGAGAATGTGCAAATTCCACACGGACAGTGACCTGGGGTCGGGGTCGAACCCGGGTATTCGGCACTGTGAGGCAGCAGTGCTAACCACTGTACCATCGTGCCGCCCCAACCTACAGCTCCTTCGAGATTTAGCCGGGTATAAATAGGTAGCACCGACCCTCAGACTATCCAGGACTGGGGATCCCTGTATGTTTATTGATGCATTGTTAAGGGGCTGGCAGTGCAATATGTTGATAGACATCGGAGCATCCATTTCAATTACAGAGCTGGATTTATCAACCGCCCTGGTGAACGGCCACGAGACGCCGTGTTTGATCGACTCGGGGAGCACGGAGAGTTTTATTCACCCGGACACGGTAAGACGCTGTTCCCTTGTAATTCAGCCAAGCACCCAAAAAATCTTCCTGGCGGCGGGGTCCCACTCCGTTGAAATCAAAGGGTTCTGCATCGCAAACCTAACGCTGCAGGGGAGAGAGTTCAACAATTACCGGCTGTACGTCCTTCCCCACCTCTGCGCTTCCACCCTCCTGGGGTTGGGCTTCCAAAGCAACCTCCAGAGCTTAACATTCAAATTTGGCGGCCCTATACCCCCACTGACTATCTGCGGCCTCGCGACACTCAAGGTCGAACCGCCCTCCCTGTTTGCGAACCTCACCCCGGATTGCAAACCCGTCGCCACTAGGAGCAGACGGTACAGCGCCCAGGACCGGACGTTTATCAGAACCGAAGTCCAGCGGCTGCTGAAGTAAGGCATAATCCAGGCCAGCAATAGTCCCTGGAGAGCCCAGGTGGTAGTAGTGAAGACAGGGGAGAAGCAAAGGATGGTCGTAGACTACAGTCAGACCATCAACAGGTACACGCAGCTAGATGCGTACCCTCTTCCCCGCATATCCGACATGGTCAATTGGATTGCACAGTACAAGGTCTTCTCCACCGTGGACCTTAAGTCCGCCTACCACCAGCTCCCCATTCGCCCCGGTGACCGCAAGTACACAGCCTTCGAAGCAGACGGGCGGCTATACCACTTCTTAAGGGTTCCATTCGGCGTCACGAACAGAGTCTCGGTCTTCCAAAGAGAGATGGACCGAATGGTCGACCAGCACGGTTTACGGGCCGCGTTCCCGTACCTCGACAACGTCACCATCTGCGGCAACGATCAGCAGGACCACGACGCCAACCTCCGCAAATTCCTCCAGACCGCTAACGCCCTCAACCTCACCTACAACGAGGAAAAATGCGTGTTTAGCACCGACCGTCTAGCCATCCTTGGCTACGTAGTGCGTAATGGAGTGATAGGCCCCGACCCCGAACGCATGCGCCCCCTCATGGAGTTCCCTCTCCCCCACTGTACCAAAGCCCTGAAACGCTGCCTGGGCTTCTTTTCTTATTACGCCCAGTGGGTCCCCCAGTACGCAGACAAGGCCCACCCACTAATCCAGTCCACTACTTTTCCCCTGTCGACAGAGGCCCGCCAGGCCTTCAGCCGCATCAAAACGGATATCGCAAAGGCCACGATGCGCGCCATCGACGAGTCCCTCCCCTTCCAAGTCGAGAGCGACGCGTCCGACGTAGCTCTGGCGGCCACGCTCAACCAAGCAGGCAGACCCGTGGCCTTTTTCTCCCGGACCCTACACACTTCGGAAATTCGCCACTCCTCAGTAGAAAAGGAGGCCCAAGCCATAGTGGAAGCTGTGTGACATTGGAGGCATTAACTAGCCGGTAGGAGATTCACTCTCCTCACTGACCAACGGTCGGTAGCCTTCATGTTCGATAATGCACAGCGGGGCAAGATAAAAAACGACAAGATCCTGCGGTGGAGGATCGAACTCTCCACCTACAACTACGAGATCTTGTACCGTCCCGGAAAGCTGAACGAGCCATCCGATGCCCTATCTCGGGCACTTGTGCCAACGCACAAGTGGACCGTCTCCAAGCCCTCCACGAGGACCTCTGCCACCCGGGGGTCACTCATTTCTACCACTTCATAAAGGCTCGCAACCTCCCTTACTCCGTCGAGGACGTCCGAACAGTCACCAGGAACTGCCAAATCTGCGCAGAATGCAAACCGCATTTTTTCAGGCCAGATAGAGCGCACCTGATAAAGGCTTCCCGTCCCTTTGAACGCCTCAGTTTGGATTTCAAAGGCCCCCTCCCCTCCACCAATCGCAACACGTACTTTCTTAACGTCGTTGACGAATACTCCTGCTTCCCCTTCGCCATCCCCTGCCCCGACATGACCGCGGCCACGGTCATTAAAGCCCTCGGCACCATCTTTACACTGTTCGGTTTCCCCGCCTACATCCATAGCGACAGGGGATCCTCCTTCATGAGTGACGAGCTGCGTCAATTCCTGCTCAGCAAGGGCATAGCCTCGAGCAGGACGACCAGCTACAACCCCCGGGGGAACGGGCAGGTAGAGAGGGAGATTGGAACGGTCTGGAAGACCGTCCTACTGGCCCTACGGTCTAGGAGTCTCCCAACTTCCCGCTGGCAGGAAGTCCTCCCGGATGCCCTTCATTCTATCCGGTCCCTGCTGTGTACCACTACTAACCAAACGCCTCACGAGCGCCTCCTTGTCTTCTCTAGGAGGTCCGCTTCTGGAACGTCACTTCCGACCTGGCTGGAGGCCCCGGGACCCATCCTGCTCCAAAAGCATGTGCGGGTGCAGAAATCAGACCCACTGGTGGAAAAGGTACATCTACTCCACGCAAACCCGCAGTACGCCTACGTGGCGTACCCAGACGGCCGACAGGACACGGTCTCTCTGCGGGACCTGGCGCCCGCCGGAGCTCCCCACCCACCCCCAACACAAATCACCTCCCCCTCACTCCCGCCGGTGCACCCCACAGCCACCCCTTCCCGGGGGAGTCGGTCCTCCTCCCAGGCCCGTCCAGGAGTAAGGAAACAGAAGGGGACAGCGCGATGCTCCCAGAGTCGAACGGACCCGAGCCAGCACCACCACCACCACCCGGGCTGAGACGATCGGAAAGGGCGACCAGAGCACCATTTCGACTCATCGAATCGACTTAAGATGTATATAATTCAGTGGCCCAGTAAAGCAGCATTATTGTAAATAGTTAACGCTGCAAATCGGGTAAAATGTGAATAATTCGGTGGCCCAGTAAAAGCGGCATGATTGTATATAGATCAATGGTTAAGGTACCGACCCTGTAAACCCCTACCACCGTACCACTCACCACCCAGCAGGGTTCTTTTTTAACAAGGGGAGAATGTGGTGGTATGTATTAGGGGTAATACGGTACACCAGGAATGCCGAGGAGCTATTCGTGGACAGATGCTGGATCCCGATTGGATCCGCCGCCTACTGGGCTCCACCCAGATAGGAGGGATATAAGAACCTGGGTTTAATCCCCGCAGCTGCATTCTGTGACTGAGCTGCTGGGAGAACGTGTCTGAACAAGTCTACTCAATAAAGCCTCGACTGAAGTTCTTTACGTCTCGCCTCGTGTGTGATCGATGGTGCTACATCCCCCAAGGGTACCAGAGGGTGAGCCACCTGGCACCCAGTGCCGCCTGGGACGAGGTGGCGATGGCCGTAAGCTCGGGAAATTTGACCAGGAGGACTGGCCTCCTGTGTCGACCTACACCAGTCCATTATTAATTCACCAATATGGCCAGTCAAAAAAACGGATGGAACCTACCGATTAACCATTGACTACACGGTATTAAATAAGGTAACCCTAAAATAATATCCCATCGTGGCTTAGGCCAGCCACTATATTTAACTATCTGGGGCCAGAATGCACCATTTTCTCATTTCTAGACATCGCAAATCGGTTCTGGGTTGTACCACTAAATGCACAAGCTTGCTTTTACAATAGAACACAGGCAGTATACCTGGACACGACTGCCGCAGAGGTTCTATAATAGTACTGCGATTTTACTGGCTGGGTAATGTGTGACACATTGAGTCTTGCAGACCTGAAAAAGGAAGCACAGTGATTCAATATGTGGATGATCTGCTAATCGCCTCTGAGACCCCGAAGGGCCACATAGTGGCGCTGTTGATCATTCCTGGATTATTAGACTGTCAGACCTGCAGTAAAGAAATTGATTGCATTTCTGGCTGGCTGGGTGCAGGTCTTTCCTGAATATTGGACTGAGCGTCGATGCAAGGACATGTTGGTGCGACTACCCACTGCACAACGTTAGTTTCACTACAGCCCCAATTTTAAACTCAAATGAGGTGGAAAGTTTGCCAAAGCATCACCCTCATGACACCAAAGTGGATATTTTCTTTTTCTACACTCGGCGACATATGGTCGCAATTCTTCGGAATGATTTCTAAGTGTGGTAGCGAGCAGGAACTGCTAGGACCGCGTGCGACAGGCCCTCGCTAACAAGGTCGAGCAGCACTTAATCAGCACTTGCTTAACCAACCCCACTAAGCTCTCAGCCATGGCATTGAGAAGACCGGCGATGGAGACCTTGGAAGGCTTCTCAGCATGGTGGTGGCCAGGAGGGATGTCCTGTTCCCCCATGGGTACCGGAGGGTGAGCCACATGGCACCCAGTGCCGCCTGGGACGAGGTGGCGATGGCCGTAAGCTCGGGAGATTTGACCAGGAGGACTGGCCTCCTGTGTCGACCTACACCAAGCAGCACGGGTGGATTGACACCAACACCCCCCCCCCCCCTCCCCCCCCCCCACCCCACTCCCCTCCACTCCCCGAGACCTTTCTGCACCCACGCAAGCGTCTAACCCAATCCTCCAACCGGACTCCAACCCTTCCTTCACACCCCCCCTCCCACCATTGTGAACCACACGTGTGGCTAATGATGCCCTCTCTGTAACTCCGCAGGAGAAACTCTCGTACAATTGCTGGGAGAGAGCCCAGACTGGTGGGGGGTGCTGGACATACAAATCCTCACCACCTTCGAGGAATGAGCCCTGCAGGTGATGGCGTTGATGGAGGACAGAGCGGTCACCAACACGGAGATTGACCGAAGCCGCAGTGGTGAGGATTCACCAGGCCTCACCCGGCGGTCCTGTCACACGGGAGTTGATATTGCCATACTGACTGACCCATACTGGCTACGGGTGCAGGAGATGTCACCGGCAATGTGTGGCACCGAGGCCAACACTGCTAGGGTGGATACCACAGTGGAGAGCCTGGTGAACAACACCGACACCATGAGTGAAGGTGTCCAAGGCGTGGTGCAGTCGGTGACGGCCATGGTTGAGGGTCTCAGCAGGAAGTCTGACTTGTTGGGGATGTTACCCAGTACCAGGCTGACCTTGATGAGGTTCTGCTGGTCATGTCCCGCTCTCGGATGGGAATGGCCAAGGCGCTGCAGAGCTTGTCCCAGTCACTGGGGAGTATCGCCAAGGGTGTCTACACCTTGGTGTATTGGGGAGCTGCCAGGGCTGGCAGAGCCAAATGATGCAGCGGCAGCCGGGGCTCGAACAGCTGCCCCTTCGTCCCAAGGTGAACCCCGGGGCCCTATGGGAACCGAGCGGTAGGAGGTAGCACTGAGTGCCAAGTCAGACCCGTCCCATGGAGTGGAATGGTGGCCACCAGCTCCGCTGAGTACCACCCCTCTGATGAGGTCGCACCTCGAGGTCAGCACCGGGGCAGGGCGGCTGTGCATGTGCCGTTGACAAGTGTGCTGGGATCTCCCGACCCCAGAGCCCCCAGAGGACACCTGGCCAAGGTCATCGAATGCCACAGGACGAGGTGAGCAGCTGGCTGCCTCTACCTCAGATGTGCAACCTGAGGAGACACCTAGATGTAACGGTAGAGCTAGGAAGGTTAAGCAGGTTGAGGATCACTGAGGGCACCGGGGGAGGGGGGGGGGAGAGAATGAGGGGTCTGGTGTTCTTTGTGTTGCTTATTTAGGATAGATTGCACAGTGTTCCACAAAGACCACAGTATAGCTTTTACTTAAACAAAGCTATGATTTTATTTACACTACTAAACTGGGTTTCAACGCTTTGTCCTTTTGGAATACAGAATTGACCAATAACATCTAACTACACTCATCTACTGCTAATCTCACCCACTGGTATAATCTATAATCTAATCTTCTCACACTAACTGCTCAGATGACCTTCACTAGCTGTATCCTGCTTACACTCCTCCCTAAGGTCTAGCATCACTGCTTTATATAGAAGTATCTGCAGATCCCTCCAGTAGTTATTCATGGTACTACATTAACCCTTGTAATGCTGATAGTTATGATAATACCACGGTGGGAGGGTGTTTGTAGGGGTTGGGGGGATGAGAGGGTGGTGGGGAGAGTGGGCAGCACTAACGGGAGTGGAGAATTGGATGACACCTGTGACACGTTAAAATCACTTGAGCACAATCAGTACAATGCCTCCGTCACTTTCCTTTCTCTCACTATGCGGGCCGACCTCCGAGCCCTTGGCCCATCTCTCCAGGCATTCCCCCTCCCCATAGCACTCACCAACCCTCCGGCTGTGGACATGTCCCCGAAGCTGTGTGCCATTGCCTGGATGTCCAGATGTTGGCTGCTGCGTGTGTGGTGTTGCCTCCCGCAGTGTTCAAGCACAGCGTCCATGCATCAAGGTGAGATTGCGATACAAGGCAATGACTCCCACATGCGACATGGCCCGCCTACCCACGGGGATCCACTTGGGATGTGTAAAGTTCGCACTTAACCATGATTGATAATTCCCTATTAGCAAGGGCATTCAGCTCATGGCTAGAGCCCTCGAAAATGGGTGGGGTTCATAAGTAGTCCGTGGGGCAGACGAGCAGGGACTAGAGATTCCCCCAGAATGGGTGCACACAATCCAGGGGTTGGCATGTTGGTGCCGCGCGCGGTTGGCCCACCCAGTGCCTTCCCTCCCTTTCCCATAGCAGCCCACCCAGCAGAGGGTCCCCCACTCCCTGCCAAGCACATGGGCGCCATGCCAGCACCCCCACACTTTTTCCCTGAGCGTAAACATGACTACTCACCTCCTTGGTTCCCCGCAGAAGCCCTTCCGCCAGGTTCATGTTTTTCAAAGGGAGTACTAATCGGCGCCAGCGTGACCACTTGTTGGGGAGGCCGATGAATCATGGGAGGCCGTTGGATATGGGGTGGCTCCCGTTAATTGCATGGAAATAGGGCTAAAGTGGTGATAATTGGTTTCTCGCCACGCCATGGCGAGATCCCGATTTTGCCTACGGGAGCGGGCCAGTTGCATCGCAAACCTTTTGGCGTCTGGTGTGGTACTCATTTTTCACCCAATTAAGAGACCTGAGAATCGCATCCTATGCCTTGTAGATTGATCAAGTAAGTCACTTCATGGCCAAAACTTACTGAGCTTTTGTGTATCTTCTGTATATAAATTACATTGCTAATCATTTTGTGATATAAATCATATTTAATGGGTAAAACAAATTGAGTGTTTCTGTATCCTCTGTATATAAATTGCAGCTAATGTTATTTCCCATTTCAAAACATTGCATGATTTCATATTATTCCAGTTCATTTTGCGGCATTGCATCATTTTACAAAAAAGCGGAACCGTTCAATGAAGTGAAAGTAAGGAACAACAGTTTGGAATTTCGAAAAATGTTTGATTTTCTTCTTTTTTTAAAATCATTTACGGGATGTGAGCACCCCTGGTTAGGCCAGCATTTATTGCCCATCCCTAGTTGCCCTTCAGAAGGTGGTGATGAGCTGCCTTCTTGTACCTCTGCAGTCCCTGAAGTGTAGGTAACACCTAACTGTTCGGGAGGGAATTTCCGGATTTTTACCCAGTGACAGTGAAGGAATGGCGATACATTTCCGAGTCAGGGTGGTGAGTGGCATGGAGCTGAACCTCCAGGTGGTGAGGTTCCCAGGTATCTGCTGCTCTTGTCCTTCTAGATGATGGCAGTTGTGGATTTGGAAGGTGGTATCTAAGGAACCTTGACGAGTTACTGCAGTGCATCTTGTCGGTGGTACACTCTTGCCAATGTTCGTCGGTGGTGGAGTGATTGCTTATTGTGGAAGGGGGAGCAATCAAGTGGGCTGCTTTGTCCTGCATGGTGTCGAGCTTCTTGAGTTTTATTGGAGCTGCACTCATCCAGGCAAGTGGAGTGTATTCCATTACACTTCTGACTTGTGCCTTGTAGACAGGCTTTGCGGGGTCAGGAGATGATTCCTAGGATTCCTAGCCTTTGACTTCCTCTGGTAGCCATGGTATTTATATGGCTAGTCCAGTTCAGTTTCTGGTCAATGGTAACCCGAAGGATGTTGATAGTGGGGGATTCAGTGATGGTAATGGCACTGAATGTCAAGGGGTGATGATTAGATCCTCTCTTGTTGGAGATAGTCATTTCCTGGCAATTGTGTGACGCAAATGTAATTTGCCACTTGTCAGCCACGCCTGGATATTGTCCAGGTCTGTATTTCATATGGACTGCTTCAGTATCTGAGGAGTCGCGAATTGTGCTGAAGATCCCCACTTCTGACCTTATGATGGAAGGAAGGTCATTGATGAAGCAATTGAAGAGGGATATTACCCTGAGGAGCTCCTGCAGTGAAGTTCTGGAGTTGAGATGATTCTAACCACCACAACCATCTTCCTTTGTGGCAAGGATGACTCCAACCAGCGGAGAGTTTCCCCTCTGATTCCCATTGACTCCAGTTTAGCTAGGGATCCTTGATGCCATACTTTGTCAAATGCTGCCTTGATGTCAATTGCAGTCACTCTCACCTCACCTCTGGCATTCAGCTTTTTTGTCTATGTTTGAACCAAGACTGTAATGAGGTCAGGAGCTGAGTGACCCTGGCGGAACCCAAACTGAGCATCCATGGGCAGGTTATTGCTGAGTAAATGCCACTTGATAGCACTGTTGATGACCCCATCCATCACTTTGCTGACGATTGAGAGTATACTGAGGGGGTGGTAATTGGCCCGGTTGGATTTGTCCTGTTTCTTGCATATAGAACACACCTGGGCAATTTTCCACATTGTTGGGTAGATGTCAATATTGTAGCTGTACTGGAACACCTTAGCTGGAGGGGTCAAGTTCTGGAGCAGAAGTCCTCAGGACTATTGCTGGAATATTGTCAGGGCATGTGGCCTTTGCATTATCCAATTCCTTCAGCCGTTTCGTGATAACACGTGGAGAGAATCGTATTGGCTTAAGGATGGCGTCTGTGATGCTGGGGGCATCTGGAGGAGGCTGAGATGAATCATCCACTAGGCACTTCTGGTTGAAGATTGTTGCGAATGATTCAACCTTATCTTTTGCACAGATATGCTGGGCTCCTCCATCATTGGGAATGGGATATTTGTGGAGCCTTCTTCACCAATGAGTTGTTTAATTGTTCACCACCACACACAGCTGGATGTGGCAAGACTGTAGAGCTTAGATCTGGGGCGGGATTCTTAGATCTGGGGCGGGATTCTCCATCGGCGGGATCCTCCACTTCACCGGAGGCGCACTCATGCCCACGGATTTCTGGACAGCGTGGGTGTGGGAAACCCGATTGGCCAGCTGCCGGGACGGAGGATCCCGCTGCCGGCGGGGACATGCCATGCCAGAAAATGGGTCTGGCGGGATGGAGAACCCTGCCCATGATCCATTGGCTGTGGAATTGCTTAGTTCTGTTAATCACTTACTGCTTATGCTGTTTGGCATACAAGTAGCTTCACCAGGTTGACACCTCATTTTTTGGTATGCCTGATGTTGTTCCTCCAGCACCACCTTCCTTGGGAGGTCTAATCTACGGTCTAATCCCCATGGACTTGGTTCATATCTGCGCCAATGGAACTCCAGAATCCTATTAAATTATCCTAAACAAAGGTGAGTAAAAGTAAACAGAGAATAGCTGAACTTCGAGAGATAGTAAACATCCTCTACACCAAATTGCACATGTATAACATAGTCTTGCAACTTCTTAGGATCAGAGTTTATGATAATAATAATTGCAATAACAATAATACATTTTTAAAATTACATACTTTTAAAACAAGATGATTGTGTCAAATCATACCATCATTGGACATTTTTGGCGAATTTAACAATTTGTTGGTTGCCTTGCCTGCTGGTTTATAGGTCTCTCAAGGCACCATGCCAACTCTAATCATTTCTCATTTCCTGCCATACAGATGACTGAAGAGCTTTGTGCTGAACCAGCAATTAATTTCAGAAATGTCAAACCAGCCATTGGTTCAATGCACCAGTTGATGATTGTTGACACATGGACACAAAAAGAAGAAAACTTCCATAACATGGTTCATTTAATCATTTCTGCATCACTGACCTTTCGGTTCCTCTTTCCCTGATTGTTGCTCATCTTTACTTGTATATAGACATGATATTTGGGAATTCATGACTATATAACTGAGGAGGGATTTCAGATTAACTTCTGTTTGTTAGACAAGCTCTGCTGATAAATCAATAGGATGCAAACATTCTGAAATGGAGCTTAAATCCAGTCAAAACATTTGTCCTTAGTTGTGTCTCCTGTGAACCATATCAACCTGATCCGATGGAGGTTTGTTGAGACATTCCAGTAGATTCTCCTGCATTCATCCATTTTGTGGTCCCGATTCGGGATTGCAGGGAGTATGGCAGGAGAAATAAAAAATGCTGGCTAGAGGGCAGATCCTGAACCTCACACCCCCCCCCAACATTCCCTTCTCAGGAAGGACATGGGTCAAGAACCCCACACACTGGTGCTTACAAGTTACCAGCATTTCAGAATTTTCAAGGCAGAAGCTGCATTTTGGAAGCCTTATGAAATCTCGGCAGGTGGGTGGAATGGTGAACCATAGACTGGAGGCAGGAAGAGTCACAAAGGTGAGTAATATTAGTATTGTTCCATACAGTTCATCATGAAATTCTGTAGCCTGAGTTATATTTATGTTTACTGAAGTGAGTGGTAACGATGCGGGAAAAAGTAAGTGACCATTAAATAACGTGTTTGCCAGGATATTCCTCCTGACAAATGGCAAGCTATCAAGTGAATGGGATTCTGAAAGTGGGAAGTCTTCAAATGCATTCAATCATCCACAGGATGAAGTGCTATTCTGCACTGAACAATATTGAAAGCATAACCTAGTATGTGATCAAAACTATTGTTTCAACATTTCCCTCGCCTTCTCGCATCCTTTTCAGAACACCTGGATATCTGTTTGGCTGTTTGAATATTTTGACTGATTATGAGTATTTGGCTTCCTTCAAATGCACTAATGAATTCTGACTTGTATGATTTGTTTGCATAGGTATCCTGAGTATTATCAACCTAATGTCTTGACTGCCTTCCAATGCAATAATGGATTCTGCACTGCAGTGTTTACTTACACAGCTATCCTGGGGGATGTGAGCTTGTTTATTCTGACAGATTTATGAGCTTCCATGAGGATAATGATTTTAGAACAGTGAAAATCCCACTAGCCTGCAATTACAGTGTGGAGGGGATCACAACGTCAAGGAAATTACCTACTCCTGATTCTGGCCTCTTTGATGAAAATTTGACCTGTGGTGTTACTTTGGAGGTGCCATCAATCTCCCATCAAAGTTACAATGGAGATTAGGAGGACCACTGCAGAATTTCAGTCTCATGCCACCCAGACCCTTCTATCTGCTTCTATCTGAAAGATGAAATGCAAGGAAACACGTTTCACACTCTTGCTATTCTCGGATGAAAGAAGTTTCTCCTCAATTCCATTTTGGATTTATTAGTGGCCATTTTATATTCCAGCCCCTAGTTTCTCTCTATTATAGAATGCATCCAATGTCCAATCTACTGAAATTTGTAAAATGGAGATCAGACGAGTAATATAACCGGTGGGTGACATACTCTGGCAGGTTATGCCAGCAACCTTTTATTCTAGAATATGAGATAGAATTTAGATGAATTGCACCTCTCATTGTAAATGTGGAACGGCCAGGATGGCAGGTTTTTATGTTGCATTGCAGCAATATGAGATTGAAGTTAATTCTCCGGCGGGGTGAAGAAAACATTACAGATTGAGTCTGTCAGGGGCTCTGACTCTCCACTGCGATCGCCTCAGGCCTGGTGGTGATGTGGGCGCCGACGTGGTCACCTGCGACTCCGGGAGCGTGTTGTCCTCATCTTCGTCACCCCCTAGTAGGTCCAGTGAGGGGACGGATCCTGCTGGGGTGGGGGCTGCGGTGAGGTTCGCTGGTGGGAGGGTGGGTGGCGCAGGGGTGAATGAGGCAACCGGGGAGAAGGAGGAGCGGTATCAGGTCGGGGGTTGTGGGTGGGGACCCATCGGGTGCCAGGTCTCTTTGAGCCGCTGCATCCAGGAGGACGGGAGAGAGAGAGAGAGCGGGGGGGGGGGGGGGGGGGAGCAGTCACAGAGTCTTTTATTTTTTTTAAATTATCGGCATCAAGCGGAGGCTGCGGGGGAGAAACAAACATTTACCTCAGCGGGAGAGCCGGAAAATTTTAAGAAGAAGAGGGAGAAAAAAACAATCGGGCTACAGGATGGCATCTGGGGTCAAAGTGGCTGATGAGGTGGTCAACTGTTTCAATGAAATGAAAGTGCGAAAGTCGTGCAGCCAAGAGCAGATGAAGTTAAGGAAGAAGGTGATCTTCTTCAGGATAGACGACAGCAGGGAGAAGATAATTCTGAATACAGACAAGATGATTCTGGTTCCTGTAGTGATCTGTACATCTGTACATACATCTGCACATACACCAGGGACTGCAGCAGTGATGTGACAGCCACAGCATCACTAGAGGGAGCATCGGAGACCGGTATAAAGGGTCGAGCCCAAGGCAGGATCTGCCTCTTTGAGGAGTACCGAGCTAGGGAACAGCAGCACACAGGGATAGCTTAGCATAGGCAGTTTACCTTAGTTTCACTGGTGATACCTCTTGACTGTTTTACATGTAGTTGAGCTCTGGAAGCAGAACGAACCCTTTGAATAAAGTGTTTGTGTTAACTGTAAGTCTACAGTCGTTATTCAGAATTAGAGAATAACATATAGTACCAGAAGTGGTTTCAGCAAGCCAGCTAGACACCAGCAAGAGAAGAGAACTTAAACCAGACATTCGACCAAGGAAGGCCTCGCAGCATTCGGACCCTTCAGATACCAATCGGCACAATGGACCCAATCCAAAGCCTGCTCAAGACCACTGATAATATGCATCCCAATTGGAAACTTTTCATACAACAGTTCAAAATATATCTAGAAGCTAAGGATCTAACCTCAGCATCTGATGCCAGGAAGATAGCCTTGCTCTTATCACTGGCAGGTTTTCAGGCATTAGAAATATATAATTCCTTTACCTACCTGGAAGGGGAGGACAAGGGCAAGCTGGAAATAATCATCAAAAAATTTGAAACCCACTGTCAATCTGAAGTCAATGAGATATTTGAAAGATTCAAGTTCATCAGGCGTTTACAAAAACCGGAAGAATCTTTCAGCAGTTTTGTAACTGATTTAAAATTATTAGCTCAATCCTGCAACTTTGAAAACCTCCATGACTCCCTCATCAGAGACCAGATAGTCAATGGTATATCTGATGAGGGACTTAGAAATTCCTTATTAAAATGAAAAGACCTAACCCTAGAAACAGCCATGCAAAGATGCTCTACTTATGAAAAAAGTAAAGAAGAATATGAGGAGTTTACTTGCCGGGACCAAGGCCTTCACCACAAGGTCGAGCCCGTCAAAATGGTGGCCCAGGCTTCCAGAAGGCGCTCCCTTAGTGGCAATCCCGCGCGCGCGCGCGCACCTGGATGCAGGCCACACGCATGCGCAATTCTCCCGAAGATTTGACACGGAAGAAAGGTGCATGCATGAGCGTGGAGGGACAGCGTCCTGACGTGTCCCCGCTGCGGACACACCCACTTAAAAGGGCAATGTCCAGCTTCTGGAAAACAATGTTTAAAGTGTGGCAAATACAACCACTTTGCCTCACAGTGCAGAGCTGCATTGCAAATGAAGACAACTAGACAGAAACACATGAACTTCAACGAAAAAAGCATAGACTCAACGGAGCACAAAAAAAACCAATGATGAGTATTCCTCGGATGAGGACAACCTCGCTTGCGACAACTCGTTTGTCGTGGACATGATCGAGACAATTGAGGAACATGACGCAACAATCGCCACGCCTCACCCGGTCAACAGCATTGATTCCAGCAGTGAGTGGACTGCGACTGTGCAAGTCAATGACTTTCCATTAGTCTTCAAGCTTGACACTGGGGCCTCAGCTAACCTCCTCACTAATAAGGATCGCCATTCGATTCCAGGAGACCATGAAATAATACCCGCTGCATGTCGGCTAAAGGACTACAACGGCAATCAGATCGCCTCAAAGGGATCGTGCCATCTCCGGGTGGACAACAGGACGATACGCAAGCAGCTACGATTCGAGATTGTAGACAACAATAAATTATCACTGTTCGGCGCTCAGGCCTGCAAAGACTTGCGGCTGGTGCAACGCTTTTACATGCACATCCAGGATCCATCAAGCCTGGAAGCTAAAATCCACAGCATGCTACAAGAATACCCCGACGTGTTCAAAGGCATGGGCACCCTACCCTGCCAGTACAAAATCATGCTGAAGACAGACACCAAACCCGTCATTCAGCCGCCCAGGAGGGTTCCAACTCCACTGCGGGAGAAGTTGAAAGCGAACTCAACAGACTAGAGTTGTGTAATATCGCGAGTCCCACAGCCGACTGACTGAGTTAGCTCCATTTTCTGTGTCAAGAAACCTTCTGGAGATCTTCGCATAGGCATAGACCCGAAGGACCTGAACCAGAACATTCGGCAGGAACACTACCCCATCCCCACGTGTGACGAGATCACATCTGAGATGGCGAATGCTTGTATCTTCACCAAACTCGACGCCTCGCAGGGATTTTGGCAGATACAGCTCGATGACTCGAGCAGATTATTGTGTACGTTCAACACGCCATTTGGACGTTTCTGCTTCAATCACATGCCCTTTGGCATTATCTCTGCGTCAGAGATTTCCACAGGATAATGGAGCAAATGACCGTGGGCATCGAGGGTGTCAGAGTCTATGTGGATGACATCATCGTCTGGTCCACCACTGAAGAAGAACACCTCTGTCGTCTGAAGAAGGTGTTTCAGAGGATTCATAAATACGGTTTGAAACTGACCCAGGCAAAATGCACATTTGTGAAGGAGTCTGTAACCTTTTTGGGTGACACCATATCATCTCAGGGTGTCAGCCCTGATGAGGCGAAAATCGCTGCAATAAGGACCATGAAGACGCCACACGACAAGAAGGCGATGCTACGATTTCTGGGCTTCGTCAACTTCCTCGGCAGGTTCATCCCAAACCTGTCTGCACGGACAGCAGCTTTACGCAATCTCCTACAAAAGACCACTGCGTTTGAGTGGACACAACGTCACCAAAATGAATGGGTGGATCTCAAACAGCAACTAACAAGGGCACCAACCCTTGCTTTCTTTCACGCAACCAGATCCACCAAGATCTCAACTGACGCCAGCCAGGACACGATTGGCGCCATTCTCCTCCAACAGGACGACCAGTCTGACCGGGTCCCGGTGGCATACGCGTCCAGGGCCATGACCGCAACTGAGTGCAGATATGCACAGATCGAAAAAGAATGTCTCGGACTCCTCACTGGGATTCTGAAGTTCCATGACTGTGTACTGCCTGCCCACATTCATAGTGGAAACCGACCACAGACCGTTGGTCCATATCAAAGACAAGGATCTAAATGACATGACACCTCGGCTGCAGCGCATCATGATGAAGCTGTGAAGGTATGATTTCACCCCAGTATACACTCCGGGAAGAGATCTTGCCATTGCCGATGCACTGTCCCGATCAGTTGGCACTGACAATGCACCATCAGCCCCTGTCAGAGAAATCGAGGCCCAAACACTGTTATGCAGGGAGAATTTGCCTGCTTCGGATGAGAAGCTTTGCCTAATCTGACAGGAGACGCAGAAAGACGCAACCTTACGGAGGGTGCTGCACCTACTCCAGCACGGTTGGACGAGGGGACAATGTCCACAATTTCAGACTGTCAAGTCAGAACTGATTGAAGTTGCCGGCCTGCTGCTACGCAATGCGCAGATTGTGATTCCGGCCACTCTCCGCGCCGAGATGCTACGTAAGATTCATGAAGGCCACCTAGGAATTGAGAAATGCAAAAGGCGAGCACGACAGGCTGTGTACTGGCCCGTCATGAATCAAGACATAACGGACATGGTCATGACATGTGACACCTGTCAAAGACATCAACCCGCACAGTGTAAAGACCCACTGCAGCAACACAAACTCACAATGGCGCCGTGGACAAAAGTGGGCATTGACCTATTTCTTGATCATGCACTATTGCTCAAACTATCCGGAGGTACTGAAACTCCATGATCTCACATCTTCATCTGTCATTAAGGCGTGCCAGGAGACATTCGAGCGACATGGAATCCCATGTGTGGTGATGTCAGATAATGGTCCCTGCTTTGCGAGCTGGGAATGGAAAGAGTTCTCAGACCGCTACAGCTTTCAGCATGTAACATCCAGTCCGCGCTACCCACAGTCAAATGGGAAAGTGGAAAAGGGTGTCCACATTGTTAAACAACTTATTAGCAAGGCAACAGATTCACACACGGACATGAACCTAGCGCTGTTGTCCTACCGAGCAACCCCATTGAGCTCAGGACTGTCGCCAGCGCAGATGCTCTTCGGCAGGGACATCCGGACAACCCTCCCGGTGATTCAATTCCGAGACCCCAATAACGCTCTGGTACTCGACAAAATGCGGGTACTACGGTCCAAACAAAAACAATACTACGATCAACATGTGATCCCACTCAAGCCACTGAACACGGGTGACATCGTCAGGATCAGGGAGCCAGAAGGTGGATGGTCTGAGCCAGCCACGGTGATCAGGCAGGAGGCACCGCGGTCCTACATTGTCAAGTCGTCGGCGGGAGTACTCTTTCGCCGTAACCGCCAGGATCTGTTAATGCTTCAGCCTACAACGCCAGTGTTTCCCACACTGGACTTGACCAAGTCCATTAATCCACAGGACGTTCCTCGCCACACAACGCCAGACAGTACTCTTGATGACATCAAACCGTCATCCCCACCACCGTTAAGACGCTCCAGCAGAAGCCAGAAGGCACCCGACCAGCTAGATTTGTAACGACACTTCAACACACACACAAGACGGATATGGACATTTCTCACGATGGACTCGCAACACTGTCAATTGTTTCTGTATTACTTTATCATTTTCGCAGTGTGCAGCTTTGCTTATTCTCACCACTTGTTATGTACAGTTTTCTTCAGGCCAGTCTAGAAAACATATCAAGTCATGTAGTGATCTGTACATCTGTACATACATCTGCACATACACCAGGGACTGCAGCACAGATGTGACAGCCACAGCATCACTAGAGGGAGCATCAGAGATGGGTATAAAGGGTCGAGCCTAAGGCAGGATCCACCTCTTTGAGAAGCACCGAGCTAGGGAACAGCAGCACACAGGGATAGCTTAGCATTGGCAGTTTACCTTAGTTTCACTGGTGATACCTCTTGACTGTTTTACATCTAGTTGAGCTCTGGAAGCAGAACGAACCCTTTGAATAGACTGTAAGTCTACAGTCGTTATTCAGAATGAGAGAATAACATAGTTCCAGCTGCAGGGGGAACAACATCTTGTGCAATAAATTGATGTACCGTCAATTACCACGAGCCGAGAATGGTGAAACAATCGAGGCTTAATTGCACAAGATGTTGTGCGTCCTGCAGCTGGAACCAGAATGGGAGCAGCGCAGGAGAGCTTACACTTTTATACGCCGCCTGCTGGGAGGAGCCAGCAGGCTGGGATTTACTGTTGTACATGTAATAGAGTAGCAGTGCCGTAATACATGCAATGTGTTACTAGTGGTGTTTACCACATTCTCCCTACCAGAAAGTACAGGAAACTTGGGAACTGGAGAAGAGCAGAATGTGAAAAATAAAAGAATCTTTTTTGCCCTTTGTATTTAGGCATCCAGAGAAAACTACAGACCGAAGACAGAAGAAAATAATAGATTGTGATGGAAGACTTCAAAAATTATTATCACACTTATATCACAAATAAAATGGTCTGAACTCAATGTTTCACATGGTAATATTTCTCACAGATGTGAAGAACTTTACAGGTCCATTTGAAACATGGGAATCTTTTGTTACTCCTGTAAGCATTATGTAAATGATTAGGTTTATTAAAAAGCTTCACAATTGCAGACGGTGATGTCAGAACTCATAATATTGTTAAATAAAGAGCCCTGGATTGATAAGTACTCCCTAACTGCATCATCCATCTCAATGCACTGTTGTACTTCCAAGGGGTGTGGAGGTCAAAGAGCAGCCGATAATGTATGTGATATCAGTGGAATGTGCACATGCTCCTTTACTCATTTGGTGACCCTATCCACATCTCAAGAATGGGCTCATTTTAATATTTGGATTTAGAAAGCTGTTGTCGTGGAGGAGAAACCTGCTTGTTCCATAAGTGCAAATAGGGACATGGAATAGCACAATGCAGCTCCAAGGTGAAGAGGCATTAGGCACAGAGAGAGGAAGAGACCTTTATTGGACCAAAGAGAAAGCAGTTCAAACACCCAACAAGGACACCTTAGAAATGAATCCTTCAAGACTCCATCTACTTCATCCACCGTTGAGCCCCACAAGTGGGGAGATAACCCACGAAAAGCCCCAAACTATGGGCCAGTGGGATGGCCAGAAGATGCCCTTTGCCCTCACCATACCCCTCTAGGGCAAACTGGACAGAAACCCATTAGATCCAGATGCTGCTGCAAATGTTGTTGCCCTGCTGTGATGAATGGTTCCTATACCCTTAACACCATGTAGGTGATGCCCCTTTAAGGCCGGGTTTGGAACCCTGGGGGACTCCGCCACTGGCTCTGCCCACCATGGAGCCGTATATAAGGTGATGCCCTGTAGGCGGCACTCAGTAAGCACACATCTCTGTTGCTGGCTAGTTCTCTGCTTATTAAAGCCTTGATTTACCATTCCACACTCCCGTGTCGTTATCGAGGGTACTACAATTTAATAATCAGACTACGTTAGGATGGATGCCGGTCGCAAGCCAGAAAAACTCAACCTGGAAGCACGGCACCAGAGGCCAAAAAAAGTTTCAAGCACTGGCTCCACTGCTTCGAGGCCTACCTGGAATCCTCGGAAGCTCCCTCGGTCTGGATTTCCAATGCAGCCACCGAAGCCTGACCCTGAAGTTTGGCGAACCCTTGCAGCCTTGCAACAGTGAAAGTTGCCCCCCCCCCTCACTATTCGCGAACCTCACCCCCAACTGTAAGCCCATCGCCACCAGGAGCCGGCGGTACAGTGCCCAAGATATGACTTTTATCAAGTCAGAGGTCCAGCGTTTACTGGAAGAGAGGGTCATCGAGGCTAGCAACAGCCCCTAGAGAGCACAAGTGGTGGTAGTACGGTCCAGGGAAAAGAAACGGATGGTCGTGGACTACAGCCAGACCATAAACCGCTTCACGCAGCTCGATGCGTACCCCCTTCCCTGCAAAGCAGAGATGGTCAATCGGGTCACTCAATATCGTGTATTCTCCACTGTCGACCTAAAATCCGCCAAACACCAGCTCCCTATCCGACCGAAAGACCGCCTCTATACTGCTTTCGAAGCAGCTGGCCGGCTTTTCCACTTCCTCAGGGTCCCCTTCGGCGTCACAAATTGAATCTCCGTCTTCCAGAGGGTGATGGACCAAATGGTGGACCAGTACGGCCTGCGGGTTACTTACCTGTACTTGGGCAATGTCACTCTCTGCGGCCATGATCAGCAGGACCATGACGCAAACTTTAAAAGGTTCCTCCAGACTGCCCGGGCCCTCAACCTGACCTACAACAAGGAAAAATGCGTTTTCCACACAACCCGACTAGCCATCCTCGGCTACGTCGTGGAAAACGGGGTCCTAGGTCCCGACCCCGACCACATGGAACTCCCCTCCCCCGTAGCCTCAAGGCCCTCACACGGTGCTTGGGACTTTTCTTCTACTACGCCCAGTGGATCCCCAGATATGTGGACAAAGCCCGCCCACTCATAAAGACCACGACATTTCCCCTGGCAGCTGAGGCCCGGTCGGCCTTCAGTCGCATCAAGGCCGACATCATCAACGCCGCTATGCACACGGTGGACGAAACCATCCCTTTACATGTAGAGAGTGATGCATCAGACATCGCCCTGGCTGCTATCCTCAACCAGGCAGGTAGGCCAGTAGCATTCGTCTCCCGGACCCTCACCGCCTCCGAGATTCGGTACTCTGCAGTCGAGAAGGAGGCACAAGCCATTATGTAGGCTGTGCGGCACTGGAGGCACTACCTAGACGGTAGGAGGTTTACCCTCGTTACCGACCAACGGTCGGTAGCCTTCATGTTATGATAACGCACAACAGGGCAAAAGTAAAAATGATAAAATCTTGAGGTGGAGGATCGAACTCTCCATCTACACGTACGATATTAAGTATCGTCCAGGGGAGCTCAACGAGCCTGCATATGCCCTGTCCCACGGCACGTGCGCCAACGCACAGGAGGATCGCCTGCGGGCCATCCACAATGACCTCTGTCACCCGGGGGTTACCCGGCTTGCCCACTTTATCAAGTCCCGCAACCTATCTTACTCCACCAAGGAGGTCGAGGCCATGACCAGGGCCTGCCAGATCTGCGTGGAGTGCAAACCGCACTTCTACCAGCCAGACAAGGCTCACCTTGTAACGGCCTCGGGGCTCTTTGAGCGACTAAGCGTGGACTTAAAAGGTTCCCTCCCATCCACCAACCACAATATCTACTTCCTAACCGTCATCAACAAGTTCTCCCGCTTCCCATTCACCGCTCCCTGTCCCGACATGACCCCGGCCACCGTGATAAAGGCACTGCACAGCATCTTCACCCTGTTTGGTTTCCCCGCTTATATCCACAGCGACTGGGGTACATCGATCATGAGCGATGAGCTGTGTCAGTATCTGCTCAGCAAGGGCATCGCCTCGAGCAGAACGACCAGTTATAAACCCATGGGGAAACGGGCAGGTGGAGAGGGAGAATGCGACAGTTTGGAAGGCTGTCCTTCTGGCCCTACGGTCAAAAAGTCTCCCAACCACCCGCTGGCAGGAGGTCTTACCCGATGCCCTCCACTCCATTAGGTCACTCCTCTGCACGGCCATGAATGAGACCCTGCACAACCGCTTGTTTGTCTTCCCCAGGAAGTCTGCCTCTGGGGTCTCGCTTCCACTTTGGCTGATGACTCCGGGACTTGTTCTTCACCGGAGGCACGTGAGGAGACATAAAACGGACCCCCTGGTCGAGAGGGTCCAACTGCTACATGCAAACCCCCGATATGCCTACGTCGTGCACCCCAGCGGCAGGCAAGACACGGTTTCCCTCCGGGATCTGGCATCCACTGGTTCCCCCACTGACGCCCCCCCCCCTCGTGGTTTCCCTACGGGACCTGGCACCTGCTGGCTCCCCCACTGATGTCCCCCCTGGACCCGCACTCCGTCGGTAGACACCGACCGCGCCCCCCCTCCTAGCACCCTCCCCTCCACACTCTCCGCCGGCGCCGGCACCTCTACCCCCAGCCCCAGTTATTCCCCCAGATATGCCCCCTGCCCCCGACCCGACCCGGATGAAAGCTCCGACCATCGTGCTCCCGGATGTACCCTCACTAAAGACGTCCGTGTCCGCCGCACCACTGCCTGAGCTGAGAAGGTCGACGAGGACGATCAGGCCGCCGAAAAGAATAGACATGTAATTCCACTTCACCCACAAAGGACTTTGAGTTTTTTTTAAACAGGGGGTGAATGTGATGAATGGTTACTGTACCGTTAACACCATGTAGGTGATGCCCCTTTAAGACCGGGTTTGGAAACCTGGGGGACTCTGCCTCCGGCTCCGCCCACCAGGGAGCCTTATATAAGGTGATGCCCTGTAGGCGGCACTCAGTAAGCACACATCTCTGTAGCTGGCTAGTTCTCTGCTTATTAAAACCTTCATTTACCATTCCACACTCTGGTGTCATTATTGAGGATACTACACCTGCCAAGGTCAATAACTCATTTCTACCCTCCCCTTCTCCTGTGGATTTTGGTCCTAAATCAGGTTAATTTGGCTCATTAGTACACTGTAGTGGAACAGGAATAATTCAGGTTTATAGATCAGCTTTCAATCTCCTGAGGAAAATCATATGCATATCACTAGCTCAACTCTGATGGAGCCCAACATGCAGGAGATGAGGCTCAGATGCTCAGAGGTGCCTTTAGCTGAGGTGCTAAGTGGAAGCTTCTGTTCAACCATCTCCTGACGTCCTCTCCAACAATGGTGCCAGTGCCTAGCCAATCCAGTTCACTTCACATGACATGGAGAAGTAACTCTGTGCATTGGATACAAACCATGGGCCATGGCAACAATCAGTTGTTGCACACCTGATCTAACTGCTCACCTAGTCAAGCTGTGCAAGTCCAGCCCTGACACTGATATCCAACAAACTGGAGGAATTTCCAGGTATGTGATTTCTATAGCTAATTGTTTTTGTTTTCGATTGTTTAATTAATGATCTACCCACGATCATAAGCTCAGGAGTGGGACTGTTATAGTTGTTACAGTTATTGTTTAGTTTTCCTGAATGACCCTACATCTTTGAGAAGTCCAGGCACCTAGCAGAAGTGTTGTTTCCTTCCTATGGAGACCATCAAGTAGTGATTGACAAACAAGACAGTTGTGCTGCCCCTCAAGCCTGCACCACCATTCAATGAGATCATGGCTGATCTTTTGTGGACTCAGCTCCACTTTCCGGCCTGATCACCATAACCCTTAATCCCTTTATTCTTCAAAAAACTATCTATCTTTATCTTAAAAACATTTAATGAAGGAGCCTCTACTGCTTCACTGGGCAAGGAATTCCATAGATTCACAACCCTTTGGGTGAAGAAGTTCCTCCTAAACTCAGTCCTAAATCTACTTCCCCTTATTTTGAGGCTATGCCCCCTAGTTCTGCTTTCACCCGCCAGTGGAAACAACCTGCCCGCATCTATCCTATCTATTCCCTTCATAATCTTATATGTTTCTGTAAGATCCCCCCTCATCCTTCTAAATTCCAATGAGTACAGTCCCAGTCTACTCAACCTCTCCTCGTAATCCAACCCCTTCAGCTCTGGGATTAACCTAGTGAATCTCCTCTGCACACCCTCCAGTGCCAGTACGTCCTTTCTCAAGTAAGGAGACCAAAACTGAACACAATACTCCAGGTGTGGCCTCACTAACACCTTATACAATTGCAACAGAACCTCCCTTGTCTTAAACTCCATCCCTCTAGAAATGAAGGACAAAATTCCATTTGCCTTCTTAATCACCTGTTGCACCTGAAAACCAACTTTTTGAGACTCATGCCACATTTACAGGCAAACAAAGGCAATACTTGCATTTACAAAGCCATTTTTTCTTCTGGTAGGGTGATTCATTCTGAACCCTTTTTCCAAAGCCTACCACGGTGACAAGTTTCATGATCTTCTCGGCCAATTTTCAAAGCCTTCATCTGTACCTGTTCAGAACGGTATTCTTTCTCTTCTCTCACTAAGCTCCGCCCAGCAACTGAAAAAAAGTTTCTCTGTTGGGGTTTCCAGGCTTGAACCCATCAGCATGATCTCAGCTGTTTGATTGCCCACTCCCGTTTATACAAAAGAACAGAACCATGCTATTGATATGCAACTGGCCTCCCATTGATGTGCAGGTTAGGTGGATTGGATTAGGTGGATTAGCCACGCTAAATTGCCCCTTAGTGTCCAGAGATGTGTAGGTTGGATTAAGGGGTTATAGGAATAGGGCGGGAAAGTGGGCTAGGGTGGAGTGCTCTTTCAAAGGGTCAGTGCAGACTCGATGGGACTAATGGCCTCCTTCAGCACTGTAAGGATTCTATTCTATGATTATTCAGGAAGAGATTGGGCACAATTCCTGAGACGGACAAGCTAAAGGGGAAGGAGCAAAATAAACCCTGACAAATCATTCAACTGATACTGTAGGAAATTCTGAGATTCCGACGTAGATTGCACTATGTACAAATGATCATGGATTATT
Organism: Scyliorhinus torazame; assembly: GCF_047496885.1. NCBI lineage: Eukaryota > Metazoa > Chordata > Chondrichthyes > Carcharhiniformes > Scyliorhinidae > Scyliorhinus > Scyliorhinus torazame. The sequence continues at coordinate 130,316,127 of NC_092709.1, forward strand.
TTTCTGTTTGATCTTGGCATTTACTACCCATACTTTATTGCTCTGAGTGCCGCAAGAGTCAAGCATGCAGTGTGGGACTAGAGTCGCTTGTCGATCAGGTCAGGTAGGTTCTCACTTCAACATAAACATAAACTTGTCGATCAGATCAGGTAAGTTCTCACTTTAACATAAACCAATTTCCTGGAATGAAGGGAGGTTATCAACAAATATCTGGAAATTCCTTAAGACTTGAACGTGCTACAGGGGGAGGAGTCACTGCAGCTGCACCCTCAGTACACAGTAAAACTGTAAAGTGAAACTGCAGTTTTAAAGCTGTGATAGACACTTTAGAAAATAGAGGGGAAGGCAATACATCTATAAGAATGCTGAAATCATCTAGATTAAGCCGAGAAACATAACCAAAGGAGCTGGAATAAATATGTTAGTCAAGATACATTACAGGGTGGAGGAGAGCAATTACCTGCCCACGGTTACCACTGTGCTTGCTGAGTTATTTTGAAGCCAGGATCACATTTATTTGAAGCTAGCAAGCCAGAGTTTTGCTTTATTATGGGGTCTAGAAGATCAGTCCTCACCCCACTTGCCTCACCAATAATTCTGGGCCATTTTCTGACCAATCCCCAGCAGTCCCTTTCAGCCATTCAACCCCGAGTTCAAATAAGATCCATCCATTTGTAGCTCAAAATTCCA